>NC_135332.1:120006072-120316072 GCF_023851605.1 Tamandua tetradactyla
GCTGTCTCTCTAATCTAGGCCCTAATATGAGGTGCAATGACCTACTAGCTAGACATTAGGCCTTGGTATCCCTCCTCATCTTCTACTCTCATTTCATCTCACTGCCTGCATCTGATCATATTAGTCAAAGACTTCTCTTTGCTTACAAGGTGAAATTCAAACTCACTATTCTAGCGTTTGCATAACTCCTTGTTCTGATCACAGAATATGATTTAAATTTATCCCTCCTTTCGATTATCTACAAACTCAAGTCTACACTGAGTCTTAAGTTCAGTTAGATGTCCTTTTAAAATAATTTCATTCTCACTTTATTTGCACCACACTAAATTCAACATCTCTCAGAATCCTTTTCTGATATCAATTATTACATAAACCATTTCTGGCTCCCCAAGATAAAAACAGTTACTCAGATTGGCTTCCAGCTGAGAGTTCAGACAAGGGACCTCCCTGTACCCTTCTGCATTTCTACCTATTTCATGTCAAATTCATCCCTATGTGCTCCCTTTCATCCAGCAGCAGAGCCAGCTTCACGGAGGTGCCACCTATGCTATCACACAGGGCCCCTTCTCAGTCAGCTCCCAGGATTGGTGTAAGTCTCGGTTATGTCCATCTCGAAATTCTTAATAACTCCTGAACAGGGTCCCTGAATTTTTCTTTCACATTCAACGTCCCAAATTATGTAACCTGTCCTGTCTAACAGTATATTTTGTCCAAAGTAATTGCTGAATAAGTATCTGCTAAGTGGAGTTGTTGCAATTTAACTCATTTCTCTCCTCTACTGAAACAAAACTCAGAATAAATCTGAAACATACTAAGCTGATGCCTTTATTTTATCAACCTGCAATAAGGCTAGTTAAGGAAGAATTTCTTTGAATAAAATTTAAATGAAATGTCTGGATAAATTTGCATTGAAACTTACCCAATTTATTGCCATAGATGAAAAATTAAATGTTGTCAGTGTTACATAGAGTTTGGATTTAGGGTTCTGTGCTTACTTAGAAAATGACACAATTGTAATTCTCATGTTCAGAAAAGCAATGACTTGGAATTTTCATTTTTGACCCAGAAATTGATAGGTATAGTTAATATGTTTTACCTCAACCTTTTATAAAACATTCTTGATATGATTGAAATTGTTAGGAAAACCAACAAAATATTCTGCTGATAGTATGACTCACTATATAATCAACTCAGTTACATTAGCTAATTTATTAGACTTTTCTTGAGCAATGAAATGGGATTGTGTGGAGGAAATGCTATCAACCTTTGGATCCTGTACTGAGAGTCTCATCATGTACAATATTTTAAATCTGTCTGGCAAGAATTTTCCTCTCTGAGTTATTTTGAGAGAGGTTGGTCTAGAAATATTTCCAGACAATTCAGTCTATTTTATTTTCAATAGATTTTGCCTTGCATACATACTCAAGACTAAATTCTTCCTGCCCAAGATTCACAACAGAAAAGATCCTTCAAGGACAGTGTGCGTTTTCTCTGTGTACTGAATGCCCCAGTTCTGTATAATATTGTCAGGGGCCCATGCATGCAACATCTTTCTCTTCCTGTCTTGGGAGTTATATATTTGTATCTTACAACCCAATTGTCTTTAGTCTATGTCTTATTTTCCAAGTAGCGATTATAACATAATAAGTAAAGCTGACTTTTGTTGAGTTAATTTCCAAGACTCAGAGCACAGCACTTAGTGAAGTGTGAGTTTTAAGTCACAGGCAATTTTTGATTACCAAATATCAGGCAGAAGTGTACTAACCCCAAAATTATCATAAATGAGTGGTGATTATTTAGGATTCAAAACTTCTGCATATTTGAAAACTTCAAATTAATTACCTTATCTTTAAATTAACTTCTATGAATAATACTTGGAATTTTCAAGTATGCAGGGACACAGTTAATTTACTTAAATAGCAATATTTCCAATCAACACCAGAAAAGCGTGTTCTGTTTTTGCATGTTAAAGTTTATTTGTATAGATAAATCCAAGATTTCTAAGACTATTAATCAATTCTTTTAGTTTCTTCCCTATAACAGAACCTGAAGAACTAATTTGGAAGAAGCCCTGCTTTTTAGATGAATAACAAATAAGAATATTTTTAAATTCTTGAAACAAATATTAACCATAACTCTGGCCAAGGGCTTCAGCATTTCAGAGTTGAAGCGTTTCAGCATTATTTGACAGGTTTCTGTTAAATACCTGGTTTGAAAATGCATTGTGGACGAGTAGGACTTGTATAGAGATAAACGGACACACATTGTGGTAAGTTCTAAACAAAATTAAAGCCCCATGGATTGCTAGTCCAGGAGACAGTCTCTCTGATAATTTTTAATGTTTTAAATGCATGAAATATTCATAAGTATTTTCTGCAATTATGGTGCATGAAGGAGAGTTTGTTCTAATAATTTTGCTGAAAAAGCTAATGACTAAAAACTTGCTGGCTTTTAAAATAAGACATATATTTGAAAAGAGTGATGTTGAACCTACATTCGCTTTTAAGACACATGAATAGTCTCGATTTTATGGTGGAAGAAGAGATAGAAATAGAGAGATAGATAGAAAAAGGTAAATGAATAAGAATATGGTGGTTAAGGACAAATAACACAATGTTAATTTCATTTTGGATCTATAACCAAAGCCTAAGATGTGATATAAGTTATAAGATACAAGAGTGGATTTATATTTAAGATTCTTTAACTGAGTTATCTCTTAATATCTTTCTAATATTTTCCAAATGAAAGTGACTTTTCAATGTTCCAGTTGAGGAAGGCAGAGTGTTGCGGAAAGGGTAGGGACAAGAACTCACCTCTAAGAAAACTGTCATGATCATGTTTACTAGCTAAAAATAAAGAAATAACTTCTTTCCTAAGAGTTTACTTAATCGGTTTTATATGTTGCATTATCAACAAGCCTTTAAAAATAAATATCTCACTGGAGACTAAGTGATCCAACTCCACCTGTATGCTAATAATGTTTGCTAATATCTCTTTTCTTGATGGCACATGACTTGAGTAATTCTCCAAATGCATCTCATCCATTTAGCACTGCCCAACACATAATGGCATGTAGATATAAATACTAATGGAGAAAGTGCACTTCCTTAGGGAACACCCATCATGACAAGTAACTAATTGTTTTATGTACATTAGTACCAAGTGAAACGTTTTACCTCTTCTGAAAGGCAGCAGCACCCTCTACTTTCTAATTTACCAAAATGTCGCATCCCCTCCTGAAGGAAATGATTAGAAGACTTTTTTAAAGCATCATACTAACTCCCCTGAATTTACTATTCCCTGCAAGCTTGCTTGAGAATCATTCTATGTCAGAGAATGTCTTTTATATTATACACCAAATCACTCTGGTTGGGTTATTTTATTTCATTTAATGCCCAAGCTTTATATATATATATATATCTCCCAACTGTGGACACTTAATTCCTGAATGAATTAAGATATGAACAAAGATCATACTGATGTATTTAGATGGAAGCAAAATTGTAGGAAACTTACTCTCTCGTTCTTCAGGAAATTGCTGTTCATGCACAGAAAAAAAATGGAAGGAAATGCACACATGCACACACATGTCTTCTTTTGAAAACAAAAGTGAAAAATACACTGGAAAAAAATCTGTCTCAAACCTTAAAGACATCTCTAACATGGCATGGCATATTATACTTTGATATATGTACCTTTAATGTGCATTCCTGGTGATGATACACCATTTTTATAGAGTAGTATGCATGAGGTGAAATGCAGAATTGCTTAGTTTGATGAATTGCAGTTAACTATACTGAATTACAAACTTTACAATGGGATAGGTTTCTACTGATGTCATTGATAATTATCTACAATTGATAAACACAATTGCAAACAGAGAAGACACAATTAAGCGCAAGTCTTTCAGTTCAATTTTTCTGCTATACCCATACGTTCATCATATATTTTCACCCTTCTCAAATTGAAGCGTAGTTCTGCCTGTAAAGGTACGCTATATCTCAGTTACAGAACAAGCCATTTATTCCAACTATCGATATGACATTCTCACATTTTGAAGTATTCATGTATATCTTATGAGGAAGAAAATAGAAAAGAACGTTCCTTGCTATCTTGTTCTGAATGTCTATGGAAAGGTGGGAGGGAATTTATGAGAAATGTGGAAGACAGAAGATGCACATGGAAGCTAGGGAGGTGGGAGCAGCAAAACTGCCGCAGCTCGGCACACTGGATGTGGAGTTAGCTGTACCTAGGTGTGACTTCTGATATGCCGCTGTGACTGTGAACAAGTTGCATCTTTCTACCTCCTCAGTTACATGATTTGCAAATGAAAATGTGGTTCTCATAGGACTGCTGTGATGATTACATGAAATAACATACATAAAATTCTGGGCAGTAAACAAATAAAGGCTTAAAGTAGTGCTAATTTTGTTATTACTGATTAAAATAAAAGTGGATGTTTTCTGCACATGATCACTTCAGGTTGCTTCTTTGATTTGTTTAACAAGATACCAGGTTGGTAAACTCAAAAGCTAACTTTATATATGTCAGGAAGCAGCCGCTGTTTATACTTGAAGAGATTCTTTGAAACCATGGTATTATAAGGAAATCAAAAGTTTCTTTGAGAAAAATGGAATCCTTACCATAAGATAAATACATTATTTATCAAGAGTCAACATGGGCGTGGATGTAAGTGACAAGTTATTTACGAATATTATGCAGTATGGCTTTTGCCTCTTTCCTTATAATTATCACTATTAAATACTCTTTTCCTTCTGGTAAAAGTTGGATATTGGTGCTTTATTATTTAGTTATTTTATGCAAGCTACACATTCTGTAATATTTACTCATACATGCATATTATCGAAATTTCTTGGCAAATTTAAGTAAAGAATATTCATTTTACTTTTGGTAGTCCTGCAAAATAGAATTATATACATATGACAACAACCCACTGGTATTTTTTGTAAAGGACAAAAAAAGGAAACAAGTTATTATTAAAGTTATTGTTTTACTATATCAAAAGACTTTTAAGTAATCACTGTCGACCATTCATTCACCGTAAGAGTTAAGCCAACAAATATTTATTAGGTAACCAATAGTGTACAAAGTAAAATATTGAAATCTCTAAATGTGTTATCGCTTCTCAGAGTAGAATTGGGAAATTCTTGAAATGGTGAATATGTTCAACATTTCTACATCCAATCATTTTAAAATAAAGCAGGGGGAATTGTTATTTAATGTTATCCTATAGCTTATCTTCATGTCAATGAAAATGTGAAGTTTTGAAAATACAAATATTTACATTAAAATTTACTTATAAACTTTTTGTTATAATCCCGAAAAGAGATCTTTGGGCAAGCAATGTAGAGCAAGTACTATATAGTGCTCAGCGGGAACACAGGCTCAGGCATAACACAAACTTCCAGCAAATGACTCCTTTCTTACATGCACAGCCCAAAAAACACAGAGGGAGAGATACCCCAGGAAGGCCAACTGCTCATGGTGCGTGGCAGGGTTCCAAACCCCCTGCATCCCACACTCTGCTTTGCATCAGAGATGAGAGATGTTTGTGCAGCCCTAGGACTGAGGGGTAGGGGGCCCTACCACTGAGCAAAAAGCATGTATCAAGCAACTTTTGTGCAGAATTCCTGCTCTGGTAATCAGCTCGAACTTCTTGCTCCTGGTCAGGCATTCCAGTAGACCTAATGTCTCCCCTGGGCTGAGGAATGAAAACATAGAAACATTTGCATACAAACAAGCAAGAGGGGAAAAGGTGAGCAGTAGTCTAGGGCTGGGAGATGGCTATTGAGCCTGTCCATGACTTTCCCAGCAGCACATATGCATAATACCATGCAAATAGCAAAAGCAAAAGTTAGGGAGAAAGGGCATCCTATCTTGGACATGTCTGACTAAGGTTAGCTTTGAAGGTTAGGCTTATTCTAAGCAGCTTTAAAGATGCTCAGGTTATAATATGCACTTGAGGGGTATGAGAAGAGCCTTCCTGTTCTTTTTCTATTCCTTTACTTTCTAGTGCATCCTGGACCCTCTGGGTTTTATGTCCATAGCAAAAAAATAAAAATAAATAAATAAATAAATAAAAACAAAGAAAGAAAATTCTTGCACCAGGCTCCCGGATCCTTGAAATTTCCAAGCATCACTTTCTCCTTTTTCAGACCTCTATTAAAATGCAAACATTGCCTTAACTAAGATGAATAATACTTTGGCTCTAGAAGTAAACTAGCCTTTCATTCATTTGTTCAGCACGCATTAATTAAGGCATTAAACTGCATCTGGTTTTAACAGCACTGTTTTCCAAGGTAAGCAGAACACCAAGAGTAAAAATAAGCATAGATCCAAATAGGTATATATCGTTGTTAATATAGGGTACATAATGGAGTTGACTATATTAGAGCACTGATGGGGTTTTGTGAGTTATAAGTCTTTGAGGAAAGAGTTTTTGCTAATGAGAGAGAGAAAAAAGCATAAAGAAGTACCAAAACAAATGTTGCTAGAGCATGCAAGTTTTACGAGTCTTACTTTGTCTAATAATATCATACCACCATGCCATTAAACATTGATATCTTATGTGCTAGTGACCAATTCATTGCAATTCATTAGTATGTATGTGTTGCACTCTTTTCATTTTTTTCTACAAGTTTGGATATTGACTTGCATATGACCATTCAAACAAAAATAACTGGGACTTAACAACCAATTTGGAATACAGGACCAAGAGTGATAAAGGACATAGAGGGAAAAATGCATGACTCATCTTTATTAAAGATGTTGAGAGAAACAGAGTGACGGAGAAGAAAGGGAATCAGAATAACAGCCAGGTGATTGCCTCCGAACAATGCAACTTGTCTCAGAGCTCTATGGAGAAAAACTCTAAATGCAGAAAATGAAGGACCTTTGTTATGGGACGTTATGAGGGTAAAAGCAAGACTGCAAGAAGCAAGGGGGCAAAATGTGTGAAAGCCTATGAAAGGGCATCTTCCATTTGTGTGCAGAGTGTAAGCTTTCTTGGGTTCACTAGAATTCCAGAGAATACAGAGCAACTTTGGCATCTTGCTTGTGGCTCCTAGAACATTATGAGATTGCATCCTTGCCTATATCTGTTTTCTCAGTGAAGCCTAGAAGCAAGGAAAGAATCAAGAGGCTCTCAAATGGCTTCTTGGGCAGAGTTTTATGTAATAGAAAAGATCAGTATTGTGCTCACCAAGAGCTCCCAGAAATAACCATAAGATTTTTTTTTCTGTATGGCAGTAAGGAAAGTATGTACTTTGCAAGTAAGCTGGAGAGAGAACCAGTGAGAAATGGTTCACTAGCAAATGACCAAATAACACTAGCTTTCTCTTTTCAAAACAGTCTGGATCATCCTTTAACTTGATTATAATGCAATTTTATGATTCCAAGCTAATTCGCCAAAATGATTGTGATAATTCTTTAATGCAATCAAATGTCGCTGATCTTCTTATATTTGATATCAAATGTACTTTAAGATTATATCCAAATGTGGCATACCCAGTCTAGTTGTAAAAATTACCTTTTACTTTTCTTGTTATGAGAAATGAAACTTGACTTTGATTAAATTACGTGAATGTTTTTTTTTTACAGATATCAGCTCTGTTTATTGTTCCAATAAAGTTGATGTTCTATACTGGTTTCTAAGGTTATATGAAAAATGACACGGTAATAATTTTAAAGATCATTCATATATATATATAGACATATATAAACACACATTTTAAGTAAGACTTATTAATATGTTTATTACTTCCTTGGGAAAATTTCAGTGCCTTGTATGCTTATATGTGTTACTTGTTGTAATGCTGGTTTGTTTTATATTCTGCCGAAATTAAAATCCTTTGTGCACCTTATGTATGGCTCTTAATTATTTTTGCATTGTGCCACTCAAGTTGCACACTTGAATCTCTTCTCAGAAATCCTATTGACACCAGGAACTTAACCTATTAGATGGCAAGTTAATCATCTTCTGCTACCAACAGTCACCTTTTCCCAATTTCACTACACACAAAAATAGCTTCATCTTCCTTCCAATCCCCCAGGGTAAAAATCTCATAATCATTTTCACTTTCCCTTTATACTTTCCTCACTAGATCTAATCCATCACTAAGCCTCGACAATATTTTTTGGTTCTACTATGTTTCTTGAGCCTTCCTTTCCAACTTAATAGCCAACACTTTATTTTAGGCATCCAGATTCTCTCATCTACATGATTGAGCTAGAGACCTAGTCACTTCCTTGCCTCTTGGGTTCCTCTACAGGGTTTAATTCCCTTGAACCCATTAGAATAACATTTTTCCTCAAATGATTTTTTTTTCTCTCAAGTAATTTGCTTACTCTTTATTATTCTAAATCTAGTCATTTATCCTTGCTTTCAGAGTTCCTCTGTCAGCTGCATTTCCTATCTTCCTTTTCTTACTCTTTAGAACGTCTTCGCTTGTCAAGTTAAATATGCATTCCATCCTACACTGCTCATTTCTCCTCCCAGCCTGAAGCAGCCTGACTTCCTCCTCACAGTCTTCCTATATTTCAAACCTTGAATTCAAACATACCTTATCTTAACTATTCAACAATTAAGGACTGGTTAAGTAAAATATGATATGATCATGGAATAGAGGGCCACGATGTCACTAAAAATAGTTTATAAATAATACGAAATTCTTAATACCATGCTGGTAATACATAGTTTCAAGGTGGGGAAAAATTATTTGAGGAGTCTCTTAGGTGAGGTTCCTGAGAAGCAGCCTCTGTAACAGATAATTGTTTGTAGGAAGTTTTTTGCAGACTGTCCTTGGGAAGAAGGAGGTGTTAAAATTAAAATGCAGGTGGAGCTAGAGCTTCAGCAATCCCATGGGAATCTCTTTGATTAAGGGCGATTCTCAAAAAGCCACTGAGCTGAGAGTCAACAATCCCAACACTTCCAGCAGCTGGTGAATGAATGACCAGGGCCGATAGGGACATCTTGGGGAGGCACACCATAGCATCCCCTCAGAGAGTGAGGCATTAACTATGTGAAATTATGGAATTATAGAAGGAAGGGCTGGAAAGAATCACAGGAATATGTCAACAGATATTTTCTCCAGGTTAGAATTACATGCTATTTTTGTATATTCTTATTTATGTTGTTCAATATTTTCTAGACCAGCTGAAAACGAATTACTACAATTTCAACCAGAAAAAGAAATGTGTTGCTTAAAACATCTTTGATATTTTCTTTTCTCTTTTTATTTTGGCAAGAGCAGGCTCCAGGAATCGAACCCAGGTCTTGGGCATGGCAGGCGAGAACTCTGCCACCAAGTCACCATTGTACCATCCCACAACTTACCTTCGATATTTTCTAAATATTCTTTAATTCAGCAATCTGATCACTCTGCCATCCTTACACACTTTTATATTTTTATCAATTTTTAGTTATTTTAGTTTTTAGTAAACTTTTAAGTTACTATATATGTCATATTTTTTCTCACTAAATGATAAACTTTTTGAAGGTAAGTGCCACATTTCTCAATTCTCTCTTTTATTATGTTTTTTAAATATGTGCATCTACTGCTAACTGCTGCTAACCAGGGTTTTGCACAGAATAGATATCTATGTTGACCAACTAGAGGACAGAAAATTGGGAGCTACGTGGTGACTAATTTGAACAGTCTCAAGTGACCCACAGATCCTGGTTCAGAGGCAGCATTGTGCTCCCAAGAAAGGTTTTCACACTGCCCATGTAACCCCTTCATTCTATGGTTCTATAGACAAAATTCTATGAGGACAGTAGAAGCTAAAACACATCTGTAAGTGCCTCCAAAGAAGAGGCACTTTTGTCAATCTTGAGAATTTCCTGGTAGAGTTATAGTAGAAGACTCATTTATTTAGGACTTAAGATTTTCCCATTCTATGTTTGACCCACCATAGAATAATTAATTCCATAAAGATAGTGTCAAATAGCTTTTGAAAAATTTAAATAGACCCTGATGTTTTATAAGTTCCATGGGCCATAGAGTTTTCCATCTTTTTTTAGGGTAGAAGCTTCTCTATCAGGTGACAGTTTGAGTAAGGAATTACCATACAAACTTTTTTTTATTAAAATAAGCATAATAACTGAAACTCTAATGGACTTTTCTGTAACTTCACTTTAGAGAAATAAAGACAGAAATATCTATTTTTGCTGCTCTGTCAAGGTCAGCAAAAACATGAGTCAGGATGAAATAAACATTGCTTTTGGGGTCATTTAATATAGCAGTACCTATGATATTACTTAGGAATAGTTCAAGCCCCAAGGTTGTTTTGAGCTCTGAAGTTCTTATATTGAGAAAAAATAGAAATTTACCCCCTCAAGAGAAAGACAGTTCCACGTGCATACTGGTCACTGAAGATTCACTAAAATTCAATCCAGTTACTCAGTCTGCATATTTCAGAATAGACATGATTTCAACAATATTCAAGAGTTCAAAGGACAAATTCACAGTTAATGAACTAGCAATATAATTTCCAAAAATTTTAGCACAATAATAAAGCTAATTTGATTGAGAATTCTATTTAACTATTGGCTTAAACTTTTTATATTGCATGTTTTGTAAGATACTGAAATATTGTATATGTTATTAATAGTCATGATAATGATCAGAGAGTATTTTTTAATGAAAACACAGGTTTCCTGATGGTTCTTTTATCTTGTCTAATTAAAAATCATCTAATGTCACATTAAACTACAGATACTTGTCTAAAAATATAACTCATTATCCACCTCCTTGCCCTAGTCTCCAAGAAAATCACTTTCTTACACTTCCTAAATTACTATTTTCCAATTATATTGTCTTTACTAACACAAGAGCTCATCACGCTCCAAAACTTGACATGGTCTTTGGTTCTGCTTCCTCATTCAGTTGACAGAATCAGTAGATTCTACATCTTCTCTGGCAATGGAATTAGTCTTGATTTGCTTCTTTTCATTCTTCCACTTCCATTGTCTTGGGAGCAGACCCTCATGATGCAATGACCCGTGAAGGGCTCTTGCTTCTTTAGTTTCCAGTCTGTCCTCTAGTCTGTTTTACCAATATCTGAACTCCTCACCCTCAATAAACTGCTCTACTTAAAACATTTATTGCCTTCGTATTGCCTATAGAATAAAATCTGAATATCTTAGAAAGGCACACATAAGCCTTCACAATCTGACTCTCCCTGTTTCCAGACACACTCCCAGCATTTCTCCTCAGGTATCCTCTAGCCTTCTTTGACTAAGTAGGTAGATTTGGGAGGGGTGCTCATGAAGCTCTGTGGAAAGAAGGCACCTATGTAGTCATCTAGAAAACAAAGAACCTTCTGGCTATAAATGTCATGTCAGATGTTGTAGCCAAACAACCCTCCCTTCTCCAATTAACCTACAACCCCAATGTTCTAAATTTTTCACAACTTTTCAGACTATTAGCAATCATTTGTAATTTTTATCTTGAAACCTTCTGTTCAGGTGGGACTTTCAGCCACTTTTTAACATGACGAATTGTTTAGTGATTCTATGAGACCCACCCCAAATGTCACCTCCTCAGTGAAACTTCATCCATGCCTTTAGGAAGGATTTGTTTTTGTTTTTCTTACATTTGTAGCAGTGATCTCATATTCCCAGGAGTTAAGTTTCTGGCATTATAGAGCTGTATCAATATCTGTCTCTCTAGCTGGATAATGAATTGATTACCGTAGCTATAGTTCCTAGCCCAGGGACAGCCATTCAGTAAAAGTATTATCTGACTGAACAAATTAATATACAAATTTTCCAGAGCTCTGAGGAGGCTATAGCTGTACAGGGACAATCTTAAAAAGTGAAGAAACATTTCAGTAATAGCCCAAGCAAAAGATAATGAGAATAGAATCATACTTGTTAATAGAAATGAGGAGGCAATTATAAAGGATATTGTGGAGGTAGAATAAACTTGGCCAGTTGATATTCAGTAGGGTAGATACTAGGGCAAAATAGCTTTACCTCTGACTGACAGACAGTTTCTAGATTTTGTATTTATTATTTGAATCTGAGTATTCTTTTGTACTTAGAAAGAAAGCATTGAAGTTTTTCCTATATTTTACAAGTTATCTGGAGACAATTGTGCCATTTTACAGAGAATTGATAAGTAGAAGATTCTCTCAGTGTGATTGAATGAATTTGAGAAAAAGCACAAACTAGTCACTTCATGAAAAAAAAACACAACCAACAACAGGTCTTCAAGATCAACAGTGACAGATGTGACTAAGGGAGACTAAGTATTAGGGGATTTGAGTCCTAATTTCAGATCAATCCCCTTTGAGTCTACAACATTTGGATATAAATTAAATTCTCCAGTTACAGTTGCCAACTTAGTAAAGTGGTAGTTTCTACAATTCTTTACAACTCCAAAAGTCTGTTTGTAAACTTGACTTTTAACTGTTAAACTTCAAATAAAAGAATTATCATTTGGAACAAAATTTAAAGAAAGACAAAGTCTGAGTGTCAGTGGTATATTTTCTATAATTATAACAATTCTGATAGTGTTTTATTTCATAAAACATCTTTTTCTTCACTTGGAAGATGTTCCTATAGTTTTTCTGAGTAGAAGAATGCATGATTGATTTTAAAATGAATCTAATAATTTCATGTGAATCTTACCTTTATCTAACCCTTTCTAACTAGTCTTAAGTTGCTATTAGAAACTCTTCTAATTACCCAAGATTTCTATGTTTGAATCTAAATTTCAAAGCTTAAAAGGTTACTTTACAGGCAATTTTATATTTATATGAGTATCACAGAATGTCTCCAATGTACCTAATATAGACACAATGTGGCAACATTGTGCAAAGAGCATGAGCCTTTGTTAAAGGAATTCAGAACATCACTAAGAAAATAAAATAATTATTAATTTTTGATCAGCTCTAAATCTTCCCATGTAGGAATATTTCTACCTACACAAAACAGTTTGTGGAAGAAAGGGTGAGAAGAGTAGAGGGTACTAAAGTAGGAGTGAAGTGGGGAATGTCATCTATCAGTGTTTCTAAAATTGTAAATTAATAGAAGTCAGTAATTATATCAGCTTATTGCTATTATGGCAATAAAAATTGCCAAAAATGGAAGTATAAATGACAGAAGAATCACTTGTTTGTTTCACTCACCAAATATGTGTAAGGAAGCAGCTTACTCATATTTTTAGCAATGAAATGGGCTTCATGTCTGTGAATTCAGGTATGACGCTATGATTGTCCTTGATACAGTCATGGGTTTTCAGATAGGTTTAAGATTTAAAGTAGTATGAAAATGTATGGACAGTATTTTGAGAACTCAATTGAGTGATCCTTCACTTGAAATGAGTTTTGTAGAGTGAGATGTATTACAGGAAGATGCAGTAATGTGAGTGAAGGTGTGGGGACTTGGAACAGCATTTTCGTTGTAGAAACTGCCATATATAATACGAATATATGTAGAATAAAGGGGAGAAAGGTATAGCTAAATATATGAGAAAGCACCAACTCAAGGAGTGCCTTGCAGGCTTTGCTAAGTAGCTTGTAGTTTATTGCATAAACTCCAGTAAGTTATAGAAGTGTTTACAACTGTAAAATTACAGGATTAGGAGAATCTTTTAGTTAAGCATGGTATAAAAGAGTATACACTGAAGTTACTTAAGTTTGCAAATATTAATTGTGTCTAAACATTCAATCATTCATGCGTTCACTCAGTGAGCACCATTGTTAAAAGTAATGTGGATACAACAATGAGGAAGAGAGAAATAATAGTCAAAATATGCTAATTGCTATAATCAACGATCCTAAAATCTCAGTGGCTTAATCAAATAAAGGCTATTTTTCACTCATATCACAGTTCACTTGGGTATGAAGAAGGTAATGTCAGAGAGTGACAAATGTTCTGAAGACAATTAAAACTACATGATAAAGATAACTGGAGATAGGGAAAGCAAAGGTAGATTGAGTGGTCAAAGCAATACTCACAGGGTAGAAATCTTTGTGCTGATACCAGGATTCAAAAGACTAGTCTCTTATAAGGGTTACCCCCAGAGAACTACTTTTGTTGCTCAGATGTGGCCTCTCTGGTCTAAGTCAGATCCACAGGTAAATTCACTGCCCTTCCTCCTATGTGGGACATGACTCCCAGGGGTGTAAATCTCCTTGGCAATGTGGGACCTGATTCCTGGGAATGAGGCTGGCCTCAATTGTGGGATTGAGAAAGTCTTCTTGATCAAAAGGGGAAAGAAAAATGAAACAAAATAGAGTTTCAGTAACTGAGAGATTTCAAATCGAGCAGAAGGTCATTCCGAAGGTTATTCGTATGCATTATACATATATCTCTTTCCAGTTCTTGGTGCATTGCAGTAAATAGAGGGATATGGCTGAAACTGCTGAAATGTAATCCAGTAGTCTTGATTCCTGAAGATGACTATGTAAACATATAGCTTTAAGGTGTGACCATGTGAGTGTGAAAACCTTGTGACTGATACTCCCTTTATCTAGTGCATGGACAGATGAGTAAGAAAATAAAGACAAAATAAATAAGTAATAAGGGGTATGGGAGTTAGGGGACGTTCTAGATGTTCTTTTTTACTTTTATTTTTATTCATTTTTATTGTTTTTGGAGTAATAAAAATGTTCAAAAATCACTGGTGATACTGAATGCACAACTATATGATGATACTGTGAACTACTTGCCTACTTTTAGAAAGTAGGAAAGACATTTAGTGGGAAGAAAATGTAGGTTTTCGCAAGACAAAAGCATTGATTGTGTACTTTGGATGGTTATATGGTATGTGAATATATCTCAATAAAATTGCATTAAAACAAAAAGAGTAGTCTGCCATGAGATGATCTGGTCATAGAGTATTCAAGGGAGAGATCAACATGTGGACAGGCAATAAGTTAAAATTAGCATGGTATTTGCAAACAACAGAAAGAAGACCAATTTGACTGGAGTATCATGATATGGGATCAGAGAGGTAGATTTATACTGGCTCATGAAAGGTCTTTTAGGTCATGGTGAGGTGGTTTTATTTTGTTCAGAATGCAATGGGCTGCCATTGGACATTTAAGTAGGGGAGAGACACTCTGATTCACATTAAAAAGATTACTCTGGTGTTTGGTAAATGGGTGCTAGAAGAAAAGAATGGAAGTTGGGAGACCAGATATGGGACCATTGCAAAGTCCAGTGAGGAATAATTTTGAGGACAAAGTTGTTGACCTTGGAGATCTAAAAGAGCTGAATCTCTTTGGAAAGTATATTTAAAATAGAGATGAGAAAACTTGCTCTTGGGCGGATGTGGGGCAAGGTGAGGAAAAAAGAGGAATTAAAAGATAATACCCATGTTTTGGTTTTTTGACCAATCAGTAGATAATAGTTTCATGAACTGAGATGTGAATGACAGAGAGAATGAAACTGCCAAGAGGGACTGGAGAGGCAGTTGTCTTAGAACCCAAGAGAATGCTTCAAAAAGAGGGGTTGCCGATTGTGTTGAAGATTTACTAAAAGTGGAAGGAAGTTGAGAATATAAAAGTAACTATTAGGTTTGGCAGCACAGAAGGTCATTCATGATCATGATGATACCAATTTTACTGAAGAGTAGTGAGTGACTAAAGAGGAAAGAATACTGTATGAGAACCAGAGAAACAGAATGTAGACAGATTTTTTGAAACATTTTGTGCAAATGAAAGTCAAAAAAATGAGATGCGAGTTCAAGAGTAGAATCTTTCCAATGGAAGATAGTAGAGTATGTTTTCATACTAGTAAAACATGTATAGTAAAAAACAATTAATAAAGCAAGAGATACATTATGATTGCAAAAACAAAGTTCTTGACCATGCAAGTTAGAATTGGGATCCAGAACCACAGAGAAATATTTACTTTTGGATGTGAATGGAGACACTTCACCCATTGCAACTGAAGGGAAGGTTTTAGAAAGTAGGCAAGGCATTTAGTGGGAAGAAAATGTAGGATTTTGCAAGACAAAAGCATCAGCAAAGTGTTTGACAGCCTTTCCCTATCTTTATGTGTGTGTTTATGTGTATGTGGGGTTACTAGTTATGGGTTATGTGTGAGCCATCGATAGATTGGTTTGGAGTTTAAGTGAAAGAATAGGCATGAAATACTATTATGAATAGTAGAGTACAAACATATTAAGTTGTGTGTGGGGGGATAAGATTGTCAGATTCTACCGCATGTTCATTTGAGATTAGTGGTCATGAATTGAAGCTATTCAACATTTGGAGGGTTTCTCCTCACTGGTCAGCAGCCCTAAATTTTACAGGCGCAAAGTAGGTGAATATGTGGGCTTAACTAGTGCTGGGTTTTTGTCAGGAAATTGCAAGGAGGGAGAGGAATGAATGAAAATCAAGGCCAATTGCAAAGAAGTGATTACAAATATGGCAGAAAAGGTGTTTTTTTTTAAAAATCAATAATTTGGATTATTTCTCAAATCTCCATTTCAAAATGCTTGTATAGATTTTGTACTGGTTGAAACAAGTTTTAATTGATTTTTGTTTGTTTATTTTTAGTATTACCCAACCTAAAGATTTTCAATGTCATTTAATTTACGCTGTTTTAGAAGTCATCAAATTATTTTGAGGGATTAAGAACAAGGAAATTACAACAGATAATATTTGATATTCATATACTTGAGAACTAGGAAAACTTAGATAGCAAGCAAGAATAAGAAATTTCCCATATCCTCAGAAATGACTAAAATAATTAGTTTTGCAAAATTCCTTTGGATAATCTGACAATTTATGACCTAGAAGCACGATGAGCAAAGAACATATTTAGAGGCCTTTTGGCATTCTGATGGTTTTGTCTGAATCCCTTACACATTGCTTCTAGTTTTAACAGCACGGTAACATTATCTCACCCAAGGTCTGCCACAATGGAACAGATGACAAAAATTAGTTGGACATTAGTCATTATTTTGAACTGTTATGTTTGTGATATTTGCTAATTCATTGGATTTGTTCTTCTTTTGAACCATTTATATAAGCACGCATAAAGTAGTACGGATTTCTGTGTAGCTGACACTATAGAATCTGATTTTTAATCATCAAAATAATTCTATGAGACAAATACCGTCCCCATTTTAGACAATGAGAAACCAAGGTAAAGAAAGTATATATCATTTGCTTCAAGGCACAAATTTAGTAAGTGACTGAACCTGAATTTGAGCCCAGATCTGTCAGTCTACCAGATCTGTGTATTTTTTAGGTCAGATACTTGCCTCCAGGTTTCTAACTGAATGACTGTATCAGTTTAATTTGTGCAATGATGTAATATTTAAACTAATGGGTGCCATGGAAAAAAAAGCACATAAACAAATAATGTAGCCATTTGAAAACACTTAAAGCACACACAAAGCAATTCAAATTCTTTCCTTCCCAATTTAAGTTTTCAAATATAATGGTATTGGGTTTAGTATTCACCTGTGTTTGAAATGACTTTTGATAATATAAACTGTTTTAATTATCTATATATTTTTGAATAATAAATTGAAGATTGTATGCTGACTGTGGAATCCATGGCTACCGCATTGCTATTTTCTCAGCTGACTCAAATAAAACCAGATAATTTCATGTGTTTAATTCCCTTTGACCTAATTCACAGGCACTCCTAAATGGATTCCAGAAATACCAGATCTGCTGCCTGCAGTGCTTTTTTAAAGCAAGCCTAATGGATCAAAGTGTGTTATTCTATCTAGCCTCAAATTACTCATCATGTAATAAATTCATATCTGTAAAGTTTAACACACTTTTAAAGTTTGGGAAATATAGAGCTAAAAGATTCTTGACCTCAAAGACTTATACATGTGCATGTCTATGTATTTAACATCTTTTTATATCTATAGATCTATAGACAGTACAAATATAAATACACATAGTCAGAAAAGCATATATAAACATATGTGTGTGTAAATATGCATATGTATAAAAATACATAGATATAAATATAATTTATTTAAAATGTTGGGTATAAATTATAACCATAGGATTACTATGGATAGTAATTACCCAATTGGAATTCAGAAAAGGGAAAGACAAGTGAGACTTATAGTTTCAGCAGTACAATTAGCAGTTGACATCTACTGGGCATCTACTCAATACTTTATAGGTACTATCTTATTTAATCCTTCTATCACTAATCTATTGCTATATAAAATGTTACCCTCAAAATTAAGCAGCTTAAAACAACAAATGTTTCTCATCTGTAGTTTCTGTAGGTCAGAAACCTCAGTGCAGCTTAACTGGGTACTTCTGGCTCCTGGCCTCTCAGGAGGTTGCAGTCAAGTTGTCAATTGGTGCCACAGTAATTTCAAAGCTCAACCGGGACTGAAGAATCTCCTGCTGAGCTCACTTGGTTGTGTTTAGGCCTCAGAATAACTGCTTCCAGTTCACTCATGTGGGCCTCCCATCAGGCTGCCTTAACAACGTGGCATCTGGCTTCTTCAGGGGCAACTATCCAAGGGAGAGCTAGAGAACCCAAGATGGAAGGCACAGTCATTTTGAATTTAAATTCAGAAGTGATGTCCCTCACTCCGCCACTTTCTATTCATTAGAAGCAAGTTGAGAAGTTCAGTTTAGTCACACTCAAGGGGATGGGATTACACAAGGGTATGGGTGCCAGGAGGCCAAGGCTCACTGGGGTACATCCTAGGGGCCTACTGCAATCTTAAAACATAATGCTAGAAGGTAATCACTGCTTTTGTATAGATACGAGAATTGAGTCACAGATTGGTTAAATAACTTTCCCAACATTACATAGTGGCAAAAACGAGCAAGCTGTAAGATTCAAACCCAAAAAGTACTACTGCAGAGTTTATAAAGATTCCCAGAATTTAGAATTCAAATGGAGAGAAAAAGTACATTCTAGGCAAGGAATAGAGTACAAGCACAAGCCAGAGATGCTAGGATGAAGTTGTATATAGTATTAACAATGTGGAGTGATTGATTTGGATGTTGGTAAATGACCTAATTAAAAAAAGATTTGATGTTGGTGAGCCTTAAATACATGGTTAAGGAGTTTGGATATATGGTTAGATAAGAAATTGCTGAAGTTTTTAAATAAGGGAATAACATGACAACATTTGGCTTTAAGAAGGTTTGTCTGGCAGTGTTTAGGACAGTCTGGAGTGAAGGAACACAAAAGATAAGGTAGCTTGTTTCATTCCATGTATAAAGTGCCATGAGGGTCAGGCTAAAGAGAGACAGTGGGAAAAAAAAAGAATCGGAAATATCTACAATTAAGACTTCCTAAGATTCATTAGTGATTTGAATAAAACTTTAACTGTGTTAACAAAGTATTCCAAAGTTTGAAGAGGGGAATATTGTAAAAGAGGAAACATAATGTAAACTAAAAGTGAACAGTTTTTGCTGGATTTCTTTGCTCTCTAGAGCCTAGAAGAAGCCATCATAAATCCCAGTTGAATAAATAAATAAAGAAAGCTGCCATTTATTAAACAAAAACTCTCTCAAATTAGCTGAGACAAACGAAGAAATATAAGAGAATGTAATGATTATATGGTGTCATGTCATCATGGCAACTTGAGAGAATTATGAACCAGGAGGCACTCACTTGTCTATGTTAATATGTGGTGCTAAATCTCTCTCTTCATCACTTCCCATCTTTGGATATCTTAAATCTCAACCCTATTTTTATAAACACATCTGCATGATTCTCTGTTGTGTGTTGGCAAGCATTCCAGATGCTTCCCATAATTTCAACTCACATTTAGCTTTGTCTTGAACTGACAAAAACTATGATTTTAAAGGATGGAAGGTGAATTACCAATTGATGATAAACTCTTCGTGCCTTAGGTCAAATTCCAGAAAGAAAGAAATGGGGGTGGGGGAGGGGGGAGAATTCATGTCCATGACTCACACTTGGATCAGATGTCTCCCTTGGTCTAATTAGTATTGACAGTGGGTGGGTGGTATGAGAAGGAGATTATGAGGTCTACTGTCCTCAAAGCAGGCTGGCAGCAGAGACATATTCTCTATAAGAAGGCATAAGAGAAGTAAGCAATTTTATGAACATATACATTATTGCTATTCTTGAAAATAGCTTTTGGTGAGTTCCTCAGATGAGGAAACTAAAGCACAGAAGAATTTAGATAATTTGTTTCACATTACACAGCTCATAAGTGGTTTTAGACATAAAACCAAATCTACTACTTTTGACCCTAAAACTACCATCTTGCTCTTTCTGCTTTTCATTGCAAGTCACTAATAAGAAAAATAAGCAAGTTAAAATCAGAAAGGCTGTTTGTTTGATAGGGAGTCATGCAGGCCAGGCTATAATGTGCCAGATGAGAATAATGGCAGACAACTAATATCCCTGACTCTTATCACAGCTCTGACCCTGTATCAATCATCACCCCATCTCTGACATATAGTGAGGCTCAAGGATGGGTGAGTGCTCACTTAATACTTTTCTTGCTATTAAACACTCTGGAAAGTTAATGGTTTATTTTTAGCCTTTGCCAACAGAACAGTTCTTCAAAATGCCATATGCCTTGCTGAAGAGACCACAGATAGAAAATTTGGTTGCAGAATTTTGACAGAAAGTTGCAAGAAAATTGTACAGTAGAGCTAGTGGCATCAGTATCAGATATAAGTTAGAGGGTTCAGTTAATTAGTTAGCTCATCTTTCCCAGAGAGGGATAATCTATCCATGCTTACAAAGTAAAAGAGTGAGGGGAAGGAACAATTTTAAATGGTAGAGGTAAAACTAATGCAGTAAAGCAACTGAAAAAGAAGGAGGAGTGGAAATAAAATCATTGAAGAGGAAGTAGGTAGGCAAGGTATCTCTTCCTAAGTGACATGATGGAAGAGATGTGCCTGAACAAGAAAAATTTCACCAGATACTAGACTCTAAGTAAAGAAGAAAATGAATCTTCTGCTAAACATAAGAAGTAAAAATTTGTACTTTAAAAATGCAGAGAAGTTAGGAAATGTAACTTATCCATGAGATTCTCTTAGGTACATTTAAATGGTATTACATCAATATGGACACCTCAACAATATTAATTCATACATCTACAATATTATATAAGAGTATTATAGAGCAGGAAGTAACATTCAATTATTTTTGCTTGATTCCCATAACCTGTGATGGCACTATCCACAGAGTAGATGCTTAATAAAAGTTTATCACATGACTAAATCAATTATGGAAAAATGAACATTTGCATTCTGCATGTATTTCTATTTTCTATATCTAACATGTCCCACAATCATCTTTTGGAAATATGGATATGATACATTGATTTGCACCATTAGTTGATAGTTTTTTTTAATGTACTGATTCATTTGTAAGTCAACCATCATGTGACCTATTAACAACAGTTTTATATAATCAGAACTGTTTAAGCTTTCTTTGTGAGATATGCCTGGCTAAGAAGAATGATTTTGTTCCTATAGTAATAGGAAATATTATTGTTGAGAAAAATTCTCAAATTCATTTTCATAAAAAGGGAGAAAATTATTGATAAACACATCTAAGTTTGCAGATTGGTTATTTTTCAGAGGTTATTTGGGGTCATAATTGTAAATCTCATTATCGTGCTTGAAGGAGGTCTCTTTCATTATTATGGTGCTGAGGTCCATATCCCTGAAGCTAATTGCAAGGTAGAGCTGCAGAGTTCTAATTGTTTGCCATCAAAATAGCTGTGTAAGCTTGATTAACAGTGTTCAGCAACATTCATAATAGTCCAGGTCTGGCCCTGCATAAAATAGAAACCGGGAAAAAATCAATAAGATTTAATAAGATCAGGAACAATCACTTACAATAGTACATCAATCACACAAAGTAATAGGTGCAGGATTTGATAGGGTCCTGAACTGCCTGAGAGATTCATAACCAGTACTCGTTAATGATTTGTTCATTTGCATTTTATCAATCCAGCTACAGCTGACAAGCAGAAGGAGCAGGAAAGAAATATGTTGACTTAAACTCATCAGCTTTGCAATTAAAAAAATAACATATAATAGCAAATGTCTTGTCACACGGAAATCTGATGTTATTACAAAGATGCGCGCATTTGTTGGTTCTTCAGACTGGGCTCCCGTTAGACTTGCAGAATAGCTGGGATAGCAGTGCTCCTGTGGTCACCAGAAAGTCTCAGAAGGTTAGAGAGAAAATGCATGTGAATATAAATTCCCTCCCCACCTCCCATAGACCTCAACAGCACAATAATATTTAATGCAAAATGTGCATATTTCCTGGTTTTTATCTCTTTGAAATAAATGAAGCTCCTGGCTTTGCCTTAGGCAAAACCTCTATCAAATGCTAAAACAATCATAATGAGATGGATTTTGGTGATTATTGCTTATCATTATATCCTCTTTCAGTTGATGTTATGACTTTATAAAGTCATCATGCTGTATTTACTAGCTATATTAAAACACATTTTGGGAAGAAAGGTAAATGAATAAGATAAAATTATGTAAACAAATTTCTGATTCTAAATAAATGGTAGTGAATAATATGAAAAAAATAATCCCCCTATAAACATTAGTGGCATAATGAAAGGTCGGAGCCATTTCCAAGAAATTCATGTGGACTCCTGCTTAGAAAATTTCATGCAGATTTTCTATGGAGAGAATTATGTGAGTGGTGGGGTGCAGAGCGTATTGTCAGAAACAAAAACACGGGTACCATCCAAAATGTGGATTAATTAGATTTTGTCCAAAACTACAGTAAATAATGTGTTCTTTCAGGGAAAAACATTACAACTCAGGTCCTTGTGGAGAATGTTTAAATAGCTGATTTTTATATAGAATGATATAATTCAATCAAAGTACAGGTAAAATCCCATTATAATAGACTCTATGGGGCCTCTAAATTGTTTTGTTGTGGTAGAATTTGGTTAAAATGAATAAATACATTTATCACATTCCCAGTATGTAGTACATACTGAAGAAACAGATTTGCTGCCCAGTTTCTTTTCTATTAAATTAACACATGAAAAGAAATGCTTTGAATAGAAATGGAAAACTAAGAACAAAGTATAATGCTCACACACCCTTCAGGTCTTCCTTAAATCATGGATACCTTTCAAAATGATTTGGGTATTAAAAAAAGTCTTTAATTTTTTCTTTCCTTTTAAAAGATAAGCTTAATTAAGATGAACAGAATTTTAAGATCTAAAATAGTAAAGAGATTGTAAAGTAATTATTATTTGTTACCCTGGCAAAACATACTCTAGAGAACTCAATTATATGCAGCTAATTTGCTTTCCCAAGTTAACTACCCAGAAGCAAATACTTTCATTATATAGGTTGACTTTTCTAAGGCCATTAAACACAGAGAATATTAGTGAATTTACCAAGAATCAATTCACAGAATGCCAATTTACCTAAAAGCCAATTGATAAGTGTACAATCTATTGAAAAACCAATTCAAACTAATTTTTGGCATACAATGATTTGGTTTTGGTGAATGGGATTTCTTCAATTATACAATTATTGATTGTATGGAAATCATTGCTACTAGTTTTAGTGGGATATGGAAACGGTTTCAATCATTCTGAACATACTTACCTTTCATTTACTAAAGAAACATTTTAGCACTGGCCCTATACCAGGCATTGGAGACAGCAGACATCAATGCAAATAAACACATATTCCAAGAGTTTACATTGTAGCAGATACAAGGATACATGTACAACATATATCTTCTAAATATTCTAATAGAAATATTAATAACATGCTTTCAGAAGGATTGATTCATTGTGGATTAATAGGGTGTCCACTTAATTTGTCACCCCAGACATTGGCACTCGAAGAAAATTAAAAAGGCTATAGATAATTATATTGGAATAATAAAAGTAAGCAAGAATGGTTTCAAGCAAATTGGAATATATGGTCATCATAGCTAAAAGAGAAGGGAGTAGAGCATGGGTTGTTGGAGAAAATAATGAGGAAGGTAGTGATATTTGTACTGGGATATTTAAAAATAAACAGAATTTCTCCATTCTAGGTGAAAAAAATCCATCTTATAGATAAATCAGTATGAGCAATGGTACAGAGTCAAGAAAATACCTTGTATGACCAATGAATAGTGGAAGCTATTTGAAAATGTAATTGCAGCCTAATTGTGGGAGACAATTGAATTTGGATTTTGTTCTGCAAGAAAAGAAGGGATAATTTGTAGTTAGCTATATGCTATTGTTTAAGTGGTTGATAATTTGTATTCTAGAAACAGAAAGACCAAGATTTGCATACCAGCTTCAGTACTTTGCCAGCTGTTAGACTTTTTAAAGTTACTCACCTTCTACAAGCTTCATTTTTCTCATTGCTAATTTAGGAAATGGCAGTATCACAAACCATGAAGTGTTGTAAGGACTAAAACAATGTAAATACATCACTTAACACTGTGCTTAGTATACAGTAAACACTCAGTACTTATTAGTTGTTAATATTAATGCAAGTAGTAATTATAATGGGTGTATGGTATAATCAAAAAGTTTATTTCATGTCCTATATATTCAGCTATGGAAAAATTACTTAATTTATATGACGCTCAAGTTGGTTTTAAATGAGAATAATATACCTAACAACCCTTCAAACTTTGATATGAATATGATATACTATTCAAAGCATATGGTTCATATGAATATGGTATACTATCTGCGGTAGTTAGATTCAGTTGTCAACTTGGCCAGGTGAAGGCATCTAGTTCTGTTGCTGTGGACATGAGCCAGTGGTACATGAACCTCATCTGTTGCTGATTACATCTGCAATCGGCTAGGAGGTCTGCCTGCTGCAAGAATGATTTTTTACTTAATTGGCTGGTGCTTAAATGAGCAGCTCAGCATACCTCATCTCAGCACTTGCAGCTCAGCCCAAGCCTTTGGAGATGCAGAAAAAAGTCACCCCGGGAAAAGTTGTTGGAACCCAGAGGCCAGGAGAGAAGCCCAGCAGAGATCACCCTGTGCCTTCCCATGTAAGAAAGAACCTCAGTGGAAAGTTAGCTGCCTTTCCTCTGAAGAACTAACAAAATAAATCCCCTTTTATTAAAAGCCAATCTGTCTCTGGCGTGTTGCGTTCTGGCAGCTGGCAAACTAGAACACTATCCAAAGCGTATGGGTTGATGAAAACAAAAGAGCACCAACATTTTAGTAGCAGCCAGAAGAATAGATAAGGAAGGAGACAAGGCAGGAAAAGTATTTTAAAAGCTTGTGGCAAGCTCTTGGTCCCCAATGAACTAAGCTTCTTGGAATTCACACATTTGTGTAATACTTTCCCTCATTAATTTTATACTTGACCATGTAACTACATGTGATTAACTTTGACCAAAGGGGCATTAGAAAGCACAATGAAAGTAGAAGCTTCATACATGCTTGTGCATCAGGCCTTATTTTCTTGAAACATTCCTTTTAGGAGCCCAGCCATATATATATACGGAAAAGCAAAAGAGAGAGAAAGAGAGAGAGGGAGAGAGATGCCCAGGATCTAGCTCTTCTAACCATTCTAGATTCCCAGATGAAGCACTAAAAATCCATTCTGAACATTCCAGCCCTCACAGATGTCATATTGAACACAGACAAGCTGTTCCAGCCAAACACATCAATATTGCAGAATCATGGGCAGATTGACATTTATTATCTTAAGCCATTAGATTTTGAAGTGGTTTCTTATGCAGCAATAGATAATTGAAACAGAAATTTGTTCCTAGAAGTAGGATGCCAGCATAACAAAAAGTAAAATAGACAAACAAAAACACAGCATTTGTTTTGGAACCAGATAAAGGCCTGGAAAACATAAAAGAAATTTCTATTAGAGGCTAGATTAATGAGAACTCAAGATTTGAAGTTATGTGCTATAGAACATTAGTGACACAGTCACCTGCAGTAACATGAAAGAAAGTTTGTAGATCTGGCTATGATTTCTAGAAAGAATATTGGAAGTGCCAACTAGATACCTTAAGTTTTCTATCCCATAAAATATGGGAAAAGAAAAATGAGCTACAGAAAGAAATTTTCAGTGTTCAAACTAAATTTAGAGGAATGTAAAGGAGCTAGGACTTATTGTGTTACAAAAAAAATGTTTCTTATCCCCAATATTTCCTGGTAAAAGACTCTCGAGGTCAGAAGTGAACTCGTGTAAAGATCAAATGCTGGGCATTACCTCTATAACATGACCTCATGGTAAAAATCAAACTTATGGTGAGAATGCAGGATACTTTTCAAGACCTCAGAAAGAATTTAAGCTGTTCCTAAGGAAATCTAGATGAGAAGGTTCCTAAGCATCTTAAGGATGCGGTCCACATCACCCTAGATTGCAAAAGTTAAGAGCATTTTAATGGTGGACGTACTACCAGCTTGAACCCAAAGTCTTAGAAACAGTTCAAAAGGAAATGAGATTTCTATGAGAAGAAAGGTTGAGAAAAGCAACTTATCTGCAAATATAGACCATTTCTCATGAAAAAGGAAAGACAACTCAAAGAGCCAAGGGCCAAAAGGACTGTCAATAGCTGTCTAGAACCATTTCAAGGGAGCACTTCACACTAATTAAAGACCTCAGATATGTACCCAGCAAGATTTTAGAATTGCTATGGACCACTCACTGCTACTTCTCCACATCACATTTTGAATTGGAATGTCTGTTGTGGCTTTCTTGTCCTGAAACTGCCAATGTGTTTTGGATGTATTTGGGGGTATATAATTTGCATATTTAGTTCACAAGTTTTCAAACTGAAAGGAGCCACAGCCAAAGCACTTCATTCACAGCTGGACATGATTTAGAGGGCATGATTCTGTTCTTCAAACTAAAGTCTGGTGCAGTAATTACATGAAATTTGGGCTGTTTTAGAATGAAAGAAGAATATAATTTGAATATGGGGAATAAATAATTAGGGGTTATAGCATGAAATGTGGTACACTGTCGCTTTGGTATCAACCCCACCTCCCCCATGTACAATGTGACCCAGCATTCATGTACTAATCTACCTCTCCTCCACTAATGCTGAGCTTGACCATGTGACTAGGTTTGGCCAGAGACAATAGCAAGTGTGGTGTCAATGAAGACTTGATAAATGCTTCACATTGAGGTTGGTCTTCTTGGAATGCCCCTTTTTTGCTACCCAAACACCAAGATATGATAAAGTCCCTTCTAAGGTTGCAGAGAGACTATGTGGAGAGAAAAAGATACCCATCTAGGGTCCAGCTGTTTCAGACAGTCAAGTTGGAGTGCCAGGCAAGTAAAGAAATCATCTTGTATATTCTTGTCCTGACAAATGCCAGCTGCAGTAGCAGTAAGTTATCCCCATCACATCCTGTCCTGATTGCATGATTGTGGAAGATACATGATTGCTTTTGTTTTAAGCCACTATGTTTGGGGTTAATGTCCTGTACAGTAATTGTAGGTAACTGTAAGAAAACCATTCCAATTTTATATCTAAGTTTTAAATAAGGAAGATGCATGATGCAAGTAGTAATGTGATTTTTTAATTGTTATTTTGGGGACTATAGAAGAAATAGGTGACAAGAATGAATATGTTATTTGGTTTGGAATCAGTGGATTGTTGTCTCTTTGAGATAGTGAATATAATGGGAGAGGAATAGATCTGAGGAGTTGGGAAGGAAAAGAAAACATAACTTTTAATTCTTTCTATTTTCTGCCTAAGGCCAGTGCTTTCTGACCCAAACTCTGTGTGATAGGTTAAATAACGTCCCCTTTCCAAAGATATCTATGCTCTAGTCTCTGAAACCTATGAATATGTTATTCTACATGGCAAAAGTGACTTTGCAGATACAAAGTTATGAATATTAAATTAATGAAACTATTCTGGATTACTTGGGGAAAACCCACTCAAATGCATCTTTAAAGGTAGAGAACAATCTCCACATGGGGCCAGAGGCATTCAATGGAAGTGGAAAGAAAAGATGCGGAAGAGAAAGTCCAGGAGATTCCACTCATGAGAAGATTTTGCTGCACTTTTGCTAGTTCTAAGACATAACATGGCATATTAGTTTATTAAGCTACTGGAATGTATTATACCAGGAATGGAATGGCTTTTAAAAAGGGGATTTAAGAAGTTACAAGTTTATAGTTCTAGAGCCAAGAAAATGTCTAAACCATGTCACCAACAAGAGGTTACCTTCACTCAAGAAAGGCTGATGCCTTTGTCAGCTGGGAAGGCATGTGGCTGGCATCTGCTGATCCCTTTCTCCTGGGGTCTGTTGCTTTCAGCCTCTATTTCCTGGGGGAGGGATTTCCTCATTTGGCATCTGTGGGCCTTCACTTAACAACTCCCGGACAAAACTCTAGTTTCTTGCTTGCTTAGCATCTCATGGGAAAGCATATGGCGATGTCTGCTGGGCCCTGCATCTCCAAACATCTGGGTCTCAGGTTGGACCTGTCAGCTCTGAAGCAAATATTCTCCAAGCATCTGCATCTGCTCTGAGTTTTCTTGAAAATTTTTCCTCTTTTGAAGAACTCTAGTAAACTAATCAATACCCACTCTAAATGGGCAGAGTCACATCTCTATCTAACCAAAAGGCAATACCCACAATTGGGCATGCCACATCTTCATGGAGTTAATCTCATCAAAAGGTCACAACCACAACAGGGCATCATACCTCCATGCAGAGAATCTAATCAAAAGGGTTTCTACCCCACAATATTGAATCAGAATTAAAAGACATGGCTTTCCTGGGGTACACAATCGTTTCAAATTGGCACAAGGGGACTAGGTGAAAGGACTGGAGAGAGGGTCTTAAGGAGATCAGAGCAACTTCCAGCTGAAAGCCAGCATAAAAACCATGGATCTCAATCCTTCAACCACTGAAGTCTGACAAAACTTTCATGAGATTGGACATGGAGTCTTCTTTGAGGCTCCAGAAAGGGATGTAGCTTTTAATTTGGGCCTTGTGACCTAAAAACAGCAGAACTAGCTGAGCCACAGTGTGCACAGACTTCTAATGCATGGGAACTTTGAGATAATAATGGCAGTGGTTATAAGTCTCTAAGCTTTGTGGTGATTTGTTACGGCAGCAATATAAAACTCATGTGCTCTGGTCTCCAGGTTCAGATCCTGGCTTCTGGCATATTTTGAACACCATTTAGGCAGTACTTCAGAGCCTTTTGACCTTGTCTGTCTTTTATTTCATCCACTAATGGAGTGACCAGTTCTGCAAAGGCTCTGATGAACACAATTATCTTGACATTCTGCAGATGTCATGCTGTCATGCTGGTTCGTATTAATAACATTATTTCAAGTGCACCAGGTGAGCAAGGATTGGGAAGTATGTCTCATGCCTTAGTAAACCCTCACATTTGGGTGAAGATGAGAGAAAAAATATGAACATCTAGGAGTTTAAAGGTATGAAATATCCTTTGTTAACTCTCCCACCCCTGCTTTTTTTTGTTTTGTGTGTGTGTATGTATGTGTGTGTGGTTTACAATTTCCATTAAGAGGTCCATGTTCTTGGAATTTTCTGCATTTTGAAGAAAACTTCCATGTTACTTGAATTACTGCTCTGTATTAGCTTCCTGGCTGCTAAAACAACGACCATATAATGGGTTAGCTTAACAGGAATTTATTGGCTCAGATAATAGAAGACTTGCTTCCTCCTAGGGATGACATGCTTTGGCTGGCCTGTAATCTTTGGGGTTCTTAGCTTTTCTGTCATGGCAATGTATATAATGTCTTCTACTCCTTTTCCTTCTGGGTTTCCTTGACTCCAGCTTCTGATTCCTCCCTGTAGTTTTTCTTTCTATGTTTAATTTTCTTTGCTTATAAGGACTTCAGCCATATTGGATTAAGGCCACCCTCATTCAGTTTGGGCACACCTCAACTAATAACATCCTCAAAGGTCCTGTTTTCAAGTGGATTCACACCCATACGACCAGGGGTTGGGATCTGAACATATCTTTGGTGGGGGACATGATTCAATCACCAACACACTCCAGTGTATTTGTTGGTGACTCAGACACTGGAAGTTTCAAATAGAGCCCACAGAAAAAAAGTGGGCTCTTTAATAGGGCCAAGCTAAAGTGAAAACTTCCCTGCCACATGGGCTACATGACTTTGCCAATCTGATGGTGCTAGTAGTGTCTTTGTTGGTTAAGAATTGACCAATTTATATGTCTAATTTAGGGATCCAATTGAGTGTTGCAAATTATCACAATAACATCTTCTATACCTAAAGGATCCAACCCTGAATAACATTTTGCACTTGGTTATCATGTCTCTTCAGTGTTCTTCAATCTAGAATAGTCAATTGTTTTCCCTTTTGTAACTTTGACTCTTTTAAAGTTTACAGGCCAGTTATTATGCAAAATGTTCCTCAATTTGGGCTTGTCTGATGTTTTCCTCATAATCATATTCAGATTACACACTTTTGGCAAGAATTTTAAAAAGGTAATCTTGTGTTCTTCTTATTGAATCCTATAAATTAGTATGTCTTGATTTGTACTATTAATGGTCATGTCAACACTGATCACTTGATTAAGAGGTGTCTGCCTGGTTTCTCTACTGTAGTTATTTTTCCCTTTGAAATTAATAACTATTTTGTGGGAAGTTATTTATGAGCTACGTTAACTATCTTACTCATATACAAACTTTCACCCACTAGTTTTAGTATCCATTGCTGTTCCTTGCCAAACTCCTTACTATTGTATGTGTTGCCTAATGATGATTTTTGAATTTGAATTCATAATTCCTACTACATGTATTAGTCAGCATCCAAGTATAGGAAAAAGCTTTCTATTTCATATATGTGTGTTTGTGTATGTACATTATATATATTATTTCATATATATAATTATATCAGAAGTTGGCATCATGAACTCCTATTTTATTCCATTACTCACTATGTCTAATATAGGGATCCAATTGGGTGGATCCCTCAAATGGACTATAATATTTTATTATCATTATGTGTTTGTTTTTATTTGAGCAGTTGCAGGATTACAAAACATCATGGAGAAAGTACAGAATTTCCCTATACTGTCCTCCCCTCTCCCAACAACACACAATTTTACCCATTATTAACATTTTGCAATAGTATGGATCCTTTGTTACAACTTATGAAACTTATTATAAGTATACTATTAACTTATACATTACATTAGGGTTCATTCTTTGTGTTGTACATCTCCGGGTTAATAAAATAATGAAAGATAAAAAGAATAATAAAGGGATAAAATTGTTATCCTCATAACCTATCTTCAACACAGAATTCCTGTTTTACACACTTTCAATTATGCAATTCACTGGTCTTCAATTATGCTCACAATGTTCTGCCACCATCAACATTACCAAACCTTCTTCATTACCCCATGCAGAAGTTCCACACTAATTAAGCACTAACTCCCCATTCCCTACCCCCACCTGGCCCCTGGTAACCTGTATTCTAGTTTCTAACTTTGTGAAGTTACATACTCTAATTTTTTCATATAAGTGAGATTATACAATATTTGTTCCTTTGTGTTTGGCTATTTTACTCAACATGATTTCTTCAAAGTTGTAGTTTTAACATTGTACTGGAAGTTCTAGCCAGAGCAGTTAGGCAAGAAAAAGAAATAAATGGCACTTAAATTGGAAAGAAAGAAATAGAACTTTCTCTCTTGCAGATGACATGATCCTGTATATAGAAAATTCTAAAAAATCCACAGTGAAGTTATAAGAGTTAATAAATAAATTCCACAAAATGATGGGGTATAGATTAATGTACAAAAAAATCAGTGATGTTTCTGTACACGAGTTGTGAACAATTTGAAGAGAGAATAAAGAAAAAAAACATTACAATGACAACTAAAATAATCAAATATCTAGAAATAAATTTAGTCAAGGATGTAAAGGATTTGCACATGGGAAACCATGAAAGAAATTAAAGAACTAAATAAATGGAAGGGCATTCCATGTTTATGGATTAGAAGATCAAATATTGTGAAGATGTCGATTCTACTCAAAATAATTTACAGATTCAATGCAATCCCAATCAAAATTCCAACAACACTTTTTGCAGAAGTGGAAAATTATGTCATACAAATAAGATAAGATCATCTGTTCAAATGAAGCATAAAGGAATTTTATTAAAACAGAGTAACTTTATTTCCAATTAAGAAAACCACTATCAATTCTATGCTCCTTTTTTCTTTTCTTTTTTTTCTTTACAGAAGAAAGTTGCAAATTACCAGCAAATCATGCTACAAGAATTTTATTTTGCCAGTGCTGTGACACAGCAGGTGAACCAGGGTTGCCTGCAAGCTTATCCATATTGGTAAAAGCAAACCAGATCCAAGTATTTGCCCATTTAACATCTTTGAAGGGGATTGGCATTGACACAGATGTAACACTGAACCTGCTGCCTATCTTTTGAGTAAAAATGGACATATATATTTCCTGGATAGCATGAGCTATATAACATGGAAGAAATTTTGATGGGCAAGAATAGTCTCCCCAGCTTTCATAACTTTTTATTAAAGCAATGAAGTTGTGGCTGAAGGTGCTTCCTTAAGAGTGTCAAAGTCCAGATGACTTTGTTCTTTGATTTAATCTCTGCATGAAAAAAAACAGTAAAGAAAGTACATTTAACACTAAAGAATTATTAGTAGTCTATACAAGTTTGTTGATAGTACAAATTTATCTCCCTTAATGGGAAGGCTGGCAATTTCCAGATAGGGAAAATTCCTATTTGGGCTCAACTGGGTAAATAGTGTCTGTGTGGATGTTGGCTTTTCAAGTTAATTTTAGTACTGGAAAAGTTATTTTTAATGCCTGGCTTCTTTTTCAAACAATTTCATCATCATCGGAGCTGAAGGCCACAAAAGTTTCGTTTCTGCAAGAAAAACAATTTTTGAATTTTGCTCATTCCTGGTCTTGATATTTTGTTTTACTGTTACCTAACATGACTGGTAGTCGAAGAGTTAACTATGTTCAGCTTTTGCTTTCTTAGAAGGTAAATATTGCTAACATTTTACTCTTCTGTTTGAATATTTAGTGTCAAATATCATATTGTATTCTAAAATGGCATGGCAATACCAGAAAAATAAGTAAACAAAATCGTAAGTCTAGTAAGATTTTATTTCAAATGACTACAGGTCAGAAAAATCAATAATACCTGAGAAATCTTGAACCCCAAAAAGTAGAAAAATAAATCTTTCGGCATGGTTGTTTGCAACATCAAAAATCACGTGAGATTAGGGCTCTGGTCAATGGTTATTTCTTCTCTTGAAAGGTAAGGTAGGCTGCATAAAATGCAAATGGAAACTCTGTAGCTACCAACTAACCCATGCTCTTTAAGTCCTCCCCGGTATTTTCCCTTTACACCAGGGCTCGTGGGTGAATTCACACCGTGTTAATGATGTGGAACCATTCCTTCAGGATGTGAGCCTTAAACAAAGGGAAGAGTGGCAGATAGGAACCTGGTGTTTCCACATTCGATAACTACATCTCTTGATAATGAAGTATAAACCCAACACTTTATTTGTTCATGATTTCAAACTCTTTCAATATCTTACCTCCCATCTAGGTTAATTCTAGTACACACACTTTTGTTTTAGAAACTGGTTTATAAGAGGGTGCTATCATTATTTTTTCATATATAGTATTCCTGAACATGTCAGTGTCTGGAATGACTGTATAAATCAGTTCAACTGTGTCCCTTCTTAGAAGTTTATAACATGTTAACGTCATATACCATTTATATAATGTGTAAAATGATATGCCTTCTTCTTTCTTATCTCAATATTAACACAATTAGAAAGGATTGACGTGCTATACTTGTAAGTTGTACTGTTCACCAACACCAGTTTATTGAAGAAGAATCATTTCTTAACCAGCAGAAATCAGTGTCAAAACACAAGTATAAACAGAATATGAAATTTAGTTTTAATCTTTTAAAAAAGATATAGCCAAATATGCAACAGTAAAGTGATCCTTTCTCATGTTAAATTTAACATGGGAAGCTAACCTTCCGATGGTGGGACTCTACTTTGTTGGTTAGCTGATGGCTGGGGGTAAGCGACCGTACTGAGTCAGGCACACAGCACACAGTCACGAAGAAACGACTCAAGAGACAACCCTCAGGGGTGAGTGGAAGGCGTCGGCTTTATTGAGGAAGTGCACAGGCTTATATAGGCTGGGAGCATGCAGGGACACGTGTCGGGCTGGGATTGGTCACCATTGTTGCTAGGGTGGAGGACAGATTTAAAGTTAGTGCTTTTGGCTCAAACCACCACCAGCTCCGGGAAGAAAGCTGGTTGCAGGTTAGGCCATTTTGTGTTGCCTTGCATCAGCCACAGCAGCTATGTTTGGCAAGATCTTATGCCTTCTCCATCATACTTCTTTTGATGTATTAAGCAATTACATTAATGGATGGTTAATTGAGTCACTGTGGCAGACCATTATGTTTACTCATGACCTAAATGTCATTGGTCACCTTATGGCTTCATATCTCTGGCCTAGGAATGTATTATGTTTGGGAAAAATATATTTTTTACATTTAAACTTCTGGTTTAAAATAACCATGTTAAATGAAGTATTAAATTCATCAGAAATTTGCACACAATTGCTTATGTCACCAAGAGAACTTATACTGTATCTGCTACATGGGTTGTGTGGGAAAATGGCGGAAGGTCAGAATGTTTCCGTAATGCAGACAAAGGTGTGGACCTCGGATCACCAAGCCCTGCCAGGGCGGGACACTGTCCTGGCGAGCACATGATTGCTTGTAGAAGGAAACATTTGAACTTTGTACGGCATGCCTGAGATTAATGTTGGTGTGGCAGCTTGGGTGAAAAGCAACATAACAATCATGAAAGATATTTTCTCTTTTGAACTCCTAAATAAATATGATGAGAAACTCAGGGTCCAGGCTCTCAGTCCTTGAGACTGCGAGTCCCCTGTTCCCATCTTTAACCGCTTTCTTGTGTTAATATTTCTTATGTTCACCCACCATTGAGCAGGACTCAGTATCTGGCGCCCAACGTGGAGCACTAAGGGAAGAAGGATCGCTCAAGCGAAACTGAAACTGGTGTATCGCTGCAGAGCCCCGAGTGGTTTGGGTGGCCTCCAAAGTCTTCAGCAGGTAAGGATGCTCTCGGGTATTTTTACAGGGTTATGGAGATATCACGATGAAATATCGCCTGGATGTCTGTCTCCTGAGACAATTCCTCAAAGCATAAGGAGTTAGGGCTAGTGAGGCCCATATTTTAGAACTTTTGCAAATTATAGAGAAACACTGTTCATAGTTTCCAACATTGGGCAGTTTAGAATTAGGAGATTGGGAATGAGTGGGTAAAGAATTAAAAAAGCTACATGTGCAAGGGGTCCCACTCTCCATCACTATCTGGCCAACCTGGACTATTATTAAATCTGTTCCAGAACCTTTGCAGACTGAGGAGGAGGAGGAGGAAGAAGAAGAAAAGGTATTTGATGAAGTTCCTCCTATTAAATCTTCTGAAAATTCTGATGTTAAAATTGATTTGCCCTTGGACCTCTGTTAATTGATTTTGGAAAGGCTAACTTGCCTCTACCTCTTCTCCCATCCCCTCCACTGATGCCTGGAAATACCCAACCAAAATTATCATCCTTACTGCAAGGTATGGTACAGGCTAGAAGGCAAGGGGACCTTGAGGCTCTCCAAATGGCTTTTCCTGTTATTGTGCATGAACGGGTGGCTCCTGGGGTTGATGCAAATAATTCGAATGGAACCTATGAATTTACTCATGAATCTTTCCCGTTTAAATTTTTGAAATAATTGAAGTCGGCCATGCAGCAATATGGTCCTAATTCTCCTTTTACTCTGTTTGGTGCAAGGTCTTGCTGAAGGTTCCAGCCTGATCCAGTTGATTGGTCTACACTAGCACATACCACGCTGGGGCCTGGAAAATTTTTACAATTTAAAACGTGGTGGATGGACCATGCAGAAACTTAAGCTTCCCATAAACAGAGACTGTAACATCCCCATTTCTCTCAATCAACTAGTGGGAGCTGGAAATTGAGTTGGAGTAGAAAATCAGCTAACAATGAATGATCAAGTTCCTGCTCAATTTTGCTGCTGTTCCCTAAGGGCTTGGGAACAAATTGAAACTAAGGGGCAGCCCCCTTTCTTTTAAAAAGATTGTACAGGCCATGGGATCAACAATTACATCCTGACTAAATGGGTGAAAAGAAGTGTAATTAATAATGTATCAGTGACAGAGAGAGTTCAGATAAAGTCAGAGAGTCAAGAGGCTACTCTGGAGATTGCTCTCATGTAAGCTTCAGGTAAACCTTGCTACCTATTACAACCTGCCAAACCCCAAACAGGACCATTCCAACCAATCCTAAAGAACACTTAGGGTGATTCATAAGATTGTACAAGGGTTCCAGTCACTAAAATAACTTGCCAGAAACCTACAACCTTCATATGGGTCCCTGGTCCAGATAAGTCCTGAAACCTAGCCCAGCCTCTCCACAACATCAGATAGCTCCATCTCCCCACCCCATATTAGTGACAGACCCTTCCAATATCAAAAATGCAGAATTGCCATAGCCCAAACAACTCCAAAGAGAGGAATGGAAAGATCAAAGGTGATGGTGGAATTATACATAGAAGATAGGACTTAACAAATGAATATGAATGCTGAATCATTAAATTAATATCTCTTTGAGTCTCCAGTATTTTAGACCAGTTAAATAACAATGTTATTGTTCTGAAAAAAAAAGTCAATTGTGATGATAAAAAAATATTTAATCCCACTAGTCTCCTATATTCTGGAGCATCTAGAATGAAAAATATGAGAGGAGCATATGGTAGTCCATGACAAACTCTGGGATCTATCCTGTAACCAATTTTTGAAGAGTGCTTTGAAAACTATGGCTTTTTTATTGCTTTATATATATGTTATACTATAGAATAAAAAAAGTTTAAAAAAAAAAAAAAGATTGTGTAGGGGCCTCGAGAGCCCTGCCCTGAATTTATTGGCTGGTTGCAGGAGGCCATCAAAGAATAGGTCAATAAAGTAGAGATGGCTGATACTATTTTGCAAGTAATGGCTTATGAGAATGCTAATCAAGACTGTTAAAAAACTACTGGAGTTATGAAAGGAAAGGTGGATCTTAGAGGATATATTAAATTGTGTCAAAGGATAGGGACAGAGAGTTGCTGAGCCATGATGATGTCTCAAGTTATGGCAGGATTAAAAATTAGTAATAAGTTCCCTGGAAAATGTCTTAACTGCAGACCTGCCTTGGAAGGAACAGTGGTAGAATGACATTTTCAGCACAATATTAAGACTCAAACTTATTCCTTTTCTGAATCCCTATTGATTTGGTGGAATAAGCCATTGATCAGTGAGTGGTCAACTGGAAAGCTGTTAACTTGGGGATGAGGGTTTGCTTATGTTTCCCCAAGAGACGGAGAATGTCCTGTATGAGTACCTGCACATTGTATGAAGCCGTCATCATGAGCACAAAGAGACAGTGAAAGTTCCTGTGGGATCCGGAACCTTCAGGGATGCAGATGGAGGGACTGACGCTGAAGACGACATGTCTGGGTCCTACTCCTAAGACTCAAGCATCCCTGTATATTGGATGGAGACCTCCCCTCCGATTTATGTCAATGATTCTTCCTGGATCCCTGGACCAGAAGTCTCCCATCTACTTTACACCCACAAGAGGAGGGTACCCAATTTAATGGGACCCTGGGGTTTACAGAGTTGCCTTCAGGTGTCAGCCCTGTTGAAGGACATCTAAATTGAATTTATCAGGATTGGCTGTCCATCACCCCAAAACATGATAATATTAGAAAAGTCCAATTGCTTTTTATATCAGGAGTGAGTTTTAAAAATAAATCTTATAATAGTACTAGCTTGAACCCTTCAGATAAGCCATTGTGTGCATCATCATCCTTTATGGACTCCAGAAAGTGAGCATATTCACTGGGAGGATTGTCAAGGGTCTAGCAGTGTACTACTATTCAGTGGTTCCCATGGAACTGCAACTGACTGGTCCCCTAAGGGATGTGCAGCTCAACATTGTAGTGGTATGAACGAGACCTGCTCTTCTCAGGAAGCATTGAGATAGAGTGTGTCTAGGTATAATCATAGTATTATTACTGCACACGTGGCTCATCCCATTATCTGGCATGACATGAGGATGGTCCCGCTTTTTCCCACATTAGGTGATGCCGGCACAAATTATTCTGTGGAGAATTCTCTTTAGTCTGCAACCCATCTGGATTTGGGATGGATATTATTAATATTCCACTAATTACACCTATCATTTAATACCTCCCCCAATTTCTCCTTCTATATTCACTCCTGTGTTTGTAATCTGTATGTCTTTTTAGTAGGAGGACTATATCTAAATGAAACCTCTCGAGAGATTGAGTGCTGGAATGATTCATATAAATTATACACTTGTCTTAATTCATCTTTAAATTCTCATAATCAGAGTGACTTCATGCTAAGAAGGCAATTAAGCATTTGGATTCCTGTTTCTCAAACACGACCATGGGAGGCTTCCCCTGATATGCATGTGTTCTAGTTTGTCAGCTGCCGGAATGCAATATACCAGAAATGGAATGGCTTTTAAAAAGGGGAATTTAATAAATTGCCAATTTACAGTTTTAAGGCCTAGAAAATGTCCCAATTAAAACAAGTCTATAGAAATGTCCAATCTAAGGCATCCAGGGAAAGTATACTTTGGTTCAAGAAGGCCAATGAAGTTCAGGGTTTCTCTCTCAAGTGAGAAGGCACATGGTGAACACAGTCACGGTTTCTCTGTCAGCTGCAAGGGCACGTGGCAAACATGGCGTCATCTGCTAGCTTTCTCTCCTGGCTTCCTGTTTCATGAAGCTCCCTGGAGGCATTTTCCTTCTTCATCTCCAAAACGCTGGCTGGTGGACTCTCTGCTTCATGGTACAGCAGCATTCTCTGCTCTCTCTGAATCTCCAGCTTTCCCCAAGATGTTTCCTCTTTTATAGGATTCCCATAAACTATTCAAGACCTACCCGAATGGGTGGAGGCATGACTCTACCTAATCTAGTTTAACAAGTACTCCTGATTGAGTCATATCTCCAGGGAGATGATCTGATTACAGTTTCAAATATCTAGCACTGAATCGGGATTAGAAGAAATGGCTGCCTTTACAAAATGGGATTAGGATTAAAACATGGTTTTTCTAAAGTACATACATCCTTTCCAACCAGCACAGTATGCATTGCTAGTGGTCTTACAACAAGTGCTTAAACATGGTAAAAGTTTGCAGGAGTGTGGATAGCTGCTATCAGGAGCTTTATTGCCATCACTACTGTGGCTGCTGTTCCAGGAGTGGCCTTACATCAAAATATTCAAACTCCAGAATTTGTCCAAGAATGGCACAGGAATGGCAGTTTGGCTTGGGGAGATCAAAGCAGGATTGATAAAGAAATCAACACCTGGATAGGAGATTTAGAAAATGCAGTTCTAATTTTAGGAGAAGAATTCAAAATGTAAATATGCAACTGCACTTAAAATGCAATTGGAATGTGTGCAACTTTTGTGTAACTTCTCATGCTTATAATAGCAATAGTACCTCTTGGGAGTCCACAAAGTGCCATTTGCTTGGCCATCGGGACAATTTAAATTTAGATATCTCCCAATTACAGGCCATAGAGACAAGTATTCAGCATGCTCAATTGCAAAAGCTTCCAAATTCACAGACTATGATGGGCATCGCAGAGGGATTACAATCCTTAAACCCTGGGTAAAAGGCTGCAGAGAGGGTCTTTTGGGAGAAATATTGATTATTTGTCTTTGTCTTCTTTGCTTATGCTTAGTCTTCAGATGCGTGCAACAAGCCCTCCAGGGTAGAATGCAATGGGAAATCACCAGATCTGCCTTCATAATTTTACAAAAACAAAAAGGGGGAAATGTGGGAAAATAACTGAAGGTCACAATGTTTCCATAACACAGATAAACGTGCACACCTTGGAACACTAGGTACTGCCGGGGGCGGGGGGGTGGGGCACTGTCCTGGCGAGCACATGATTGTTTGCAGAAGGAAACATCTGAACTTTGTACGGCATGCCTGAGCTCAATGTTGATGTGGCAGTTTGGGTGAAAAACAACATAACAATCATGAAAGATATTTTCTGTTTTGAAGCTCTTAAATAAATACAGTGAGAGATTCAGGGTCGAGGCTCTCAGTCCTTGAGACTGAGTCCCCTGTTCCCATCTTGAATTACTCTCCTGTGTTACTGTTTTTTATGTTCTGCAGTCGCCTTCCACTCAACCTCACCCACTGCTGAGCAGGACTGAGCAGGTGGAAACCGCCAGTGACTGTAATAGGGCTTTAGTGTAAAATGATAAAACTGTCTCATTCTGGGGGATGTTCTCTGATATTGTTAGGAAACACACTTTAGTTTTTGTAAATACATATACTTAGATAATTCTTAGTTTTCTGGTTGAGTCAGAATGATAATGAAAACCCATGTTGAAGGTTTACCTTTACTGAAACTGTAGAGTTGATCTAAACTATCTTTGCTGCTCTCAGTTTCCCACTGTCCTTGTCCATCCGGGCTTCTGTGTGTCCCCGGGCATGTGAGGATATTTCTTTTAAGTAACTTTCTCTACTGCCTGGTCCATGGACAGGGCAGTTTTCTAGTTTCCTTAGTACCAGGATGTAGGTAGCCATCTACTTATGAGGTCATCCCAAGTCACTGGAAGAAAAGGGCTCTTGTGGTTTCCCAGAAGGGTATGTGGAAGAGGAATGATGGAAAGCTCAGGCTTTATTAGTTATAAAACTAATAAGATCACTTTTAGCTACCCTATGGAGATCATTGCATCTAGATCATAAAGGATTATGAGGATTAATGAAAGTATTCATATGTTAAACCAAAGTACAGTTCAGAGTAGACATTCAATCAATATTAGTAATTTTCACTATTCTTTTAATATCACATGTACAATCTTGAGTAGTAATAATAAGCCCTGCAGTAATAATGATAATAATAACTACCACTTATTGAACATTTGGTTTACTGCAGGAAATGTGTTATATGCATTTGTCCTTCATCTTCACAAATACTGCATGAAACACTGCTATCATCCCCACTTTACAGGTAAGAAAACTGAATCTCAAAAGGGTCTGTTAGCTTGTTCAAGCTAAGCTTGTGAGACAGAACACAAACTCAAATCCACTTTGTGTGACTCCAGAGCTGATGCACACATACATATAACAATTTTCCCTAACTTGCTACTGAAAAAATGTCATCTCTCATATCCAGCTCTCTTCTTTCATGTCCACACTTAAATAGCTTGCTGACGTGCAGACATGTCCACCAGTAGAGAAAAAAATGGGGCAGAATTTGAATGTGTTAGAATTCTTGAACAAGGAACTTTTACAAGCTACTTGAGTCACACTTTGTGTCATTTGATTCTGGGTTATGATTATGGTCTTCTTTTAGGCGTAATGTTGAAAAGAAAGAGAGGGCTTCAATTATCTCCTTCCTTTTACATAATGCCATATGAATGTAAATGATTCCCAATATCAGTACACTTATCTTTCATCTTGGAAAGAAAGTATGAACTGAGTTTTAAAGTCAAATTGTTAGATAGTGCCTTATTGTGTGCAATCTAGCATGAGTTTATGAAAAAAAAAATCACTTCTCTTTCATGGAATGACCAAAAACATTTGCACCACAGGGCAAGCAGAATTTTAAGATGGTCTTCAACATTCTCACCCCCTTGTGTACACACATTGCATAATCCCTTGGACTGTGAGTATGATAGACTTTATCCCATCTTTAGGTTATGTTAGATAGACAGTTGACTTTAAGAGAGGCTATGAGGTGACTCTGGCCAAACCAGGGGAGTACTTAAAAGAAATTGAGCTTTTCCTGAAGTTAGACATTCAGAGCGTGAGAAGGATCCCAGAAGAGAAAGATTATTGCTGACTCTGAAGGTAGAGGGGGCCATGTGGCAAGAAATGCAAGCAGTCTCTGGAAGCTAATAGCCAACAAGGAAACCAGTACTTCAGTCTTCCAACCACAAGGAAGTGAATTCTGCCAATAGCTTGAATGATCTTGATGCAGCTCTTCCCCAGCATCTCTAGATGAAAACTCAGTTGAGCTGACACCTTGATTTCAGCCCTAGTGTACCCTGTGTGGATCCTGAGATCCACTGTGCTTGGACTTCTGATCTAAAATTAGGTGTCGTTTTAAGCTAGTAGATGTGTGATGATTTGTCACCCCAATGTAAAACTAATGCACACCATTTAGAATATACCTCATTTAAAGTAAGAGAGTTATTCTCAGAAGCTAATGAAAAAAAAAAAAAGAATGTGTATGCTTATGAAATAAAATGACCACAGGAACTAGGAGCCCACCATGTTGTGCGTCTTTATAATATAATTATGATTGAGAAGCATGACTAAGTAGTTGAGTAAGACACTTTTTTGGGCTATGATTGTTATTTTTAAGTAACTATTTCTATTTTGAGAGTCAGAATAAACATTTCTGCTTATTTATCAAAATAACATAAAATGCATTCTGTTCTTTTATGAGCTGCTTTGCATATTTTCTCTCTGAATCAACAATTTTAAGGCTATTTAAATTTCCCAAATGTTTCAAGGTAAATAATACTACTTTTTTTTATGTCAATGTAGTAGAACATGCATCTAAGTAGTATTGCCTTATCTACGACATGTCTTTGATGCTTCATTCAGTTTGACAAGTAACTGTCTGCTTTTAAGCTCTTTAGTTTGCATCAACACTGAGATGAAATGAGACTTGAACAATGTGTGCCATTGAAGTAAAATAACATACAATCATCATATTGTTAGAAAAATAAAGCTTTGTAATAGATAAAAATAGCTAATGGAACCGTATCTCTAATTCAATCATTGATTTTTCTCATAAAATGTCCAGAATTAACTTAAATATCCTTTGTCCATTGACTTTAACCTATAATAAAAAAAAGAGAACTCATCTCTGCTACATAATTTCTCAGGGCTACATTGAGAAAGATTGTGATAATGAATGTATAATAAAATCGTCGACAATGGTTGAGTCCTGTAATTGTGAACTGAATTCAAGGAAGCTGCCTTGAAGATGAGATCTAACAGTGTCTTCATTTTGATTAGCTTACCTTTTCAAGTGTTCTGCTAGGAACCTCTATCACACAAATAGAGGCAAGAACTTTATTATCATCACTATAGCAACTGCAGGGAAATTTATTTCAAAACAGTTGGCTACCTGAAATTTTTCTTGGGGTGAAAAGAAGAGCAGATGATATGCCGCATTTTAATTCACCTTTTTCTTTTGAATTATTCTGTGATCCAACCTAGTGCATTTTCTTTTACAATGGCAAGATAGTTCAGTTGCTTTATATATTTGTAATTTAAGCAATAAGATGCATGTGTATCTGCATAAGTTAATTTCAATTGTCATTATGGTATTAGTGTTAACTTCTCTTTTTTTTAATGCAATGTTACTGCGTTGTAGTCACATACCATATAATCATCCCAAGTATACAGTGGTTCAGTGTCATAGTTGTGCATTCATCATCGCAATCAATTTTTGAACATTTTCATTACTCCAAAAACAGTAAAAGGAAGAATAAGAATAAAATTAAAAAGAACACCCAAAACTTCCTATACCCTCAATCCCCTCTATTGTTTATTTATTTATTTTGTCCATATGCTGGATAAAAGAAGTGTCATTCACAAGGTTTCATAATCACATTCAGTTTGCTAAAGCTGATGGAATGCAATATACCAGAAATGAATTGGCTTTTACAGAAGGGTAAGTTACAAGTTTACAATTCTAAGGCCATAAAAATGTCCAAATTAAGACATCATCAAGAGGATGCCTTCACTCAAGAAAGGCCAGTCACGTCCAGGGATTCTCTCGCAGCTGGGAAGACACTGGCCCATTATTCCTGGGTTGCATTGCTTTCCTTTCAGTGGCTTTCTGTGTTAGCTCTCAAAGCATCTCCAAATGTCTGTGTCTGGTTCTTTTAAGGACTCCAGCAAACTAATTGAGTCACATTTACATGAAGATAATCTAATCAAAAGATCCCACCCACAATAAGTCTGCACCCACAAAATTGATTAAAAGAGCATGGCTTGGAATGTGTGGGTGGTTCAGTGGTAGAATGCTCACCTGCTGTGTGAAAGGCCCAGGTTTAGTTCCTAGCCCATGCAACACCCCCCCCCAAAAGCAAAAAGCATGTCTTTTCTGAGGTATGTGACAGTTTTAACCCAGCACACTGTAAAAACTATATAGTTATGCAATCGTCTTCAAGAATCAAGATTACTAGATTACATTTCAACGGTAACTTCCAGAATGACCTCTCAACTCGATTTGAAATTTCTTAGCCATTGAAACTCTGTCTGTTTTCCCCCTGTTGGTCAGTTAATCCATGATGCTAGGGGTAGGCTCATCTTTGAAACTTATGTTTTATGATGCCAAGCCACTATATTTCACAATGCCAGGGCCAGGCTTACACCCCTGGAAATTATGTCCCACATTGGGAGGAAATTCAGAGTTTGACTTAGAGAGAGACCACATTTGAGGAACAGCAGAGATTTTCTGGAGATGACTCTTAGGCATTAATCATAAGTAGGTTTAGTTTGCTATTACAGAATAAGTTTCAAAAGGGTCAGCCTCAAAGTTGAGGAGTTGGGTTATTAAATTGGGAGCCCCTTTTGCTTAAGAAAATGTCAGGGATTTCCCAGATGGGGAAGTTAACTTCTCTTTTGCATCTCATATTGATCATTAAAACTTAAGTATGGAGTGGGCAATGGTGGCACAGTGGCAGAGTTCTTGCCTGCCATGCCGGAGACCCGGGTTTGATTCCTGATGCCTGCCCATGCCAAAAATAAACTAACAAACAAACAAAAAACTTGAGTATGTCATTAAGCAATGCTTGTCATGTGAATTATAACATTTAAATACAAAATGTTGTGCAAAATATTCATATACATGAAACAACTGGAAAATAATTAATATTACCTTTTTTTGTCTTGTACAATAGGAATCAGAAATTTTTAGAGCTGAGTTAACTAATTGTTTTGCTTTCCCTTAAGCTTCTGTGCAAGAAAATGACCTATATTCTTCCTACCAGATCACCCAGTTCCTCTAAACTTTATCATGAACATGCATGACTCAAATTTACTGACAATCTGCATTTAAAATAAGATGATCAGAGAGTCAGGCTGCCCAGGCAACTTTTAACCTTTATATCTTTGCTGGAGCCGGAGTTCTGAGAACTTCATTTATAATGGTCCATTAAAAATGCCTTTCTGGACTGATAGGACTTACTTTTTAAGTAGTCTCCTTGTGCTTTAACTGAAAAAGACATGGCAAGTTTTCAAGATTTCCTGAATGCATAATGTCTTCTTATACATGCATTATGCACATTCATAGGACGGTATGGCTGCCTGAAATCTTCCCCTATAAAGCCTCCTACTGATGACTGAGGGGATGAGTTTTCTACAAAATTTAGGGGGATTGGGTGCCTTGATAATGGAAATCATGATTTGAATCCATTCTCTAAGCTTTCATAATCTTTGTGTGAATTTTACTCTTGGTAAGACTAGAGAATTAAATCGCATAAATATGTAAAATTATGCATGAAAGAATAATAAAAGGATAAGAAGAATATGCTTGTAGTAAAACATTAAAATGATGCATGCATTAATTTTGAAAAGTTTATTGGTACTTTAAAATCTAAAGTTGATTTTCCATGATCATTATTTTCTTTTACTGTAGAATCAATTGAATAAAACATCTGGAATACGTGTATTCATAATATTAGAGAGAAAAGTTCAATATTAAGTCGTAACTATTTAAAAAGAATAATTAACTATTTGTTGGCAATAAAATTTTAAAGCTTTTCCTCAAAAAGTCTTATTGATTAAATTAATTACATAACTATGGAAGAATTTCAGTATAATGTTCCTGCAGTCTTTTATCATAAAAGCAGTTTTCAATAAAATTTTTGTATCTACACTGTGCACGTTTCCAGCAATATTCTATGGAACTAAATACTAAGTTAGGAAGTAAATTGCTGACCTAAAGATATTTAAAGTATTTAACAATATTATTTTGACTCTTTTTTTATTCAACGGAATTTTACACCTTCAAATTAGTAAGATTATTGGAATGATATTATCCATTTGATCATTATGTTAATTAAATTTTTGGGTGAAAGTGATGGTAAAAAAAACTGTTGTGCACATGTAGAAAAGCCTCAACTTTTAAATATGTAACAAGATAATATACATTTTTATTTCTGAGTCCAAAGGTTTTTCCATTGAAAATATATTTTATTTTAAATCCATTTAATAGAAGTTGTTTTGTTGAAAAGTTAACAAAATTTTGGAGGCTGCCAGTAGATGGCATTATGGTTTCTATAAGAATAAGATTTATTTAGGGATAGACTCTTTTCCTTGGGAAAAAGAAAAAGAATCTGTGACAATAGAATTCTGATTGAAAATGTTATTAGTCCTTCTTAATAGAACTCTAGCCATTCTAAAAACAGATCATTCTCAAACCTTGTTTTCATTATTAACTAGTATATCAAGTTGGGTCAATTTATTAACTCTCAAAGTTGTGATGTGGAAGCTGTAAATAATTTTATTGGATAAAATTATAATGTTATGCTGACATTTAAATAAACTAGTAAAAACAGTATTTTGGCTTTATATCATAAGAGTTTTGTTCAAAGCATTGCAATTAGTGATCAACTTATGTGAAGAACCATTATATTGCCTATTGATCCACGTTCATTGATATCAACATAATTTATCATGGATAACCATATTTTTATTCTTCCTTTCTTAAAAAATTGTTAGTCACAAATTCACTTCTTCCAAATAATGACCATAATCTAATATAACTACCTGTACATAGTAAATGATCATTAGATATTTGTGAACTGGATGAATGAATGAATGAAAAAATAAAGCACACCATTACTCACTAGGATAGTATATCTGGATTCATCTGTAAAATTACATAAGTTGAAGGTTCTCAAGGAAACTTTTATAAGAACATCAAATGTCTAACACAGAGAATAAGGCCCTTACTATTTCCAGAAATTCTTTCCTTAATTCATGTATTACTTAGAAGGTAATTAAATATATGCTAAATATATGCTAAATAAACAGCTCCTCTCTATAACATCATCCTTAGTAATTAGATGATTTCTTTTAGTCCTAGGGTGAGTGTGCTGGTTTGAATCTCTTATGTACCTAAGAATAGGCCATGTTCTTTTAGTGCTTTCTTATGGGGGCAGACCTGTTGTGGGTGGGACCTTTCATTCATGTTGTTTCCATGGAGATATGACCCACCCAATTCAAGTGGGTCTTGATTCTTTACTAATTACATTTTCAATGAGAGCTTAGGGAGAGATAGAGCTTAGAAGGAAAATGCCCAGGGAGAAGACAAGAGAGAAAGAAATGCCCATAGACATTCCAGAAATAGGGATTGAAACCAGAACAGGGAGAAAAGGGACAGCAGAAGTTACCATGTGCCTTCCCATGTGACAGAAGAACCCTGGATGTCAGCAGCCTTTTCTCCAAGAAGGTATTTTCCCCTTGATGCCTTAATTTGGACATTTTCATGGTCTTGGAACTGTAAATTTGTAACTAATCAATCCCCATTGAAAAAGCCAACCTTTTTCTGGTATATTGCATTCCAGCAACTTCAGTAAACCAAACAGTGAGGGAGGAGGTAAGCATTATTATCATTAAGAAAACAATAGCAATCATTTATTTCTAGCATTTAAAAAATACCTCATAAACCACATATAATTAGAGCCATTAAGATAAATGTTTTACATATCCTGAAGAAAGAATAAGGAATAATTTGCTAAACAAATAAAAAATGCAAATGACATCAAGATGGTGATCACTCAAGATAACAACCATTTCCAAATATTGTGTCCTTCAGACTTTAGATTTACATGCAAATAATTAATATAATAATTGCAAGAATCATCTTTTTTATTAAAGCAGATCTTACTTGGGTATCTGCAATGAAATATTTGATAGTTTATATATGAAGAGCCATTGAAATTGAATTAAAAGTATTTTTTTCTTAAATTTAGACTTTATACTAATTCTGAAAATTTTCCATTTATTGATTCAATAGCGTAAACTTTTTATTATAATAAAGCACAAAAAGCATTTCATTTTAAAAGAATGACTAAATTTCAGTTAAAATTTTATATAGAATTTCTGGTTTGGCTATAGAGTTTCCAAAGTTATTTATTTTTGAGTCATTACTAGGTTCTTCCACTACAGAAGGTCAAGAAGCCTGGGCATTACTGGCTTTCTGCACAATTCAAAATGGCAGGTGCCTTGCTATTGTAAGCAAGACTCTACTTAGAACATGATTCTTTTAATCCACATTGTATTAACAATGTCATCTATTTTTGATGGCCTTGTTTGAATGTTATCTCCTCCAAATGATATCCGCAATCTGCAGCTGTCATTTCTCAGTTCTCAATTCTCATAGAATTGAATACTTATTTTCATATAATTCTGATTTTAAAATTTATTGTTTTGTTGGTGTATGTGTTTTTAATATCCTATGCAATAAGTTCATAGGAGAAATGTTCATTATCGTATCCCTCAAATGGTCTACTACACTACCTTTTATGTAGTTAGCACTTAACAATTACTTTGAAGTTTGTAATCAGGTCTACTGCAATAAGGACAATAAATGCGTTTTTTTTTAATTACAAGCTTGCAACCAATAAATGAGAATAAGATGAATAAATGAATTCACAAATGAGTTATTATGATAACTTGCAAGGCAACTACAAAAACTAAACTTACTCCTTGGGGAGAAGCAATTTAAAAATTACAAACTCGGGCTAATATTTTGTTTTATTTGGTTCATTCACTTGATTTTCCCAGTGAATTATCTCTTAGTCCAGATCAGAATCTCCACCATAAATGTGTATTTAAAATCACTTGAAACTTTAAAATAAAAATACTGGTTCCTGGGTTCCAACTCTAGACTTCCTAATTTGATTTGTGTCACATGAGGATCTTTAAAACTCTACTCCACGTGATTAAAATATTTAATCAAGGTAGAGAGATGCAAGTTGAAAAATTTCCTAGACCAAGTCTAGCTACTGAGTTTAGTATGATGGATTCCTCTTTTCAAAAGAGAACTAGTTGAGGGGAATTTTTCAATATAATTTATGCACTTGGGACCATCTTTGCTACAAACATTTATATAATTTGCTATTTGAAAAAATTATTCATGCACTTTGCAAGACATGCTTGAACTGTGGCATAGTCTCTAGAGAGAATATAGATCGAAGTGGATCTTTTCTCATGGAGAGGAATTCATATGTGTTTTAGTGAACTAAGGACTTGATTTAAAATTCCAGTTCTATAGTGGGTCAAATTTGTAACCTTGGCAAGTTATACATTTTCCCATTCATAAAGAGAAGATTCTCATACCTTTCTTTTAGTTTTATGAAGAGGATTCTGTGATGGCAAATTGCTTGTCAAGAGATCAGTGTGCAAGTAGGCATTTGATAGATTCTATTATTATTAGAACCATCATATTGTTTTCATTATATTCATCCTGCCTTGGGTTTCTATGTCTGAGTCCTGCTGTTTTCTTAATTATTCTGGTTCTTAACTTGAACTTTACACCTTGGCTTCAAGAATTCTTCCTTGAAAATGTCTTGAATTATTCCTCAATGTAAATTATCATCATCCCCCTGTTATTTTCTCTCATCACATCACTTTCAGAATACTTGCAGTAAATCCTGGCAAAAAATGGTCCAGTTCTCTGCCCTGGCTATAGTCACATACTTGGCAATGGAAATTTGCTCTCATCAGGAAGTAGAGGCCATTACTCCACCACTATTACCTTAAATTTTAATGGAATCCTTGATTTGCTTTGGTGAATAGAATATGGCCAATATGTGCATCGCTCTTCAAGAAGCCTTGAGATCATCTGATTGCTCTCTAGAAATCCTTTGACTGTATAGCCAAAAGCTAAGGACAAAAAGAGCTATAAGTAATTATATTATTCTAGTTAGTACATTTGTTTTTCATAGTGTGCTTATGGGTTAGCAATTCTGAAGCCACTTTGTATAAATTGTAGAAGGAAGCAAATAAGTAAATACACTATAGATACTGAGAGCCAAATTTCTTTCTGTTAGAAAGGGAAAGGGGTTGAGGGTTGAAAATGAATCTTGCATTGTTAGATGTATCAACATTAACTCATGTTTTTTAACAAATACACGTAGGTATAAGAATAAATATTGACACGTTTGGGTACTACAAATGAACATTTTAGAGTTCACATACACATTTATAGTAATAAGAGATGGATAATAACTTATATTTGGTTAAAAGGAGTCATGTTAAGAGTATCACACATCAGGATTTCTCAGATGCATTCCCTAGTATCCTGCTATCCAGCGTGTGAGACACGGATTTTGCAGCACCATTTCATCTTGAGCTGGTTAGTAATGCAGGAAGAAACATGGTCCCCAACCAAGACCTTCTAAATCAGAATCTCCATTGTCCAAAATCCCCAGGTGATTCATGTGTGTTAGGCACAGAGTCCTTAAGGAATCCATACAGGACAGCATGATAAAGTTTAACAGGTTTATTGAAGGGAAAGAAAGCAGGGAGAAAGCAGGGAGAGAACAGGCAGGAGCCAGCAAAACCTGTCAGCAAAATGAAAGAAAAATGGTTCCGGCTCTTTGTTCTGGGAGCTGTGTTTTCAAGGGAAAGTGACACCAGGAGGAGAGGGTACCTGCTAGGTGGTGTGTCATCCCTTGATTGGATGAGGGCTTGTCAGTTTAGTATAGGTCTAGTGTTTCTGCTTCCTTCTTCACTGTGTCTGTTCTGACCTGCTTGCTCCTTATTGGTGGAGCTGTGCTTTGAGTCCCTATTTAGAGTGGTTTCTTGCCCTGAGGAACGTTTGGCAAGGGGAGTTATGAGTTATGGTAAGGAGGAAGGTGGGGGGAAAGGATCATGAGTTTTGGCCGTTGCAGCAAGGGGAGAAAGAGGTGAAGGGGTGAGCCATGACTTTTGTGATCTGTCAATGTGTACATTAAACATCATGAGGCATTGCTCCAGTAAAAATGAAGAGCAAAATCCATAGGAATGCATTTTTGTAGACAAATATTATTGATCATCTTTTTCTTTTAAGCAGAAGTAATGTTGTGAAAGTGAGATTTATACACACATGTATGTGTATACATTTTATATACAATTTTTACATGTTTAGTCATAGGTAGGTATCCTCACCACAACCTGAATATCATTTTTGCCAGTTAAGAGCATTTTAATGAGAACCATAGAAGTTTTGAAAATCTTAATACTATTGATGAAAACAACGACATTGCTCCTTAAAGACTGGCAAGTATAGAAGCTCACTAACCCCTGTCTGTAACCTAGATAAATTATGAATCTAAATTTGGAAATTATAGTATAGCATTTAAAAGGATTTCCCACTAAACCTCCTTCTTTTTATAAGAAGAGTTCTGTTTCTGTGTGTACCACTCAGGTGAAATTAAAAAAAAAAAAAAAATACAGGACCTTTGGGAAAAATCCCAGCAAATTAAAAACACTATTAAAAATGAGTGGAGGGGTGGGCCGCGGTGGCTCAGCGGGCAAAGTGCTTGCCTGCTATGCCGGAGGACCTCGGTTCGATTCCCGGCCCCAGCCCATGTAACAAATACGGAGAAACAGAATACAATAAAAACAAGAAAATGTTTAAAAAGATGTTTCCCTTTCTTCCTTCCTTCCTTCCTTCTATCCTTCCTTCCTTCTCTCTGTCTTTCCTTTAAAAAAAAAAAAAAAAAAAAAAAAAAATGAGTGGAATCCTTTTCCACGTCAACTTAATCTAACTACTTGGGTCCTCCCTTTTCTAGGCCCATTAGTTCCTTTTCTTTACATTCTTAACTTTGGCCCATGTATATTTAATCTTCTTGTCAAGCTTGTTTCCAAAAGACTGCAAGCATTCCACACTAAACTCCTGCTCTTCCATGAATAGGAAGCCATTCCAGACCAGGACCAGTCTATCCCCACCTTTACTAGAATAGAAAAAGAGGAAGAACTTTCAGAAGTCTGAACTTCACCCTCAGCACCCCTTAAGATAAAGGGTATTCAACTCTTTCGGGGGGTGGGGAATTGAGGCAGGATAGAATAGGGCATCAAGGCTGGGATCCCTGGTCTTCTATTCAGCTCTAAAATAGTTAACAGACAACTGCAAGTATTTCTTATCTAGTTCCAAAGAAACTAATACAGAGCTGCAAACTTCCTGGGACAAAAAATCTACCTAAATCCCCCAAACCATTGAAACCTTCCCAAACCATAAAAGCTTGTAGAATTCTGGACCCAAAGCAAACTTCTAATTAATGATAAGAAGTATAGGGTCAGAAAGATTGCTAACCATTTGCCCAAAGATAGATTTCAGGTATGTGCAACAAACAATGAATTTTTCTAACCGTATCCTCCTAAAACAAAGAAAGTGCCCGCCTGGTGCCCAAAGGCCACCATGGGAACCTGCACAAAGAAGACACCTAGTACTCAAAGGTTGCTATGGAAGCCGACTACCTACAGGACTTCCTATAACGCAAGCAAAACCCAATCTTCTTAGTAGGTGTCCTTCCCTTGAGCACACTTGTGTTAACCTCTCTAATGTGTACTCTCTCTTTTTAATAAACTTCTCTTTTAATATACTTTACTACTTATGCCTAAAAAAAAAAAACTATTTTCCACTAATGATCTATTATAAGTTTTCTTTGAAAAAATGGTTTCTCATTCATATCAGTATCTTTTATTTCTTTTCAACTAAGAAGAAATGAATATATCTGAACTAGCTATACAAGCCAGTTGAAAGATTTTGACAGAAAATAGAGAATTTCAGAGATCTGTTGATATTGGTGGTAAAGATTAGGTTGGCATGTAGCTGCTGATTCCTAAAGTAGAACCCATTCATCTCATTATCCCTCTGGAGATGTAGTTCCATATTAACCACATGGGGATTGAGTCTGAGCCAGCTTAAATTAGTTAATTCATACAACAACCTATGTTGCGAGACCCTGCTACCAACTGTTTTTCTTGCCACTAGCTCCTCAGAGCAATAAACCAATTAGTTAAGCCTGTAGTGAGGACTATGGCTTAATCTTTTAAATACAAATTGGTGACACAGTGCTCTTCAAGTATTATAAGAGTCAGCATTCCAGTTGGCTATTGTAGAAATGAATGCATTTTCCTACAAGAAAAGTGTTATTATAAAAAGGTGTTACTACCTTTGAATTTATGCACATATTTCTAAATATTTAGTAAGGCTTATGACTAGAATATAATTTTCTAAAGAAATCTACAGAAGATATTTGCTTTCTCTCCTGCTTTGTGTCCTTTCCCAATGCCACAGAACACATTAACTGTCACTGGGCGGTTTTGCTAATTCAAGATTATATAACCCCTCTTAATATCTTCATTTCTACTTTAAAGTTGATATCCTAAGACTTTTATATCTAGAATGCATTTTTCTTTTATGAATCTCCAGGCACCTACCCTCTATGAAGAAAAGGGAACACAAACATTTAGTTTTGTCATTCATTTGCTTTTCATGGGTTTACATGGACAGATCTGTCTCTAAGAAAGACTATCAAAGGCCTCCTCTACCAAATAAGCTAACTTATGTAAAATTTCTATATATAATTTCAAATGAATCTTTTTCAAGATATTGTGGTACTTAAGGAGATGAGATTTATACAAATACGTTTTTTTTTTTCCCAAATACTTTAGACTCTACATTTTTCAAGTTAGTGGCAATTATGTTGCAGTTCAAATGGACTGAAATATTGTGAAGACCCAGGGCTCTGGCTCACCATCCCCACCCCACCCCATATTGAGAATAAGTTATTGCATGTGGCCCACCTACAATGACTGGGACAGAAGTTAAAAGTTCATGAGACCTTCTTGGGGTGGGGAGGAAAAGCATGTACAGATGGTATTGTAAACAAAGCATTAAAACTCTCTTCTCTTGATTACTGTTGATAACAAGCCTCCAGATCTCTGTGTCATGAGACTCTGTTGAAATTCTGTTCTTATACCGTATAATGTCTTTGTCTTCAACTCTTATAAGCTGTTCCTTGCACTCTCCGCCCTTTGGAGAGCACTGACTTTCATTTTTCGGGGCCACCACTGGGAAAGATCTCCTGTTGGTAAGTCTCAATAAAATTCATGGCTAGCTTCTCTGCGTAGCATGTGCTTTGGTCTTGGGACCATGCAGACCCAAGCTTTCAAGAGCTGGGTTGGAACAAATATCTAAAAGGCTTTTATTATACATCAAGTCTCAGTGTCAGTAGTGTTGCAGGTTTTGCTCAAATATTTTATGGATCCACGTAAGGTAAGAAGAAGTACTACAACCCACAGCAGATGAAAATACAAGTTTCCTGGCATGTGAATAGCTTCAGCCCTTGCATTTTTTGCTTCCCATCTCAGGCTGTATCTTTTAATATTTTTCAGTAGTTAAAGTCTACAGAAAATTGGATTATCATTAGGACTTTTTCGTAAGGAGAATTTCAGAGTCAGACATTAGTCAAGGATATCACTTGGAAGAGTGAGAGAGTAAATCTCCTTAGAAGAATAAGAGAGGCAAATGACAAAATAAAAAGAAAGGGCGTTTGATTGAGCCAGGTCTGCATTTAAATCCTGCCCACAGCTTTTGTTTGCTAAGCAACTTTGGGTAAATTACTCTCCTTTCTGAACTTTAAGATTCATTGTCAATATAAGATGGCTGCTATCAGGTAGAGAATATTCAAATTATTTAGTAATCAGTTCTGACCCATCTGAACAGATGAATGCAGGAGGACTTAGATCCTCCAGTCACTTCCTGAACCTGTAACGGAAGAAAGGTTAATCCTTGCTTGGCTGTATCAATAGTAGGCGTGTGCAACCTGGGAAGGTATCAGGGTATCAAGAGCAATGGGGAATATATTGGAGAAGTGGGTTTCAGAACAGCTATTTACCACCTAGTAAGGAATTTTTAAAAATAATTTAACAACTGGTCCAAATAAGGTGAATGCCACCTCTATTTTTTGTGTGTGTTTTTGTTTTTTGTGTGTGCATGGGGTAATATATGAAAAAGAGCTCATAGAGATAAATAAGTAAAGTTAGTTATTATCATTCAAAATAAAATGTCAAAATAGAAAGCACAAGGAAAAGTGAGGAAAGAAAGTTCACATCTGGTAGATAAGTCTGGAATAAATAAATAAAATTATAATAAATTTATTATAGCTTTATAATAAATTATAAAATCCTAGACTTTATAAGGATTATTTAATTTAATTATGAAATTTTAAAAATCAATGTTAATATTCAAACATTAAGAATGCCAAAACTGGGCGGGCCGCGGTGGCTCAGTGGGCAAGAGTGCTTGCCTGCCGTGCCGGAGGACCCCGGTTCGATTCCCGGCCCCAGCCCATGTAAAAAACAAACAAACAAACAAAATATAATAAAACAAGAAAATGTTTAAAAATGTTTCCCTTTCTTCCTCCCTTCCTTCCTTCCATCCTTCCTTCCTTCTCTGTCTTTCCTTCCTTTCCTCCCTCTCTCTTTAAAAAAAAAAAAAAAAAAAAGAATGCCAAAACCTATAAGGGTTTGAGATTTAATCCTACCTACAAGCTAACAAGTTATTTCCCACAGTTTAAGGGATGCTGCCAGAAGACATGAGATCCTTAGGTCAGAGAAAAAGACTTTATTACTCATGGTACAGCAAAGAGCATGAATATTGGCATATTTGGCTCAGTTCCCTGGCCCACAAGTCACATAGGGCATTTATGCTAGTTTGAAAGGATGTATGCCACCTAGGAAAGCCATGTTTTAATAAAAATCCCATTTCATAAAGGTAGAATAATCCCTATTCGATACTGTATGTTTGAAATTATAATCAGATCATCTCCCTGGAAGATGTGATTTAGTCAAGAGTGGTTGTTAAACTGGATTAGGTGAGGACATGTCTCCACCCATATGGGTGGGTCTTGATTGGTTTATTGGAGTTCTATAGAAGAGGAAACATTTTGGAGGATAAGAGATTCAGAGAGAGCAGAGAATGCTACAGCACCACAAAGCTGAGAGTCCACCACCCAGTGGCCTTTGAAGATGAAGAAGGAAAACGCCTCCTGGGGGGCTTCATGAAACCGGAGGCCAGGAGAGAAAGCTAGCAGATGATGCCTTGCTCGCCATGTGCCCTTCCAGATGAGAGAGGAACCGTGACCATGTTCACCATGTGCTTCTTAGATTGAGAGAGAAACCCTGAACTTCATCAGCCTTCCTGAACCAAGGTATCTTTCCCAGGATACCTTTGATTGGACATTTCTATAGACGGTGTAATTGGGACATTTCTCGGCCATAGAACTGTTAACCAGCAACTTATTAAATTCCCCTTTTTAAAAACCATTCAGTTTCTGGTATATTGCATTCTGACAGTTAGCAAACTAGAACAGCATTGTTAATGGACCTGGGTTAATGCCTATACGTGTATTGGGTTGCATTAAAGAAGAGGAAATACTGAGTTTAGGGAGCACAAATCTTTTAAAATGGACAATAAGCCTGCCTGTAATTTACTTGGGAAGGAGAGATACTATCTCTTTCTTCCAAGGCTTTTTACTGTATAAACATCCTTAAAAAGATGGCCTAGTAAAAAGGCAGTGGGTACCTCTTTTTGTAATATGTTCAGAAACGGAGACTCATGAAGAAGACTCCCAATGAAAATTAGAAACTTCCCTTAACCTACATTTCTCTGAACTTTTAAATATGTTTTTAGAGGGAATTGTTTCTACAGTGATTCAAGAAAAGTGTGAAATGAAGTATAATTTTAAAATAAACTGTTTTAGAGGAGTTTCAGATTTATAGGAAGATTGTGACGATAATACAGAGAGTTCCCATATTTCCCACACCCAATTTTCTCTATTTTTAGCTCCAACGTTATTATGGTATATTTATTACAATTAATGAACCAGCATGGATGCATTATTAATAACTACAGTCCAGTGGACTTCCTGGAAGATGGCGGCTTAGTAAGACGCGCGGATCTTAGTTTCTTCTCCAGGGCACCTACTAGGGGAGTAGAAACGATACAGAAAGCGCCCAAAGCCACAACAGAGATAAAAAAGACAGCGTACCCCATCCTGGAACGGCTGGCTGGCTGAGAGAAGCAGCTTGGGTGAGATCGCCGAGGCGCGCGGGCCTTACCGGGCGGGGTGGCAAGCGGCCGGAGTTACTCCCTTCCCCCTTCCCGGGCCGGCTGGGAGAATTGGAGAGGCGGTCCCCTGAAACAAAGACGGCTGGCGCCCACACCAGGCGCAGCCCCCGGACCAACTGAGAGAATTGGATCGGAAACCCCCAGGCCGCAGAGAACGGTGACGGGTGGGGGAGGCCCCTTCCAAACCCGTGACTCCCGGGGAACGTGCACTCTCTCGGGCGGGCCGCTGCCGCTGGCGCCCTCCCGCCACGCTTGCTGCCCAGGGCTGACTAGGAAATTCGGACGGGCTCTTTCCCTGGCTGCGGCGACCAGCAACCCTCCCTGCGTTCGGACCCCGGGCCGGCTCAAGCCGTTTCGGCTAGCGAACCCCCAGGACGGCGAGAGTTTTCCAAAGTTTAAGGTCCCACAGCACCTTTTACTGGTGGGACCCGCAGACAAACGGGTGCCACGAGCACCACCTACTGGGCAGGATAAGAAAAACAGAACCCAGAGATTTCACAGAAAAATATTACAACCTTGCTGGGTCCAACACCAAGAGAAATCTGAATAAATGCCCAGACGCCAGCAGCAGAAGATAACTGTCCACGCTCAAAAGATTGAGAATATGGCTCAGTCAAAGGAACAAACCAATAGCTCAAATGAGACACAAGAGCTGAGACAACTAATGCTGAATATACGAACAGAAATGGAAAACCTCTTCAAAAATGAAATCGATAAATTGAGGGAGGACATGAAGAGGACATGGGCTGAACATAAAGAAGAAATAGAAAAACTGAAAAAACAAATCGCAGAACTTATGGAAGTGAAGGATAAAGTAGCAAACATAGAAAAAATAATGGATAGCTACAATGATAGATTTAAAGAGACAGAAGATAGAATTAGTGATTTGGAGGATGGAACATCTGAATTCCAAAAAGAAACAGAAACTATAGGGAAAAGAATGGAAAAATTTGAACAGGGTATCAGGGAACTCAAGGACAATATGAACCGCACAAATATACGTGTTGTGGGTGTCCCAGAAGGAGAAGAGAAGGGAAAAGGAGGAGAAAAACTAATGGAAGAAATTATCACTGAAAATTTCCCAACTCTTATGAAAGACCTAAAATTACAGATCCAAGAAGTGCAGCGCACCCCAAAGAGATTAGACCCAAATAGGCGTTCTCCAAGACACTTACTAGTTAGAATGTCAGAGGTCAAAGAGAAAGAGAAGATCTTGAAAGCAGCAAGAGAAAAACAATCCATTACATACAAGGGAAACCCAATAAGATTTTGTGTAGATTTCTCAGCAGAAACCATGGAAGCTAGAAGACAGTGGGATGATATATTTAAAATACTAAAAGAGAAAAACTGCCAACCAAGACTCCTATATCCAGCAAAATTATCCTTCAAAAATGAGGGAGAAATTAAAACATTCTCAGACAAAAAGTCACTGAAAGAATTTGTGACCAAGAGACCAGCTCTGCAAGAAATACTAAAGGGAGCACTAGAGTCAGATACAAAAAGACAGAAGAGAGAGATATGGAAAAGAGTGTAGAAAGAAGGAAAATCAGATATGATATATATAATACAAAAGGCAAAATGTTAGAGGAAAATATTATCCAAACAGTAATAACACTAAATGTCAATGGACTGAATTCCCCAATCAAAAGACATAGATTGGCAGAATGGATTAAAAAACAGGATCCTTCGATATGCTGTCTACAGGAAACACATCTTAGACCCAAAGATAAACATAGGTTGAAAGTGAAAGGTTGGGAAAAGATATTTCATGCAAATAACAACCAGAAAAGAGCAGGAGTGGCTATACTAATATCCAACAAATTAGACTTCAAATGTAAAACAGTTAAAAGAGACAAAGAAGGACACTATATACTAATAAAAGGAACAATTAAACAAGAAGACATAACAATCATAAATATTTACGCACCGAATCAGAATGCCCCAAAATACGTGAGGAATATACTGCAAACATTGAAAAGGGAAATAGACTCATATACCATAATAGTTGGAGACTTCAACTCACCACTCTCATCAAGGGACAGAACATCTAGACAGAGGATCAACAAAGAAATAGAGAATCTGGATATTACTATAAATGAACTAGACTTAATAGACATTTATAGGACATTACATCCCACAACAGCAGGATACACCTTTTTCTCAAGTGCTCATGGATCATTCTCAAAGATAGACCATATGCTGGGTCACAAAGCAAGTCTTAACAAATTTAAAAAGATTGAAATCTTACACAACACTTTCTCGGACCATAAAGGAATGATGTTGGAAATCAATAATAGGCAGAGTGCCAGAAAATTCACAAATATGTGGAGGCTCAACAACACACTCCTAAACAACGACTGGGTCAAAGAAGAAATTGCAAGGGAAATTAGCAAATACCTCGAGGCGAATGAAAATGAAAACACAACATATCAAAACTTATGGGACGCAGCAAAGGCAGTGCTAAGAGGGAAATTTATTGCTCTAAATGCCTATATCAGAAAAGAAGAAAAGGCAAAAATTCAGGAATTAACTGTCCACTTGGAAGAACTGGAGAAAGAACAGCAAACTAACCTCAAAGCAAGCAAAAGGAAAGAAATAACAAAGATTAGAGCACAAATAAATGAAATTGAAAACATGAAAACAATAGAGAAAATCAATAAGGCCAGAAGTTGGTTCTATGAGAAAATCAATAAGATTGATGGGCCCTTAGCAAGATTGACAAAAAGAAGAAGAGAGAGGATGCAAATAAATAAGATCAGAAATGGAAGAGGAGACATAACTACTGACCTCACAGAAATAAAGGAGGTAATAACAGGATACTATGAACAACTTTACGCTAATAAATACAACAACTTAGAGGAAATGGACGGGTTCCTGGAAAGACATGAACAACCAACTTTGACTCAAGAAGACATAGATGACCTCAACAAACCAATCACAAGTAAAGAAATTGAATTAGTCATTCAAAAGCTTCCTAAAAAGAAAAGTCCAGGACCAGATGGCTTCACATGTGAATTCTACCAAACGTTCCAGAAAGAATTAGTACCAATTCTCTTCAAACTCTTCAAAAAAATCGAAGTGGAGGGAAAACTACCTAATTCATTCTATGAAGCCAACATCACCCTCATACCAAAACCAGGCAAAGATATTACAAAAAAAGAAAACTACAGACCAATCTCTCTAATGAATACAGATGCAAAAATCCTCAATAAAATTCTAGCAAATCGTATCCAACAGCACATTAAAAGAATTATACATCATGACCAAGTAGGATTCATCCCAGGTATGCAAGGATGGTTCAACATAAGAAAATCAATTAATGTAATACACCATATCAACAAATCAAAGCAGAAAAATCACATGATCATCTCAATTGATGCAGAGAAGGCATTCGACAAGATTCAACATCCTTTCCTGTTGAAAACACTTCAAAAGATAGGAATACAAGGGAACTTCCTTAAAATGATAGAGGGAATATATGAAAAACCCACAGCTAATATCATCCTCAATGGGGAAAAATTGAAAACTTTCCCCCTAAGATCAGGAACAAGACAAGGATGTCCACTATCACCACTATTATTCAACATTGTGTTGGAGGTTCTAGCCAGAGCAATTAGACAAGAAAAAGAAATACAAGGCATCAAAATTGGAAAGAAAAAAGTAAAACTATCACTGTTTGCAGATGATATGATACTATACGTCAAAAACCCGGAAAAATCCACAACAAAACTACTAGAGCTAATAAATGAGTACAGCAAAGTAGCAGGTTACAAGATCAACATTCAAAAATCTGTAGCATTTCTATACACTAGTAATGAACAAGCTGAGGGGGAAATCAAGAAACGAATCCCATTTACAATTGCAACTAAAAGAATAAAATACCTAGGAATAAATTTAACTAAAGAGACAAAAAACCTATATAAAGAAAACTACAAAAAACTGCTAAAAGAAATCACAGAAGACCTAAATAGATGGAAGGGCATACCGTGTTCATGGATTGGAAGACTAAATATAGTTAAGATGTCAATCCTACCTAAATTGATTTACAGATTCAATGCAATACCAATCAAAATCCCAACAACTTATTTTTCAGAAATAGAAAAACCAATAAGCAAATTTATCTGGAAGGGCAGGGTGCCCCGAATTGCTAAAAACATCTTGAGGAAAAAAAACGAAGCTGGAGGTCTCACGCTGCCTGACTTTAAGGCATATTATGAAGCCACAGTGGTCAAAACAGCATGGTATTGGCATAAAGATAGATATATCGACCAATGGAATCGAATAGAGTGCTCAGATATAGACCCTCTCATCTATGGACATTTGATCTTTGATAAGGCAGTCAAGCCAACTCACCTGGGACAGAGCAGTCTCTTCAATAAATGGTGCCTAGAGAACTGGATATCCATATGCAAAAGAATGAAAGAGGACCCGTATCTTACACCCTATACAAAGGTTAACTCAAAACGGATCAAAGATCTAAACATTAGGTCTAAGACCATAAAACAGTTAGAGGAAAATGTAGGGAGATATCTTATGAATCTTACAATTGGAGGTGGTTTTATGGACCTTAAACCTAAAGCAAGAGCACTGAAGAAAGAAAGAAAGAAATGGGAGCTCCTCAAAATTAAACACTTTTGTGCATCAAAGAACTTCATCAAGAAAGTAGAAAGACAGCCTACACAATGGAAGACAATATTTGGAAATGACATATCAGATAAAGGTCTAGTATCCAGAATTTATTAAGAGATTGTTCAACTCAACAACAAAAAGACGGTCAACCCAATTACAATATGGGAAAAAGACTTGAACAGACACCTCTCAGAAGAGGAAATACAAATGGCCAAAAGGCACATGAAGAGATGCTCAATGTCCCTGGCCATTAGAGAAATGCAAATCAAAACCACAATGAGATATCATCTCACACCCACCAGAATGGCCATTATCAACAAAACAGAAAATGACAAGTGCTGGAGAGGATGCGGAGAAAGAGGCACACTTATCCACTGTTGGTGGGAATGTCAAATGGTGCAACCACTGTGGAAGGCAGTTTGGCGGTTCCTCAAAAAGCTGAATATAGAATTGCCATACGACCCAGCAATACTATTGCTGGGTATCTACTCAAAGGACTTAAGGGAAAAGACACAAACGGACATTTGCACACCAATGTTTATAGCAGCATTATTTACAATTGCAAAGAGATGGAAACAGCCAAAATCTCCATCAACAGAAGAGTGGCTAAACAAACTGTGGTATATACATACGATGGAATATTATGCAGCTTTAAGACAAGATAAACTTATGAACCATGTAATAACATGGATGGACCTAGAGAATATTATGCTGAGTGAATCCAGCCAAAAACTAAAGGACAAATACTGTATGGTCCCACTGATGTGAACGGACATTCGAGAATAAACTTGAAATATGTCATTGGTAACAGAGTTCAGCAGGAGTTAGAAACAGGGTAAGACAATGGGTAATTGAAGCTGAAGGGATACAGACTGTGCAACAGGACTAGATACAAAAACTCAAAAATGGACAGCACAATAATACCTAATTGTAAAGTAATCATGTTAAAACACTGAATGAAGCTGCATCTGAGCTATAGGTTTTTGTTTTGTTTTGTGTTGTTTTGTTTTGATTTTACTATTATTACTTTTATTTTTTTCTCTATATTAACATTCTATATCTTTTTCGGTTATGTTGCTAGTTCTTCTAAACCAATGCAAATGTACTAAGAAATGATGATCATGCATCTATGTGATGATGTTAAGAATTAATGATTGCATGTGTAGAATGGTATGATCTCTAAATGTTGGGTTAATTTCTTTTTTTCCGTTAATTAAAAAAAAAAAAAAAGAGAAGGGATAATTGGAGATGAAGGGATACAGACTGTACAACGGGACTGGATATAAAAACTCAGAAATGGACAGCACAATACTACCCAATTGTAATGCAATTATGTTAAAACACTGAATGAAGCTGCATGTGAGGTATAGGTTTTTTGTTTTTGTTTTTTTTGTTTTTTTTTCTTTCTATTATTGTTTTAATTCTTATTCTGTTGTCTTTTTATTTCTTTTTCTAAATCGATGCAAATGTACTAAGAAATGATGAATATGCAACTATGTGATGTTATTAAGAATTACTGATTGTACATGTAGATTGGAATGATTTCTAATTGTTTTGTTAATTCTTTTTTTAATTAATAAAAAAAAAATAAAAAATAACTACAGTCCAAAGTTTATTCAGATTTCCTTAGGTTTTAGCTAATGACCTCTATCTTTCTCAGATCCCATTCAGGATAGCACATTGCATTTAGTCATCATGCCTCTTTAGGCGACACTTACCTGTGTGAGTTTCTCATACATTCCTTGTTTTTTTACCACATTGATAGTTTTAAGAAGTATTGCTGAGATGTTTTGTTGAATGTCCTTCTACCAGGATTTGTCTGGTGTTTTCCTCATAATTATACTGAGATTCTGTGTTCTTGAAAAGAAGACTGCAGAAGTAAAATGCCATTGTCATCACTTCAAGGTACATACTGCCATTTCATCGAGGTGCGTACTGTCATCGTGGCTTAGTGTGGATGCTAACTTTGATGACCTGGCTGAAGTAGTGTTTGTCAGGTTTCTCCAGTGTAGAGCTATTTTTCCTTCTTTCCATAATGTACTCTTTGGAAGGAAGTCAAGAGACACAGCCCACATTTAAGGAGAACGGGGTTGTGCCTCAGTTCCTTTAGAGTAGAATATCTACATAATTATCTGGAATTCTCCTACATAAAAGATTTGTCTCCCACTTATTTAATTATTTAATCACTTATTTAGAACAGTATGGACTCATGAATATTTACTTTATACTTAGAGTTATAAACCAATACTCTTTCAGTTTGTTCCCCAAATTGCTCCAGCTTTTTCCATTGGGACCTCTTTTCATTGTATCTGTGTCACGTTGATATATTCTTATCATTGTGAAATTATTTTTTTTTGAGCACTTCTTTACTTTTTGGCACTGTGCAATGCTTCAGGCTCATCTTGTATATTTCTCATATCAGATCTAGAAATAGCCATTTCTCCAAGCAGCCTTGATTACTTTCAGCAAATAATAGTATTTGAAATGAAGATTTTGGTGCCACGTCTGCTTGTAGGCAATCTCAGGTGAGAGAACCAGAAAATTCAGGTATTATGCTAACCCTCATATATACACTTATCAATAAACATTTTATATGTAATTATCTGTATCTATATTAAGTGAAACATGAGTTCATATTGATGGCTCTAAGTCTAATTCAACATGGATCATTGTAGCCCCCAGGCTTTGTTTATCTATATCCTCTCGCTCCAACATTGACAGATTCAGTTTTTAACATTCACCATCTACTTACTTATTCATATCAGAATAGTTAACACATACCCCTGTGTGAAACAACATTATAGAACAGGAACACAATGCTTAGTGTAGTTACTTTTGTCATTTTTCTTACCTGGTTCACTTATTTCCAAACTTACTTTGGTCAAAACCTTTTCTACCCACCTTCTTCAGCAAAGTTATTTCACTTATTTGTATGACAGATTGTTTTGCCACATTTTTCAATACACCCTGGGAGCTCCCATCCATTTAAAATATTTTTTTTGAAAATTTGCATACAATGAGGTTCACTCTTTGTGCTGTAAAGTCCTATAGGGTTTGACAAATGCACGGTGTCATGTATTTACCATTGTACTATCATACAGAATAGATTCACTGCCCTAAATATCACTTGTATTTCCTCTATTCAACTTTTTTTTTCCCTCTGGTCCTCATTCCCCTCCCCAAGCCCTAATAACCACTGATATTTTTATCATCTCTATAGTTTTACCTTTTCCAGAATGTTGTACAGTGTGTAGACTTTTCAGACTGGCTACTTCCCTATAACAATGTATTTTTTAAGATACCATCCATGTATTTTGATGGCTCAATAGGTCATGTCTTCCAAAGTGGCTGCATTATTTTGCTTTCTCACCAGGAATAAATGAATGCAGTTTTTTCAGAAACAAGTATTGCCAGGTTCTTTTTTTTTTTTTTTTTTTTGGAAATTTTAATAGGAGTTTTTCCAGAGAATTCTTTATTACTCTTTTAATATGTGAGAGACCATTATGTGATAGTTCTTCCTTCATTTCTAATATCGGTAATTTATGACTTCTTTCTGGGTTTTTGAGGTTGTTGGGGAGTCTCTCTAGAGATTTTTCCATCTTACTGATTTTTTTTCAAAGAAACAGCTCTTGGTTTTGTAATTTTTTTCTTTTGTTTTTTGCTTTCAGTTTCATTGATTTCCATTCTAATTATTAGTTTTCATTTTCTTTTGCTTGTTTTAGGTTTAAATTGCTCTTCTTTCTCTCATTCCTGCAGGGAAGTTTATCTTATTTACTTTAGATCTTCTTTTCTAATTTAATGCTATACGTTTCCCCCAAGCACTGTTTTTAATGCATCTTAAATATTTTGATATGTTTTGTCTTCATTTTCATTTAGGAAAAACTTAAAAAAAAATTGAGACTAGTTTCTTATGTGTTGTTAAGAAATTTACTCTCTGAATATTTTGGGATTTTCTAGCTGTCAATGAGGACAAATTGAACTAGCTGTTAAGGTCATCTATATCCTTACTGATTTCCATCTGCTTTATCTGTCAATGGAAAAAAAGGTATGAAATCCCCCATTATGATATAGATTTCTCTACTTCTCCTCATCTTCTATCAATTTTTACCTTGTGTATTTTGACCTTCTTTTGTTAGGTGCATACAAGCTTAGGATTGCTATATTTTGGAGAATTAAATCCTTTATCACTTTGTAATGTCCTGATAATCTTCTTCACCCTTAAATGTGCTTTCTCTGGAATTAATAAAACTCCTCTAGCTTTCTTTTGATTACTGTTAGCATGTCATATTTTTCTCTCTTTACTTTTATGCCACCCAATTATTTATACTTAATATTGATTTCTAGTAGTTGGGTCTTGTAGTTATTATTTTTTAATCCATTCTGGCAACCTCAGTCTCTTAGTTGGTCTATTTAGACTACTCCCATTTAAAATGATCATTGACATATTTGGATTAATAGTAACCATGTTTGTACTTCTTTATTTATTGCATCTGTTCTTTATTTTCTCTCCCCCTCTTTTCGTGTTTTCTGTTTTTAATTGAGCATTTTGTATGGTTCTATTTTATATTTTCTGTTAGAATATCAGTTATAATGCCTAAAAAAATTTAGTGGTTGCTCCATAACTTCAAATATACATTTCAACTAATCTAAGCTCACCATCAAATAACATTACATCACTTCATGGCTATTCCATGTATCTTACAAAAGAGTACTGCCAAATCTTGCTTCTTGTCCCTTATGACACTGCTGTCATTTGTATTGCTTATGAAATACTATATTTGTGTATTGTATGTTATTATTATTACTTTAGGCTATGATAATCTTCTAGATCAATTAAGAATAATAAAAATGATTTTATTTTAACCTTCATTTATTCTTTCTCTTGTATACCTTTATACAAGTAGATCTGAGTTTCTGACCTTTATTATTTTCCTTCTGCCTGAAGAACTTCTTTTAACATTTTTTTTAAGGATGGCCTGGTGGTGATGAATTTGTCAGGTTCATAGTAGTTATAAGAGAATGTCTTTATTTCTCCTTCATTTTGAATGATAATTTTGCTGGATATAGAATTCTAGTTGATTGTTTTCTTTCAACACTTTAAATAATTCAGAACAGTCTCTTCTTACTTGCATGGTTTCTAAGAAGAAATTCACTGTAATTTTTATCCTTGTTCCTCCATAGGTAATGTGTTTTTCCCCATTCTGACTTCTTTCAAGAGTATCTCTTTGTATTTGGTTTTCTGCATTTTGAATATGATATGCCTAGGTGTAGTACCTAGGTGCTTGATGTGTTTCAATGTCTGCAATTAATTTTGGAAAGGAAAGTTCCCTGACATCATTACTTCAAATACTCCTGATCAAGTCTCTATCTCTTCTCCTTCTAATTATGTGTGCACAGTAACTTTTGAAATTGCTCCACAACTATCGGGTATTATTTTGGCTTTATTTTCATTTTCTTCTCTACATTTTAGTGGGAAATTTCTATTTACTTATCCTAAAGTGCACTGATGTTATCCCTGGCTGTGCCCAGTTTACCATTGAGTACATCAAAAGCCATCTAAACTTCTATTACAGCGCTTTTGATTTAAAACATTTATTTTTCATTCTTTCTTAGAATACGTGGCCCTCTGCTATCATTATTGAATTGTTCTTACTGTTTGTTTACATTTTCTATCAGAACACTTAACATTAACCACAGTTATTTTAAATTCCTTGACTGAAATAGCTAACATTTGTGTCATATCTGAGTCTGCTTCTCATACTTGCTTTGTCTTCTTGCCTGCTTTCCTTGCCTTTTTGAATGCCTTGAATATTTGTTGTTGTTGTTGTTGAAAGTTGTAACTGTCCTATTGAGTAACAAGAACTAAGTGAAATAGCCCTTTAGTGTGAAGACTTATTTTAATCTGACAAGGAGTTAGACTGTGTTTAATGTTTCTGTAGCAATAGGTGCCAAAGTCTTCAAATTTCTCTAGTGCCCCTGTTTTGTCTCCTTGTTTGACTTTGCTTTTCCTTATGTACTCCTCTTCAGAGAAAATCTGAGTTTTGCAGCTGTATTACACTATTTTGTAATACAAAACTAGAGCCCTGATGATGTGGTGAAAAGATATGGAAGAGAGGAAGTGTTCTGTCACCTTGCAATTAAATCTGTCTTTTAGGTGGCCTGATCTCTGGGCTGTTACCTTCACAGGTGTTTCTTCAGTTAAGGGATGATCTTCTCTTGGGTCAGATAAGGTTGTGATGAAGGCGTTACCTCTGGCATGCAGGCTTTTGTTATGGAGAACATGCTGAGACTATTTCACGATGATTACTCTACCCCACCCCTGCCAGAGCCATGAAGGGGTCTCTCTTCATGTTAAATCCATAGAAGTGTGGTGTCCGCAAAATAAACAGTTTCAAGGATGTTCTCACTTTGATGCTAATTTACACTCAGGCTGCAGAAATTCATCACAACTACCATCTAAGTGGTCCTACCAGGGTATAGCTCCAGCTGCTTCTACACCGAGAAACAGATCTTGGTTGTAATTTTCTGAATTTTCCTGTCTTTCCAGATTGAAGTGGTGGTTTTCCCTGGAACCTCAGTTTTCTGATGGATCCTGGAAAAATGGCTGATTTTCAGCTTGTTCAGTCTTTTGCTTATGTAAGGACAGTGTGACAACTTCTAAGCTCTTTACATTAGAGTTAAAATGATACAATATTTTCTCATATGTCAGAGTTGAAAGGATACAAGAATTTTTCATACTTCAACTATAAGTACAATTGAAATATTAGGCTATAGTTTGAAAATTGTGATGGTAAATGATATATTTATGGCTGGGGTAAGTGAGAAAATGAGGATCATCATCTTCATCAAAATTTTGAAAAAAAGGAAACCATAATATGATTCACCACTGAGATAATCCAACCATTTGAAGACCTTTTCACTGCCTCTTCAGCCAGTGAGCCTCTCCTGTGGAATTCATCCAGAACTTTCATTGGAGCTGGCAGCTTCACAGCCTGCCCTGCAGATTTTTAACTCTTCCATTCCCATGATTGTGTGAGACACTCTTATAAATCTCATATTTACAGATATCTCCTCTTGGTTCTGTTTCTCTAGAAAGCCTTAACTAACACAATTGCTGACGGAGAAAATTAACAAAAATCTCATGGAACGAAGTGAACATAGCAAAGGTGCCTGACACTAAAGTAATGCACAAAATTTTCAACTGCTTTTCCATATACCAATAATAAACAATTCAAATTTCATTATACAAACATTTATAATAGCCAAAGAATGAAAGAATCTGAATGAAGAAATAAAAAATCTAAATAAATGGAGAAATATTTGTATTCATGCATTGAAAGATTATTGTTAGGAGGATGTCAGTTCTTCCCCATTTGAACCATAAATTCAAGTTGTTCTCAATGAAAATCTCAGGAAGCTATTTGTAGATAACAAAACACTAACTCAAAAGTTTATATGGAACTGCAAAAGACCATGAATAGCCTACACAATATTGAAGAAAATGAAAACTCATATTACTCAATTTCAAGACAAACTACAGGGTTTCAGTAACCAATTCAGTGTGATTCTGGTGAAGAATAAACACATAGATCAATGGAACAAAACACAGATCCCAGAAAGAGACCCACGCAAATAGTCAACTGATTGTTGACAAAGGAGTAAAGGCAATTCAATAGAGAGAGGAGGTTTTTTTTTCTGCTTTGTTTCTTTTTTCAAAAATGATGCTGCAGCAGGTGGCCATTCATATGCAAAAATATGAGCCTATTCATATATTGTGTATTGGGTAATATATATTTGTAGTACCCTCCCACTTTCTTTTCCAGTGGGAATTATTTTTAGCTAAAAAACCCTGGAATAGTCATAAATAGGAAGATTGAAGTATTCCATAATTTTTGTTCTGTAGCTATTGCCTTGAGGCCCTGAGAATCCTCTATTATCCCAACTTTTCAGGTACTTACCTGGGAATTCTTGAACTTCCACAATCCAGAAACTAAATATTCACCATCTGGCACAGGTAAGGACAAAGACTGTTCTTATTGGACATGCCAATGCTTTGGGATAAAAAGATTGTGGATATTTTAAATATCTGCTTCCTAGTGATTGCGATTTTTCTAGAGTCTGATAAGTCAGTCCCCGTGTTTAATAGCACCTGAATTTTAGTGGCAGAAAAACTACAATATGCCAATAATAGAAATCTAAGCATTGTACTAGCTTTGTAAGTGGAGTCTAAATGGGATGGGAAGTAATAAAGAAGTAAGTTGGCTTTCTAAATCCCTTAAATCCCATTACCTAGATTGTAACCCAAATCAAGTTGCTAGATATGAGAACCTAATATTTGATATTACAAAGTGTTGCTAAATGGTCTTTACATGACTTCCACCACTACTCTGCCCTCCCCACAAAATACAAAATGATGTGAAATCCAAGGCAATATTTCTAAGTGACTTCAAAGGGTTCAAGTGATTACTTCAATGATCTTTCCTCCTATCTAGCCATTACTAGATCTTTTCACTTCTTATATCGCTTTAATAGATATCCTTAAACTTCCATCTTAACTCATGCCATTTAAACTTTCTTCCGTTTGGTTCAGCTGCACAGTATTTCATCACCTATGGCCATTTGCAGGTGAGCTTGAGTGGTTTTAAAAATACAATATTGCATTTATTAGCGTAAAGTTGTTCATAGTATCCTGTTATTACCTCCTTTATTTCTGTAAGGTCAGTGGTTATGTTTCCTCTTTCATTTCTGATCTTATTTACTTGCATCCTCTCTCTTCTTCTTTTTGTCAATCTTGCTAAGGGCCCATCAATCTTATTGATTTTCTCATAGAACCAACTTCTGGTCTTATTGATTTTCTCTATTGTTTTCATGTTTTCAATTTCATTTATTTCTGCTCTAATCTTTGTTATTTCTTTCCTTTTGCTTGCTTTGAGGTTAGTTTGCTGTTCTTTCTCCAGTTCTTCCAAGTGGACAGTTAATTCCTGCATTTTTGCCTTTTCTTCTTTTCTGATATAGGCATTTAGGGCAATAAATTTCCCTCTTAGCACTGCCTTTGCTGCGTCCCATAGGTTTTGATATGTTGTGTTTTCGTTTTCATTCGCTTCAAGGTATTTACTAATTTCTCTTGCAATTTCTTCTTTGACCCACTCGTTGTTTAAGAGTGTGTTGTTGAGCCTCCACGTATTTGTGAATTTTCTGGCACTCCGTCTATTAGTGACTTCCAACTTCATTCCTTTATGATCCGAGAAAGTGTTGTGTATGATTTCAATCTTTTTAAATTTGTTAAGACTTGCTTTGTGACCCAGCATATGGTCTATCTTTGAGAATGATCCATGAGCACTTGAGAAAAAGGTGTATCCTGCTGTTGTGGGATGTAATGTCCTATAAATGTCTGTTAAGTCTAGCTCATTTATAGTAATATTCAGATTCTCTATTTCTTTATTGATCCTCTGTCTAGATGTTCTGTCCATTGATGAGAGTGGTGAATTGAAGTCTCCAACTATTATGGTATATGTGTCTATTTCCCTTTTCAGTGTTTACAGCATGGTATTGGCATAAAGATAGATATATCGACCAATGGAATCGAATAGAGTGCTCAGATATAGACCCACTCATCTGTGGACATTTGATCTTTGATAAGGCAGTCAAACCAATTCACCTGGGACAGAACAGTCTCTTCAATAAATGGTGCCTAGAGAACTGGATATCCATATGCAAAAGAATGAAAGAAGACCCATGTCTCACACCCTATACAAAAGTTAACTCAAAATGGATCAAAGATCTGAACATTAGGTCTAAGACCATAAAACAGTTAGAGGAAAGTGTAGGGAGATATCTTATGAAACTTACAATTGGAGGCAGTTTTATGGACCTTAAACCTAAAGCAAGAGCACTGAAGAAATAAATAAATAAATGGGAGCTCCTCAAAATTAAACACTTTTGTGCATGAAAGAACTTCATCAAGAAGGTAGAAAGACAGCCTACACAATGGGAGACAATATTTGGAAACGACATATCAGATAAAGGTCTAGTATCCAGAATTTATAAAGAGATTGTCCAACTCAACAACAAAAAGACAGCCAACCCAATTACAAAATGGGAAAAAGACTTGAACAGACACCTCTCAGAAGAGGAAATACAAATGGCCAAAAGGCACATGAAGGGATGCTCAATGTCCCTGGCCATTAGAGAAATGCAAATCAAAACCACAATGAGATATCATCTCACACCCACCAGAATGGCCGTTATCAACAAAACAGAAAATGACAAGTGCTGGAGAGGATGCGGAGAAAGAGGCACACTTATCCACTGTTGGTGAAAATGTCAAATGGTGCAACCACTGTGGAAGGCAGTTTGGTGGTTCCTCAAAAAACTGAATATAGAATTGCCATACGACCCAGCAATACCATTGCTAGGTATCTACTCAAAGGACTTAAGGGCAAAGACACAAATGGACATTTGCACACCAATGTTTATAGCAGCGTTATTTACAATTGCAAAGAGATGGAAACAGCCAAAATGTCCATCAACAGACGAGTGGCTAAACAAACTGTGGTATATACATACGATGGAATATTATGCAGCTTTAAGACAGAATAAACTTATGAAGTATGTAATAACATGGATGGACCTAGAGAACATTATGCTGAGTGAGACTAGCCAAAAACTAAAGGACAAATACTGTATGGTCCCACTGATGTGAACCGACATTCGAGAATAAACTTGGAATATGTCATTGGTAACAGAGTCCAGCAGGAGGTAGAAACAGGGTAAGATAATGGATAATTGGAACTGAAGAGATACAGACTGTGCAACAGGACTAGATACAAAAACTCAAAAATGGACAGCACAATAATACCTAATTGTAAAGTAATCATGTTAAAACAATGAAGCTGCATCTGAGCTATAGGTTTTTTTTTGTTTGTTTGTTTGTTTGTGTCTTTTTATTATTATTATTATTTTTATTTTTTTCTCTATATTAACATTCTATATCTTTTTCTGTTGTTTGGCTAGTTCTTTTCTTACATCGATGCAAATGTACTAAGAAATGATGATCATGCATCTATGTGATGATGTTAAGAATTACTGATTACATATGTAGAATGGAATGATTTCTAAATGTCGTGTTTTAATTTCTTTTTTCTTTAATTAATAAAAAAAGTAAATTACAAAGAAAAAAAGTTAATAAAACAGAAAAATAGTTCAGGAATCAAAAAAGAGATTTTTTTCTCTTTCCCCTCTTCCCTCCCACCCCCTGTATAATCCAATGGGAGGCTTAAGGTATTTTGTATGCCCATGGGAATTGAAACTTCCCTAGGAGTTCCTACAAAAATGGAGGAACTGGGAAAATTTACTTAAAAACTTAACCAGACAAAATTTTGTTTTACTATAACAAAAAATAAATCTTATACGTGAGAAAAAGTTCATTGTAATACTCACCTTTCTTCTTGGCATGCATATATTTGTAAGCTTATTTTACATTTGGCTGGACCTAATGCAATGAATGTGTTTTTTTTCCTAGAACGAATATTTTTCTTATGGTATCTATATCTATCTATCTATCTATCTATCTATCTATCTATCTATCTATCTATCTATCTATCTATATGTATATAAGCACACATATGTCTATGTATGTGCTTATATGCATATTTGGATGTATTTACACAAAGACACACACACACACATATATCTGGCACTCATTATTTATAGCTTCCATATTTGTGAATTTGCCTATTTACTAAAATTTACTTATAACACCAAATCAATATTTGTGGCATTTTGGGGGCCATTTGTGGGCATGTTCAGAGTGGAAAAATCTTTGAGTCACCAAACACTTATGCTTCCAGGTGAGATTGAAAAAAATAAAGCCCTGTCTTTGTGTTTCAGCTCTTATACCATGAGTAAGTGTCCTTTTGTGGTATATTTAATGCCATGATTTTTGCATTTTTGTGAAATGACCCCCAAGCATAGTGCTGAAACGCCGTCTAGTGTTCCTAAGTGCAAGAATTCTGTAACGTGCCTGACAGAGAAGCTATCTGTGTTAGATAAGCTTCATTAAGGCATGAGCTATAGTGCTATTTGGGCAATTCATTCAATGTTAACGAATCAACAATATTTATTAAATAAGGCATATTAAACAGAAAATTATATGAAGCAAAGTTATGGATAGTTCAGTTCATGAATTGTGGTGTCCAGAGGCTTAGAGGAGCCTAGTCCTATATTTTCCCTAGAAGCAATGTTGTAACATTTCCTAATTTGGTGTTCATGGTGACCTTATAGAACATGACTATGCAAATAACAAGAAAAACAAAATGATCTGTATATATAAGTGTGTGTGTATATGTATAGACTGTGTTGTATTATTACTTGTATGTGGATGACAGTTGTAAGTTAATATTAGACTGAGAATAATAACTCCGTTGACAGCCTAGATAAGGTTTGTCATTTTGTCCAAGGGAATTCATGTAATGTAAAATCATAGTGTGTGAATTATTTTACCAAATAGTTTATATGAAACACATGGATTCTCTGAGTCAGAGATAGCTCATTGCCAATCTAGGACATTTTTTCCAGAGTTTATTAGAGAATAAAAGGGCTTTTGGAGAAAGTGTGAGAAAAAAAGTTACTGTGCTACTTATTTTATTTTATATCAAGACACAAAAGTATTTGTCTGAATATTCATTTTTGAGAATCAATAACATTTGCTAAATTGTTTTTCAAGAATATTGTACTAACTTTTACTGCTACAAATGAATGAAGAGACTTAACGTATTAAACCTTTGCTATCTTTGGATATTAAATATTTGTCAATTTATTATTTTCAGTGAAATCTCTATTTATTCTGTTATTTTTGAAGCTGATAGTCTAAAAACAAAATTATTCATAATTTTGTGAATTACTTTTCACATCCTTTATTCGTTTAGAACTTACAGTTTTTTGTTGTTAATTCATTTGAGTAATTTTTATCATTTGAGGTTTTCAAATATTGTCTATATTATATTGTCAAATTTATTGTCTCAAAATCTTCATAATACTCCCTTATTATACTTCTGATGACTGTAGGATCTGTAATAATGCCCCCTTTTCCTTTTTTTTTTTGTATTAACTTGTGTCTTTCCACTTTTTTCTTGATTATTCTAGATTAATGCTTATCAATTTTGTTGATCTTAAGTAATAAGATTTTAACTTGATAGATTTTTCTCTATTGTATTTATTTCTACTATTATATTTATCATTCCTTATTTTCTACTTACTTTGGATTTAATTTGCTCTAATTTTCCTAGATTTTTTAAGACCAAAGTTAAGGCCATTGATTGTAAACCATTCTTCTTTGCAAATATAGATTCTTAAAGCGTAAAATTGCCTCTACATGCTGCTTTACTTACATTCTACAAATTTGTATATGAATGTTTTAATTTCAAATCAGTTCAAAATATTTTCTAATGGCCTTTGATTTCTTCTTTGATGCATAGTATATCAGAGGTTTATTGTTTACTTACCAATATTTGGAGATTTTATAGATGTTTACCTGTTATTTATTTTTAATTAAAACCAATATGGTCAGATGAAAACTTTATATGAAGTAATTCTTATTAAATTCATTGAAACTTAATTTATGCTCCAGGATATGGCCTATGTTAATGAAGGTTTCATTTGTACTGGAAAAGAATTTATATTCCATTGTTTTTTAGCATGGTGACCCATATTCAAGAATTATGTAATGTTGGGACAGAACATCTTTCAGGTTTTCTCTACCCTTAATACTTTTCTTCTTTCTAAAATCCATTATTAAGAGAGATGTTGAAAAATCCACTCTTAATTATACATTTGTCTTTTTTTTACTCATTTTTAAAGCTATATAATTACATGCGTACACATTTAGAGTTATTATATTATTGTGTTTCATTGAGTTTACCTGTTTGAAATGTCCCTCTTTATCTTTGGTAAAATCGTTCTGAAGACTACTATCTGATATCAATATAGCTGCGTCGCCTTTTTATGATTTGTGTTTACGTGGTATATCTTTTCCCACCCTTTATTTTTAACCTATATGTGTCTTTGTACCTCAAGTAAATTTTTATGGTCGATATATTGTGGGGTCTTTTTTTAAAATTTTATCTGACAATATCTGCCATTTAACAGATATATTTAGACTATATGCATTAATTAAAATAATAATATAACACTTTATGCAGAATGTAAGATTCTTAAGACAGTGTGCCTCCATTCTGCCTCTATCGTACTGTGTTGCTATCATACGATTTACTGCTATATATACCCCCCCAAACTCATTACTTTTATTTTTCTCTTACAAAGTCAATTATATTCAGAAGATACTCAAAAATGAGAGAAACATATTTTATATTTACTCATATGTTTACCTTTCTGGCGTTTGTCAACCTTTTATGCAAATCTAACCTCCATCTGAAGAATTTTAACATTTCTTATAGCACACATCTGCTGGAAATTAAATCTGCCAGTTTTATCTATGGAAAAATCCCTTAATTTGTCATCATTTTTGAAAGGTTCTTTTGATAGCTATAGAATTCTAAATTACCAGATTTTATTTCAGCATTTTTAAAGATACTGTTTCATAGTTTTCTGATTCACATAGTTTTTGAGATGTCTCCGAATTTCTGATCTTAGTTGTTATGCATGCAATATACCTTCTTTTTCTGGATGGCTTTAAAGTTTACTTTTTTCTTTTGTTTCCTTTGTGCTTATTCTATTTGAGGTTCCTTGATTTTGGATCTGTGGCTTTATAGATTTTACAAATACAATTTTTTTTCAGCAATTAATTCCTCAAATATGTGTTATGTCTACTCTTCATCTCCTTTTGGAAGAGTACACCTGCATTAGAGCACTACTCTTAATTTTGAGTCTCTTTTCTCTCTGTGCTACAGTTTTGATAATTTCCATTGTGATGTCTTTTATTCTGTAGGATCTTATCTACTATTGATTCCAGAAAGTGAAATTTTAATTTTGGATGTTTTATTTTTATCTCCAGAATTTCATTTAGTTTTCCTTTATATATTCTCTCTCTCTCATCTTATGCTTATACTTTTCTTTACATCCTGGAGCATATATGTACTAGCTGTTTTAATGTTCCTGACTACTAATTTCATCATATCTGGTATTTTTGCATTTATTTCTAATGATCATTTATTCTGGCTATGGAATACATTTTCCTGCTATATCTCAAGTTTAATAAGTTTTTTATAGGATGCTAGAAGTTGTAAATTTTAGAATTGAGTGCTTGATTGTTTTATTCCTTTAAAAAGCACTGATCTTTGTTTTGGAAGGCAAACTCCTTGTATATCAATGTGAATTCTTTGAGATTCATGTAAGCTTTTAAAAGGTGAGTCTAGCTAGCCTTTAGTCTAGATTCAGTTTCACTCCAATATTAAAGGCTGACTTTTCTGATTCTCTACTGAAAACTGCGTATGTACATAGTAGTTTCTCTTCCTGCAGGTGGTGGAAACTTGAGTTATTCACAGATCTATCTGAGCTCTGAGAGTTGATCTGTTTACAAATATCCATGAATTGTTCGTGTCCTGTAGTTGTTCTTTGCCAGGTTCATCAAGCTTCTCCCTTTTACATGACAGACTGGTAGTCAGACAAAGATACAATGGAGACATTCCTCTGTTTAGCTCCCATCTGTCTGGTACTCTGCCTCATAAATTCTAGAAACCTCTTTCTTCTCAAATTCTGTTTGCCTTCCTCAACTCAGTAAGTCTTTAAACTCCGTTTTGTTTTACCATTGCTGCTCATGGTTGGGAAATTTCATCCAATCAGAAAATGAAGATGAAAGTAGGGTACACTTGATTTTATTTCCTTCCTACTCTGGTACATAGTTTTCTTACTTTGGTTGTTGCCTGTGTTCTTAGAGTTTTAAATACCTGAAATAGATTTGTTCAATATGGCTCTTTTCCTTACCTACATTTTAAATTTCTTTATTTAAGGTAAAAATTTTAGGAATAGGGCCATTTTTTTTTTCTACATTTATTCAACATGAACAACTGTGAAAGAAGTTGTTGAGTCATCATTTACATTTCATCATTAAAAAAAAGTGTGTTTAAGAGCCTCCTCTCTGATTTTATCATTTTGGATTTTAATCTAGGATTGATATTTACTATTTATGGGACCTTAGACAAATGATTGAATGTACAAAGTCTCAATTTCTTACTATTTACCATGTGTGAAAATATATCTAGGTCATAAGGTTTTGAGGATTAAATGAAGCAATATTTGTTTATGTTTAGTTCAGAGTCATAGGTCTTATTACCTGGTAGCAAATGTTAAATTTAGTGTTAATTATTATTCAAAAACTCAGATTGCGATATACTTCATTGGTTCTAATTGCTTTCTTAATTTGTTATCAGTCATCACGGACAAAATTACATTAATCCACAAAAACCCTGTCATTACACATATATACACATAGCTGCACTTTTTAGAACAATGTGATGTGAATAACTGTTAACTTACAATTAACTGCATCATTGTAAATGACATAATTAAAATAATATGCAAATCTATGGCCACCAACATACCTACTGGATTTTTACTGTACAGACAACCTCCACTGATTCGGCTCTGTTTGTGTGTGCGTGGTTCCATACAGCTGACAAGAATTTAGTTTTCATGAAGTGAAAGATTGGTTTTACAATCAGGCCATATGACTAGCTTGCTATAGAAACCCTATCAGCCCATTATTTAAAAACTCAGAACAGCCATAACATTAAAAATAGAGGTTTGAACTTTGCACATTTCATGGTTTCATTGTTGTGACATGGGGAAAGTAGGTTATGAAATAGTGTGCACTGAATGGAACATTCCTTAAGTATTCTAAACTCTGATCCAAAAAGTAATTTTTAAATTACATTCTAATTTGAATAACTTTGCCATTGTAAAAGACAAATGGAGTGGCACTGTCATAATTGATGAATTTCCTTCAAAAGTACCCAATAAGAAATTCTTGAAATCATCTATAGAGCTTATTTTTAAAAAATCAATGGTTTAATGATTTGAGAATATCTTGCACCCTCTGAACAGTCTCAAAAGAGAGAAAAAAATTAAAAAAAATATCATAGATAATTTAAATCTATTCTTTTTGGAACTTATGCAAAACAGAGAACATTCAAATACATCGTCCAAGTATTTGTTGAACCTAATAGAGTCTATCTTTAATCATTTAGAGATTAAAATTAACTTTTTAAAAACAAAATCTCTGATTGTAAGCTTGCTGCTGTTATATACTTTCTTAGCCTTTTTTATTTCTATTTTTGTTGCACCTCTGAAAATGTGATTTTGGTAAATTTTATTTATTATCATTGTTATCATCTGAGTACTAGTAGAATTATTTTTAAGATGATAGTATTTATATTTGTTTGTATGCCACTTTTGTGTATACACAGCATATGAGAAAGCCATTGAAAGCACAATACCTATTTCATTTGTCTAATGTGCCATAGTGTTTCAACAATTGCAATATGGGAAAAAAAGTAATGTTAGATAAGGCACAGGGAACTGTTCCCCAGAGGCTCACATGGAATAGCATGTGATAACTTCCAGGGAAACATTTGTATATTAGTGAGATTTTCTTTAATGTCTTCATTGTTGTAATACAAATTTATTTAAAAATAACAAAATGTATAGAAGTTGTATTCTAGAGTCATTGCATCTGTTTTCCCCAGTATATATTTTTCCTGAGAGTCACTTCACTCTATTAGATTTTTATTCACCTTAATTATGCATATGTGGATTGTAGAAGCACATTCGGCTTTACAAGTTTTCACATTAGCTGGCTGTGTAACATAGCAGACAATTTTGCCCTTAAAAAAATTTCCAGTGGCTTATGCCATTTTTCAATAGATGAATTAAAAAGTCCCAGAAAATTGGTTACTGAAAATTGAAATGGGAATGGTAGGATCCATTCTGAAACCTGCCTTTTGGTGTTTACTTCAAAGCATGCTTCTGTGCATTTGTTTGATTTACATTTAGCAATATCTAAGTGCAAATAGTAATCATACACCGAAGTAAATGGGACTATATGCAATTGCTTCCCGTGTTTCTTCAATTGCAGTTGCAATCCCATAGATTCCAATCTTGACAGGTAGCATAATTAGAAAATTCTCTTTGTCTTATTAAATGTGACTCTTCTCAATAGAATTCACTTCATTGCCAGCAAAGAACAGAAAATATACTTCAAATCTAAAATGGGAAATCAAGGGGGACTGTTTTATTTTTATCTGTCTTTGTGCAAGCGACATTATTATCAAAGGATATTGTAATGCTGAAAATGTACTTTGGGGATTTAAATCACGCATTAGCCTGGAAAGTAAAAAGTGCTGTAGGGTCCATGCAATATATTTTCTCATTAATCTGATTGAAAGATTATCCTTCCTATAGCTATGAAAAGTCTAATACTCATATATCCATCTTCTCTGCTAGTAAAATTCAGCTTTGTGCAAAGTCATTGTCTCTTGCATCGGGGGTCCAACACTTTTCTTCTCTCGACATAAGCCCATCTGTATTAAAATAAATTCAGAGCAGGCCGCCATTTCATGCACACATTTTGATGATTTCATAAGCTGCTGTGGAAAATGGAAGTATCAGCAAGTCATGCAGTTTCCTGGTAATGTAATGCTGTCATTACCTCAATGGTCATATGTAAAGTTTAGCTATATTGTCTTTGATAAATGTTCAGCAAGTCAAAACAGTAGATTTAAATGAAATGCAGATATGAATGAGCCATTATTGCAATCACAACTGAGCTTTGGGATTATCTGGTATGAATATATACCTTTTTTCTGGAATCTGACATTTGTAATACATAACCAGCTGTGCATTTGCCCTCCTGCCACACAGCCCTCTTTTTTCCCCCATTATCCCCCAGATTCAGAAGGAAGAAAGGTTCTGTGATCAGGGGCTATATACAAGTAATTGAAGCCACTCCTGATGATTTCATGCAATCACAGTGGCACATGATATGTGATGAAAATTAAGTAAGGAAACAAAGCAGATTTATAGGTTGACTTGCATGGTCAATGCCTTTACAAAAGATAAGCAAATCTACCTGAACAAGCACCTATCAAGAAAAACCCAACCACTTATAGTCCTTTTCAGCATTAGAGACTCATTGGAAATTTTTTATAACCTCAGTTGTAGCTGGCAGTATTTTGTGATTTTAAGTTTTAATGAAACTACAGAAAGTGTCTTAAATGGAATGATTTCTATTCAGAGCACTTTGAGTGCTGATACCATGAACAGCATAGACAACTTCAGCCACAACTGTCACACAGATAATATTCTTTTATGCCTCAAGACACTAAGATGGAGCTGTAGATAACCAAAAGAAATACGCTGCCACCATTACTAATCTGCAGCTTTGAAACACTATAGCTTTTGCATGGTTAAAAGAGAAGGTAAAAACCACCTAAGAATGTAATAGAGAGGATACTTTAAAAGTGAACGGGAACTGGGAGAATTAAAGCTTTCATATTTGTTTGTAATCCATATGAACCATGGATCAAATCGTCCATATCCTATTTTATGTGTTTATGTATGACAATTGGAAATGCAAAATGAGCTGCAGCCTGTCCATTCCCCCAGGACATTTTTACTAATGGAGTGAAATGAAAATCTAAGGAGCATTTGGCCTTAGTGTTCCCTTCAGAGGTTAACTTTTGAGATCTTAAGTGTGTTCTTATGGTTGGATTTGTAATGTATGTTGCAGATTAGAGTGTGTTATGATATTCAGATGCACCACCCAAACAGTATAAAAAATGCTGTCTGTGTTTTTCTCACCCAGCAAATATTGCTCAAGGGCTTTTTATGGGGATAAAATTGAATTTTACATTCCCATTGCATAATGTGACTTAGCAACTACTTTTCTGTTCATGTGAGCCTGAGGTTTGGAGAACACAAATCATAACAATGTTTGATGAACATCTTCTATAAAGCTAGGATACTAGGCCCATAAAGAAAGTATAATTAGTTTTATGTCTGGAGCTTCATTTTTGGTTGAAATGTATCATTCCAGATCACAATGAATGCCTCTGCCCTGGCAAGGAAAATAGTAACCCATGTGACTTTTTCGTAAGAAATAAGAAAAATATCAAAATAATTTTGAAATACCAAAGGTATTTATTCTTACCTAAGTAGTAGTTTTTCATACTCAGTTTGGAAATCTCTAATCATAATCGCTTTCACTAGAGAATATAGACTGTCATTGAAGTCTCAGGGAAACAGAACAAAAAAAAAAATTGGTAAACTAAATATCATGAGACTTGGACCCTATCGTAAAACTATTTTCTCATTATTTTTTCTAAGGGTGAAATAGCTTTCCAGGGAAAATAAAATTCTACTTGAAATGGAGAGTAAGATGCACAATTTTTTTAATCGAACACAAAAACTATCAATACTAATCTGCTAATTTGTGCCTCAAAATGTAATCATATTGTTGGGACAAAAACACAATGCATTCAGGAAGCTATTAAATGCACAGCAGTATTTGAAATCGAACCACAGTGACTTGTTGTTATGGCATGCTGACATTATTGGTTCTTGTATATAGTTACATAATGATCTCTGAAGCCAGCCTTAAACACTGTTCTATAAAACCAGTTAACAGATGTCAAAATCTGGCTACAGAGTCAACTTTCTAAGACTCTTACCTTAAAACTACAATTAAGAGCTCTTTTCCTAACTTAAAAAAACAGCAAAAAACAAAATGTGATAATTTTTTCCATCTCCAAAAATAACTTCACAGCATTAGAGACTCTTTCGTCTTTTATGCCCCAATTTATTATGGGTGTCATCATCCAGTGAACTTTAACCTAAAATGCATGCAGCACTGAAATTAGGTGGATTTGAGAAAAAAAAATAGCCCATTACTTATTATAAAATTTTCTATCTGTATTACTGATATACAATGTAAAAATTCATATCTTGCTCTTGATAGTCTTTGTCACTTCAAATATACAAAAGACAATATAACCAGAAATACTTTTACCGATAACATTTTCATGCATTTTATTGTTATGCCTTGTAACATAATAAGATCATCTCATAATATAAAAAGTTGCAGCAGTGATACATTACAGCATTCAGTAGTATTGTGGACAATTATTTTGGGTAATTTTTTTCTAACCTAAACAGTTTGGTCCCAAATTATACAAGCACGAAAATGAAAGTTAAATTATACTGGAACAATTAAATATTCTCTTTTCCCCTGAAACACCTATGTAAGATGACTAAAAAATAGGATACAAAAAAAGAGAAACACTTTCAATGTTTTTGCATATTTTTCAAATAAAGAAGATGGCATCTACAAAATGGAATGGCTCTAGCAAACTATTTTTTGTTCTGTGAAAGGCCTTGCTTTTGTAATTGTAAATGAAGCTGTTTCATCTGGTTTATAAGCTGCTGTTTCCACATTGCAGCTCAGGGCAATACAAATGATTAGTTGCCTGATTCCGGATTCATATAAGCTCAACTATGAGAAGTAGACTCCGGCATTTAAATGACTGAACTGATGTGAGACCATAAACCATTCTAAACCATTTATACAAATGGAACCGGCCAGGCATTTTATCAAATCTCCTATTACAAGGAATAGCCCTGTATCACCTACATGTTTTGGGTTGTTTTTTTTTCTTCAAACTTTCAGAAAATATGGGGGCATGCTTCATGTTAATTTTCATTTTTAAAAGTTTTAACACGAACAACTCCCAAAGAATATTTTCAGATAACAATCTCAAGTGGTCAAAGCTTCATGTTTCACTTAGTCACACTTCAATGAAGAGGACTCTGTAAGAAATCTTTCTCACAAAGGAACCCATCCTTTCTTGTAAATTAAGTTTCCAAGGAGTTTGCCTGGAATAGAAAAGTGTCGATTTCAACTAGGCTCAAAAGATAGAATTTGCATATAAAAACAAGCATTCTATTTTGGACTGAACATCAAAATTACCTGCGTAGGTTTTCTTATTTGTAATTCCATATTCCTAAAGAGTCTTGAAATGTCAGTGACTATTCTCCAAATCCTCATTTCTACTTTTCACCAGAAGGTCTGGAATGTCAGTTTGAAAAACTGCAGAAGCTGCATGAAGGTTTGCAAAGAATTCCATCACATAATTTAAATAGTCTACTAAATTAGCACAATTGGAATTTAGATTTTAATGTCATATTTATGAGCTTGAGCTTCTGCCTCTCTGTATTTAATGGAATAGTTACTGAACAATAGTATATGTGAAGAGAATAGAAGGAAATAACACTGAATTTTATCAGTCACTCAGGCGGATCAGTTACTTTGCTTATAATTGTAACAAGTACTATTTAAAACATGAATAACAATAATCAACCAAATGACAATAATAAAACTCAGAGGACCATTTTTATGAAAGTCCATAAGAAAAATCAGGATCCAGGCACAGTTTTATTAGCTGAGATGATAAATAATTCCATTTTTATACCTAAAGTATACAAATAATTACTCTAATAATCATTTCACTTCGATTATGAGGATCATGCTTCACGGCTATCATGTGACCTCAAGATTTCAAGTTGGTTGTGACAAAAACTCAGGACCTGAAGAATTTATGCCAATATCCTCTCTATTGCTAAAGCCAGATTACAAGTGATATCCTTGATTCATCCCTGTTCCTTACCTTCTCATGTAATAGGACAAAAGTCATTTTTAATTCTGACCTTTTAATATTGTCTTCTGTCTCCCTTACTGTTTTTGTGGCTTAATCTTCTTGCATTAGGATCAGCTCATTCTTATTCTCTGAAAAATAATTTATCCTGCCGTGCCTTTTACAAGGGATAAGGTAAAATACACACAGTCCCAGTCCTCAAGTAGTTCATAGTCTGGTAGAAAAGAGGGACTTGTAGACAAATATATTTACCTCATAGATAAGGAATGATTAGGCACAGATGTAATTAGAGCATGGAGTGACTTCTATGATGCAAGTGGTAGTTTGGCATTAAAGAAAGTAGTTGAAAAGATGGCTTAGAGGAGAACATATATGTTCAGAGTTTTGAAAAATAAGTCTAAATTTTCCAAGCAAATGATGGAGCTAAAGGATCCCTATATAGAACAAAGAACATAAGTAATGCCCTAATAAGATATTAGGGGAACATAAAGAGAGAGGAAGGAATGCATTAAGTGAAACTAGGAGATAATCAAAGACCAGGTCATAAAGAGATTTTATGCCACTATAAGGATCTTTAATTTTGCAATTTTTGGCAACTTGGGATGGGAGAGAGAGTGTTGTCAAGGAAACATCTTCAACATGGGAAATGTATGATAGTTTTGAAACTGTGTCTTCTAGTTTCAGATAAATGATAGGTAAGAAGGGGCTGTGTGCATTGAGGAGAGGATACCTGCCCTTGGTGTCAAATCAGAATAAAGGACACCAGAAGCATACTCCTTCTGGAAACACACCATGGCACCTGCCTGAAGTGAGATGTTCTTCGTGTTTCCACCTGCTTACCACTACATTTCAGGTATTGGTATCTCTGTCCACTCCATAGGTTCCTCAGCCCTTACCCACAAACTACACGGTGAACTCATTGAAGGTAAAGCATGTGTCCTTCCTCTCAATATCACTCAACACAGTGTGGCACTTGATGAGGCTCAATAAAAATGTTTGAATAAATCAAAAAGAATTTTATTCAAAATTAAAAATTTACTGGGTAACCTTATGCCTCTATTTCTGGGCTATTGTTACAACCTGAAATCACCTGCATCTTTAATATTAATTTAGACATCCACTAAACTTGTGAAAAGTGCATGGATAATAGATTTTTTTAAATTTAATGCCCAAATTATATCTTATATGTAAAAGTATATAAAAATTATCTTCCATATAAAGACTATCTAAAAGGTAACCTGTCAAAGAGGGAGGCAACTTAAAGTTACTTGAGTTCTCTTCAAAACATTACAAATCGTGTATTAAGAAATCATTTTAGAATTATTAAAAACAGGGAGTTATTTAGGGAATTATGATTGGAGGTCTAAGAATGCTTGAATCACCTCTCCCTCCAATACAATTTCTAGTGGAGCAGTATCAAATAAAAATTTAAAAATAAACAACAAACTGGAAAAGAATGACGTTAGTAAGAGTCATACAAATTTCTGAGAATGTAAGCAGGTAATTGAGTAAAAGCCAAAATAGAGACTCCTGTCTTAAATAGAGCTTCATACAGCTACCGGAATCTAAACCTTAATAACTGTATACTTAGTTGTTCTTGCAATGAAAAAGATGACCAGGTCCCATGAGACTTCCTGAGTCTCTTTAAACATCCATTGGCAAAGAACCAGCAGAGATAAAGGCTCCTTAGGAGCCTTTCTTAATTAATTGATGCTGCTACAGCATTTGGAGTAGATGAGACTCATCTAAGGAGCCAGGGTATCCCTGGGTCTGAGATAAAAATATTCAAAGGGGCACATAGAGTTTTTCTTTTAGTGAGGTATCTCTCAAGTTGTGATATTTTTGGCTCAATGGATACTTGACAGTCTGCCCAAAATGAGTCAGAAAATCCTCTCTCCCTATAGTTTTTATTATTATTATCTCATTAATGAATACGGTGAAGTTTAGAAAAGTTAAATGGCTTGCTCAAAAATGCAAAGGTAGGGAAGAATTAGCTTCCAGATTTCTAAATGTTCAGACTTAAACTTAATAGGAGACTCCCACAGATGCAGAATAGTACAGGAGATCATCCTGTGGGGCCTAAACACCCAAATCTCCAGAATTGTTAGAAAATAAAATAGTTTTTCTTTTAAACCACTGAGTTTGCAGCAATAGATAACCAAAATAAATACATATTCAGAACACACACATATTTAATATTGTGTACTTTAATAAAATATGCATGCCCTACTCTTTAGGAAGGTAAAGGAAAGAAAATCTACTTAGCTTATTGTTCAAATCCATTGTAGACCCATAGTTGATTAAAATCATTTGAAGTGTCCTGGAGAAGTTCCCAGATAATCAAAGGCTAAATAAAGAAAGCATAGTTACTATGTTTTGTTTTTCCCACCAACGAATCAAAAGAATACTACCATAGCTTTCCTAGAGAATTAAGACGTTCATGTACATTGAAGAATATTTTACTGACTCTACTTTCAACAAATATAGAAAGCAAATCCTATCTCATTTTTATTAAAAAAAAAAAACAAAAACAATGTTTCCAAGTTAGGGCTCCCTTAAAACCAGAAAAAAATCATATTCCTAAACATTTTAATTCTTAGAATGAAAACAAAGACATGATAGGTTGACTCCTCCACTCTGCCAATGGACCACCTTTCTTTTATGCAAGTACTTTCATAATGTATAACTGAACCTAAACATGTAGTTATTATGTGAATTATGCGATTTCCAAAATGCTTTTACATAAATAACAATAGGAACAAAAGGCAAATATTGGGGTCTGTCTGGGAGGTTATTTTCATTAACATGTCCTTGTGAAAGATAGGATTTTTAGCCTGAGAGACTGTGGAGAACAGTCCTTTCTGATATATAAATGATTGAAACGAAGAAGATTCAAATATCTTGACTAATCAGACATTCACGTGTGGGCCAAAAGAAGCCATACTTTTAAAAATTGAGTGTGGATTATGTTGAGAGTTAAAATAAGAACCAGCACCATGTTGATTAATAATTCTTTAGCATTTTTTCACCTAATAGGGTATTACCCACATTATGGGAAAGCAGATAATAGACTGTAATTTATCACTTTTTCAGGCACTAGAAATGGTCCTATATTTTGAATCCTTGCTTTAATTATCTAGCCTGATATTTTGATAACCAATATTATAACATCAGGAGGTTCAGAAGACACTGTGGGAGAGTTATTTTGACATATTTAGTCTACATTTCTTGATGTCATAGTGAGATTATAATGAGGAATTCCCATTTATTCTTGAGCTCAGCATTTAGATAATTGAATAATAAACCACAATCAATGAGACCTTTAAAGATTGTCACTCTATGTTCACATTGAACTTAAAAAAAATAGTAACTTGCAAACATTTTTGGCTCAACCCCATTTGGTATTCAGAAAGTAAATGAAATTTGTTATCAAGCAGGAAACCTGAAACTGATTTAACCTAGATATTAATCTTTGTATTAAGGAGATATTTACATTTCTTGCATAACACAGTAGGTTAGCACTAAAGAGGATCTGCATTTAATTTTTTAAAAAATGGCTAAGCCCATTTGATGTAGGGTGCATATTTCCCATTTTAACTCTTTTGTTTATTTCATAGATTCTTTTATTTTCCCATGGTCCTGTTAAGGCTTACTGGATAGAAAATATGCTGCAAATAGGAGCCAAACCACAGTAAAATGACTCTGCCTAACCCTAAGAGTTCCAACCATTTCCTTTTATATTTTATAATAAGAAATGACAACTCAATTTAAAGAAAATACAGAATAGCTGCTGACTACAGAAAAAGTTTATATTAAAATAATGTGTTGCTGTGGAGAGGTGGATAATTGAGCATACAGTAGGTAATTTCTGGCAGAGTTCCTGAAATAAGCAAAAGTAATATCTGTTAACAAAGAATAAATGCAGATAATGTTACTCTAGTTAGTAATTAGGATTTTTCAGGTCTCTGTTTAAATGCTGATGCAAGAGAAAATTAAGAAGGCTGCATTTAGTCAATAATTTTGAGTTGATCCAAACTATCTGAATAAGACCTGACCTTTGATTGGGCACAATCCCTACTGGTATGTGACTCCACCAGCTCTCCTTTGAATTTTAATGAAGACTGAGAGAATTTGAGAACCCCAAACAAAATCTTTCTACAACTGCCAGTTTCCAGAAAAGATTGGGAGGGATTTGAAACCCTGAACCCCTAAACAATTTCCCCAATTTTCAAACAGAACCTTTGCCTATTTTGTCTCTCTCCAGCATCTCATTTAATCCCAGAAAAGAGACCTTTAACTCTTTGGCTTTGTCAAGGAAGAGTAGTGAGGTGAGCAGGTATCACCTATCTCTAGAAGACAGTTCCTAGGAAATTCCAGTTGACCACTATTTAGTGTCCTTCATGAGAGCTACCAAATCAGCATATGTGCAATCCTCCTGAGCTGCTGTATTTACAGAGCAGTAGTAACTTGAATGATCAACTTAGAATTTGGTCCAGAAAAACAGGTATTTCTTTCCTCTAAGACAATACAAAAGCCGTAGTCCCTGTACACTAAATACTGACTTACAAACAAAAATCTGAATGCCAAAATTATTCCCCAAAGTAAAGACTAAACAATTCCTCTCTCCTTTTGCTCTGCTGCTGGAGGTGATTGTGATGTGCTGGACCAGGCTTCACCATCACCATTTTCTTGTTTGGGGATAATTATGGAAAACTACACACATTTCTATGGATCACTGCATTCCCTTGCAAAGGAAAAGAATGATGGGGACTTTGGAGTTATCAGCACTTATTGTGCTTGGAATAATTTTTCCCTGAATGCTTCTTTGCTTCTCAGCCCAGTGAGAAGGCTTTTGCAAGCGTAAGTAGGATGAATTAAAGTGGGGAGGACATACAGTTAAGAAAGCAATTAGCAAGATATTTCAAAATGTGTTAGGGTGAAAGTCTCCATTATCCTTTATCAGTGTTCCTTCAGTTGGGACCTGGTGACAGGACTCTAATCAAGCATTGTTGTAAATGATAGACACTTGAATCTCTATAATCATAATCTTCTTCATAGGCTTGGAAGCTGCTCATTCCATTCCCACTAAATCCCCTTTATCCACTTGATCAAGTGTCCTGTCAACCCTTGCCCTGTTTCCATAGGTCATTTGGGATGAGTATTGACCACTGTCTTCTGTCTTCTGTTACTGGTCTATGCTTACCTCTGGTTACTATCCTCAGAGTTTTACTATAAGGTTAAATACTGTGTGTGTGTGTGTTTTGCTTGAGCAGAGAATTCCTTGGCCCTTACACTAAGTTAAATCTCTCCATTATATAATTCCATAGAACTTCATGTTTCATTCATTTGTTCTTTTCCTTAATCATTCAACAAATAGTTACGGAGTGGTTATTCTGTGCTGTTCACAAAAGTTAAAAAAGACAAAATTCCAGGCCTCAAGGAGCTTACATACTGCAATTACATAATTCATACCCTAAGGTCTCCACTAAACTGAAATTTCACTGAAAGTAAGAACCCCAACTGTCCTCTTCATTACTGTATTCTCACAACCTTGCAGAATGTCTGGACTATGGAAGGGGAGCAATGAGTATCCCATGAATTATTAAAATATAAAGATTAGAGCTTTACTGTACAGAATCACAGTGGTTTTAGCTGCTCTTATGCAGGGGACAATCATGCTGGATAAAACTAACATTAACAGTAAAAATCAGCTATAAAAGGTGGTGTAATGGAACAGACTGAAACACACTTGCACATGGGCACAAGCAATGACTATATTACCCCTCAAAACTAAATTATTTTCTAGAAAATGTTTGCATTTGTTTTGTAATCTTTCTTTTCAACAGGAATCAAGGCATTGTCTAGGTATTGCCTAAAACCCAGTTTAAGCATATGTAGTATAATAAAACACATCATGCATGCTTTTTACACTGACATCAAATACTTCATCCTAGAATGCAAGCAGTAAAACATGTGACATAAGATTAAAGCACACTGTACTTTTCACCTTGCAGTGAAAAAATATTATTATCCAAAATCTATATTACTTCCTATATATTTATTTCCAGAATGCTTTGAATAAAATAAAAGAACCTTGAATTGAGCATTCTTATTGCTAATAGGGTGATTAAAAATATCTGGGACCTTTTTCACTCTGTTAATGAGAGCAAGAAATATCTAGAGATGAAAAATATGAAATTCTGGGCCTGTATTAAGACAGGTTTTGCCTTCAATGGTCTCATTCTGTGTTTCCAGGTTTCTTTGTAGCGAATACTAAGTTGCATAGAAAGTGCATAAACAAGGACATGCCCCCACTGTTATTACCTATGAAAATGGTTAAGAATGTTACAGAAAAAGTGCATTGAGACTATCCATGTATCACATATGATTGTTTATTTTTTAAATAATCAAAAATAAGCACTCTAACTTTAGAAGTGAAATCAAATCATTGCCTATTTTAGCAGAAAAATATAGTAGTAAGGCTAGCGTGAACTACTATTTAAACAAGATTTACAAATGATTTCACCAAAATTCTCTGTTTTTCACTTGTGATCTTAAGAATTGTCTTCATTCTCAGCCAGTGCATGTAAAAAGAAGGTGTCACTGTGCTAAGGCTCCTAGAACAATCTAGGTACAATGACCAGGAGGGTTCATATGTAATGGGAAGTAATATTTTTAAAAAATATATATTATAGAGTTAAATATTTCTGTCATATATTGGAACCTGTTTTTAACTTGACCCCAATCAAGATTTACTCTCCACGCTTAAAGAAATAAACAGAACACAAGACCCATGAACCAAAGGTCCAGAGAAAGCTCATCACACAGGAGCATTTGCAGGGCGGGGTTGCTCAGCCAGTACTGTCCTTGTAGGGGCAATGGAAATGTGGGAAGATGTTTTCTTTTGCCTCACAGAATCACTGGATGATGCTTCAGGCATTGGCTGTTCAGGATCCAGGGCTTTTTACCATCCCAAACTCCCTGAACAGTCTTCACAAGGACTAATTGCTCTACCTGAAAGGCCAACATTATTCCCTCCGGTTGATGCAGAGAGTGACAGAAAGCTGTACATAGTGACAGAATCCATATGGTGATACTCTTGCCCAAGGAGGTAAATAGGGGATGCAACATTTATGACACTATTTTAAGTAGGAAAAAGTCTACCCAGCAATAAAACTGGTAGGTTCTGGACTTAAAATGAACTTTTGGCTGGTATATAAGTAAAGACTATGAACTTTTGACAAGTACACTTGATATAAATAAAACCTTCAATAAGCATCGCGTGATTATAAGCATTGTGAATTTCTGAAAACAACCTTTTATAGAAAAAATGTCAAGTGAGCATACCTGAGAAACATACCCACAAAATAAAGGGGAAATAAAAATGGATTAAAAAATAAAAAAGAAATACACTGGAGTTACCTTCGGAGTCTGGTGGGTGTGGTTGGACAAAGTACAGAATGCATGCATATAGAGTTGTAATCCCTATTTGCAGGTTTAATAATCATCAACACATTATTTCATCCTCATAATGTCCTAACCTCCACATATTATTAGCTAATTTGTACAGCATAGAGTTCAAAATTTTAGTTTAAAACTGAGGTGAACCTCTTGTGCAAATGAATTTGTAAATATTTCTGTATTTCATAGTGTGCTAAATAGTGCACAATTATATATCTGCTCTGACTTGTATACAATAGGCTGGATTCTTGTCCCTGGAAGAATCAAATAAAATTTCTCAATCAATTAGCAATTGTATTCAGTATATAACCTAACAGAAATAGGATGAAAATGAGGGATGGACACTGAGAACCAAATAAGAAACTGTAGAATGGTATCAGAATAACCAGAAGTAATATAAGATTTGTTGATAACAATGGTCAAGGACATTATGGAATTAAAACCATTTTATAGGAGGTGGAATCATGTTTTTCAGCCTAGTTAATTAGTTCCCCATTCATTTCTTTTTGTATGAAAATCCCTCCATATGATCAGAATCGCTCCTTCCGTCAGAAATGGTAGCGTTGTATATAGCTCATTAGTTGAAAATAAACATTTTAACTTCATAGAAGTCACAGCAGCATTAAGCAGAATACAAAATTGTTTTTGAGGAATTAGTAATTGAGAATTTGTCCTAAAAATTGAAAAAGGATAGGCTATAAGGTGTCCCCTTGATTCCATATTAGATGAGTCACTGCACTGGGAAGAAAAAGTTGGGGGAGACAATCCAGAAAGGAATTGGTGATTTTGTGTCATGCAAAAAGTGGCTCACACTTGTCCTTCTCATGAAAACAAAAGCCTACCACAAGAAGGAGAGAATCCCAGATCTGATTAGGAAAAAAAAAGAAGAGAAGGGCCATTTGTCTTGATTTCATGACTATGGTCTTGAGATGAGATCATGTTTGTGCTTTGCTGGAGAGTATATTAAAATGGATCTATTAGGCTTCTACATACATGGGTCAGACTCCCCATGCTCCAAGAAGGGAGTAGAATTTCTAAGTTAGAGAAACAGTGGGTCTGCAGAGGTCTCTGGCAAAAGGGAAAGGACTTTTAGAGGAGGATGATGCACATGGATTGCCTGCCAGAGATCAGATAAGGACCCAATTTCGTCTCTGTTAGTGACAGCAGAGAGGAAGATGGCTACTTGAAGACCAGGCTGGACAGTCCCTCTCAGCAAAGGTCAGTGGAGTTTAGGGCTGATGCTCAGAGATCAGTGAATATGAAGATGCAGCATCTACTGCTAAAATGGATGAAAAGCAATAATGGATGATCTCACACTCTTTCCTCAATGACATATAATCCCCTTTAGATTCAATCCTAAATGGAAGAAGGATAGAAATTATGAATTGAGTTTACAATTGAAATGACTCATAAAAAGCTGGAAATGACTGAATTTGCCTGGAAATGATCCAATTATGTTTGATGACATCAGGTGACTCAGACTTGATAAAGAAAATGAGTGGTTATAGAAAAATAAACTTGCATTCATTTAAATCATTAAACTTGTATAAATTCATATCCTTGATATGGCTGTAAACTGAGAAAGCAAGGCAACTAAGAGGTGTTTCAGAGAAAACTCTTACAAGTCTCCCATCCCTCGCTTTCCCGGAGGACCACAAGGCGCTCTGCCAAATCTCAGATTAGCTGAGACTCAAGGTTTTGTCTGCCTGTCCTTTGTGGGTACATGCAAGGTGTCCAGAGTGTTATTATGAAGCCATTGCCCTACAGAAAGCAGAAGAAAGAGTAAATCTACCTTAGGAGTACCAGGGAAAGGTCCATACTGATGAGGTTTTGCTAATGGTATCAGTCTGTCTGCTCCTTAACATGGTATTATAGAATTGAGAATAGACATAAGAAGTAGAAAAGAGGTGAACTCCTCCTTTATATGTTCACTCAAAAAATGCATGTAAAAGTAATCCTTGTGTGAATAAGGTGAAAAGTGAGTAAGTCCTAGAAGATAAGGACATTAGAAAAAAAGTAGAAAAAAACAAAGTTCTAAAGCATGGAGCTCTTTAGTCTCAGAGGTTGTAAAGCAGAAACTGTAGAAGCCAAGTCCAGTAATGCTCAGGTATTATACTGGATGCATCTTAATGCTACTCCTCAGTTCCTCTTGGTATCATCATCTTCTGGGCCCTCAGCTTCTTGCTCCACCTCAACCGTCATCATGACATTTTCTTCCAGAAGGGGCCCTCCACCATTTTACTGCCAAGGACACCTGAGTCTGCTGGGTATGCACTCAGTGAATGGGGCATTGGGACCAGCCCAGTCTGTTTGTCCAGAAAGACTAAGCTCTCCCTGTTGGCTTATGCTGTTTAATCAGGATATTCACCCACAAGCCCTGACTCTCAGACTCCCTCTATCACTCTCAGGTTTGGAAAACAGCTCATGAAGCATGAAATCTAACCTCCTGAACAACTGCCAAAGAGATCAAGTAATATAATTCTGAAGTTCAGGGTAGTTCATTCCTTGATGGGAAAAGTTTGTTCAAAGGAAAACAGAACATGGGAGGATAAATTTCCTCTTCTGTCTCTCTTCCATAGAGAAGTCTGAGGAATGGTTTATCCAAATAGCTTATTCTACTCTTGAGAGGGCAAGCAGATGCATATGCCAAATGACAGCTGTCTCTCTGGTTGGTGTAAAGCAGGGGACAGCACCATAACATTACTTTGCATAGCTTCCTATTCCTTACTGTCTCCCTCCCCTGTTCCTTCAATCTCCCTGTCTTGGGATTCTACCTCCCCAATAAAGTGTCAGCACTCAATCCTTGCCCCAATTTCTGTTCTCCTGGGAACCAAAGCTAAGGCAGATACATTTATAGACAGTATGTGCACAAAACAAAGGCAAGGTGGGTTCAGAGCGCTTCATAATCTTTGAGCATTACACATAGTAATCTGTTGGGAAAAAATAATACTATCAAAATCTCTCATGGTGCCTGCTCCATAGTAAACTTTTGGTAACTGTCAGTTGCATGGACAACAGTACTCAGAGTTGAGTAGAGCAAAGGGTACAACAGTAAACTCTTCCCCCAATGACAGGAAGCCTGCTATTGTTCATCAAAATGGCTAGTGTTAGAACTAGAGGTTTCACTGTATAAATGAAGAGGGAGAGCCAAATAATAAGAGTTATTAATAAAAATCCAAACTGTAATATTTAGTAACAAGCAGGACCATTTCGATTCTTCTACTTTGACTCTTGTAGTAGAATCCTTTACCTGCATTACTCTTCTTTCTCCTGCCCCAGGTGAAATATGCCTTACATTAACCCTCACTGTCAGCATCTCAGTTGTCACTTCTGCTTCTTCCTATCCTGTCCACACTCCCACAGTGGTCTTAACCACTTGCGAGACATCAATTATAATGTTTATGTGTAATAACTCTGAGTGCCCATTATCTGACTGTGGCTTCTCCTAAATTCCTTCCTTCATTTGACCTTTTAGATATTTCACCTAGAATGTTGCATTGATCCCTACCATTTTATGCATCAGAAACCAGACCCATCATTATCACTAGTTAGTTCTTTATCCTGCCACCTTTATAATTTTTTTTTCTCTCTGAATATCCTTGTGTCAATTGAGCAAATTCAGTTACCATGCAACGACTGAACTTATCACTGGTTTCATGTATGTAAATTCCACACAGGAATACCTGCTTCCCTTTCCAGGATGCCTTTTCTTAGCTCCTGGACAGTTTCCTTTGCCTTGTGGGCTCCTGTGAACAGACCCTGGCCCTTTAATAGTTACATTTGAAGCTATCATTCAGGTTTCCTAACCAAAACATTTAATTCTTTTACACAGCTAACCCATCTCACTTGTATTCACAGCTTTGACAGCAAAGCTCTTATTTAATCAAATTAATTAAAAATTAAGGTACTACTAAAAATATACCAAATTAACAAGGGGAGGGAGTGCAGAAATATAAGAGTTATCTCCAAAGGTCCTAAAATTTTTGCAAAGTGAAAATAGAATGAAATGAAGGAGACAGATATAGGTGCTAGCATGTAGATAAGAGAGCAAAACACTTGGAAGAAAAGACACAGGTTGATTTTTTTCAAAATGACAAAAGATTGGACTCTACACCATTTCCATTTGTCTTTCTAGAATCGTTATAAAATAAGTGAAAATAATTTGTACTAGGGATGTCCCAACATCTATTGTGTGTGATAAAGTTGTATGCGTTTATTTGTTTTAGTGACATTCACTAATTAATAACAAATGTGATATGGAAGAATACCTGTCCAAAAACTAAAATGCTTCAGTTTTCATTTTTCAAATTAATGACAACAAACAGAATATCTCAGGCTTTCCACAAGGCTCACACGTGCCCATAATTTCCCAAGCAGAGAAACTGCCTGAGTTAGTAAGCAAGTCAGGCAGAGCTTAAACATCTCTCCCAATATCTTCTTTCCTCTAAGGACTTCAGTTGGTCACTATGTCAGCCAGATACTGCCACCACTTCAAACGGTTTTCCTCCTTTATTGAGAGGTCACCACTGAGACCCAGGCAGGTAAAGGCAGAGTTCACCTTTGCTTTCTTCCTTGGCTGTGTCACGTACCTGTTCAAGTGGAATCCCCAGTTAGGGTGATCCCTGAGGCCAAGTGAGTTCTATTAAACTGCAGCAAGAAATGGTGAGCTATTTGCTCCTGGGAAAATCCTACTGCTGTGACTAATAAGTATTTCAAAAGAAATAAATGAGCATGTCATTCATCCCATGATTACAGGATGAGCAGGAAGGGAGTTCCTGGCCAGCAGGCCCTTATCCTAATCCCCAGTTATTGGGTTGCTTCCCTAAATAGTGCAAATTGTCCCATGACAGAGGATTAAATCCTTTTCCAACCACTACCATGGCAAATCTGGTGGAGAGTCACAGTATACAGTGGCAGGAAGGTAATGTTTGTTATGTTAAGAAGACAAGCAAAGCAATATTTGTGCCACACAAGTCAATAAGGAAATTAGTTATAATTTAATAGATTTTAACTATCCAAAATATAATTTGAATATTCAAGGACAGCATATGTAATGACCATTCTTCCCCAAATATTAACTATATGCATGAAGACGAGCATTATCAGTTTCTCTATAAGGCAGGATATATGATGATTGTTTACCACCAACAATTCTTCCTTCCCGTAATGCTGTCATTTCAAAATGGATCAGAGTATGAAAACTCTATCAGCATAGCACTAATGATTTCTCCTAACTTGGGTATTGAATTTTTCTATATGCTATCTCTTTTTCAAAGTCTACATCAACTATGACACCATCTGTGAAGGCTTGCCTGGAAATAACTTCATTCTTCTCTCAACCTCTTTAGCTTGTTTCTACACATATTTTGTGACATATATCACATTTATCTTGTACTCTAGTTATTTATGAATTTATCTAACTTTCTGTAATGTAAGAAAATCTCTTTAAGGTTAGATCTATGTTTGAGTCACCCACTATATATGCCTTTTTTATGTTAGGCATTCAGTAAAAATACTTGGAACAAATAAAGGAAAAGGGTGAGGACAGGTGGAAATTACAAACTTGTACATTGCTGATGGGAATATAAAATGGTGCAGTCACTGGGGAAAACAATTTTGCAGTTCCTCAGTTAAACATAGAATTATCGTTTGATCCTGAAATTCCGCTTCTAGGTATATAGAAGAATCGAAAGTAGGGACTCAAATAGAGACTTGTACCTAAATGTTCATAGCAGCCCTATTTGCAATAGCATAAAAATGACAACAGCTTAAGTGTTCATGAACAAGTGAGAGGATAAACAAAATGCGGTATGAGTGAGCAATGGAGTATTATTCAGCCGTAAAAAAGGAATGGCATTCTGATATACATTACATATGTATGAACCTTGAAAACATGTTATATTGAGTGAAATACTGTATGCGTCCACTTATATAAAAGGTCTCAAATAAACAAATTAATAGAGATAAAAATCAATAGAGACATCAGGGGCCTGGGTGAGGGGGAACGAAAAGATATTGCTTACTAGGTACAGAATTTCTGTTTGAGCTCATAAAAATGTATTGTATTATAGTCACACTATTTGTACATTGTGTTTTAAAATAAGTACTACAGATTATACTATTTTTTCAGATCCTTTATATATGGTTTTCTTATACCGACGTTCCATAAACTTTCTATTAAATTGAGCTAGACTGCCTAAACGTCTTTTTACGAGAATATGAGAAAGGCCCATTTATAAATGTTCTAGTTTGCTAGCTGCCGGAATGCAATATACCAGAAATGGAATGGCTTTTACAAAGGAGAATTTAATCAGATGCTAGCTTATAGTTCTAAGGCCGAGAAAATGCCCCAGTTAAAACAAGTCTATAGAAATGTCCGATCAAAGGCATCCAGGGAAAGATACCTTGGTTCAAGAAGGCCGATGAAGTTCAGGGTTTCTTTCTCATCTGGAAAGGCATATGGTGAACACGGTCAGCGTTCCTCTCTCATCTGGAAGGGCACATGGCAAACACGGAGTCATCTGCTAGTTTCTTCTCCTGGTTTCCTGTTTCATGAAGCTCCCCAGGAAGCATTTTCCTTCTTCATCTCCAGAGGTCACTGACTGGTGAATTCTGCTTCTCGTGGCTGTGTCGTTCTCCTCTGCTCTCTCCAAATCTTTTATTCCCCTTTTATAGGACTCCAGTAAACCAATCAAGACCCACCCAAAGGGTGGAGACATGTCGTCCCTTAATCCAGTTTAACAACCATTCTTGACTAAATTACATCATTCAAGGAGATGACCTGATTACAGTTTCAAACATACAGTATTGAACAGAGATTATTCTACCTTTATGAAATGATATTTTTATTAAAACATGGCTTTCCTAGGGGGCATACTTCCTTTCAAACCAGCAAAATAAACAACATGGTGTTTTCCCTGGTATTTTTACAGATCAATGTAAAATTTGCCCACCAGGCATCTTTTAAATACTCCCATAGAATTTTCATAGTCACTCTTTGTACCTATGATTCATTTGTACTAAGTATCTATCTTTCGACCTTCAGGCCCTTCAGATATGCCATAACCATAGCTCTAGAAAAGAGGTGTTATTCATCCAGCCCTGGCTATGGAGATGGAACTCTGACAGGACATCCATGCTGTTTTAATTTGCTAAAGCTGCTGAAATGCAGTATACCAGAAATGAAATGTTTTTTTACAAAGGGGATTTACTAAATTAGAAGTTTACAGTTCAAAGACCTTCAAAATGTCCAAATTAAGGCACCCAGAAAAAGATAACTTGACTCCAGAGAAAGGCGAATGGTGTCTGGGATTTCTCTGTCAGCTGGGAAGACACGTGGCTGGTGTCTGAGGTCCCTGCTTCTGGTTTTCATTACTTTCAAATCCTGACTCCAGTGGCTTCTTCTCTAAGCATCTGTGGCCCTTCACTTAGTTGTTCCAGGGCAATACTCTGGGTTTCATCTCTTAACTTAGCATCTCCCAGAGCCAGAGATATCTTCTCTTCCAACTTCTGGGTTCAAATAGTTCTCTCAGCTTCTTCTGCATCTCCATACTTCTTTATCTATGTCAGCTCTAAATCAACCATCATCTCCTGGCACTTCTGCGTTTCCAAACATCTGTGCCTCTATTGCTTACAGCTTCTGATTCTAGTGGCTTCCTCTTCATGTATCTGTAGGCTTCACTTAGCTTTTCTGGTGCAAAACTCTGGGTTCTGGCTTGCTTAGCATCTCATGGGAATGCACATCTTTGTCGGCACTCCAAGCACATCAAAACTTCTGCATCTAAGGCTTCCCCAAAATGTTTCCCTTTTAAAGGAGCTCAGTAAACTAATCAAGACCCACCTTGAATGGTGGGTCTATCTAATCAAAAGGTCATACTCCCAATTGGGTGTCTCACATCTCCATGGAGGTAGTCTAATCAAAAGGACACATCCATAATTGAGTGGCTCAATCTCCTCGAAAACAATCCAACCAAAGTTTCCACCCTACAGTATTAAATCAAGATAAAGAACATGGCTTTTCTGTGGTACATAACAGTTTTAAACAAGCACAAATACCAATATCTTTTCTGCCAATAAAAAGTGTCTTAGCTTCTAAGCTACTAAAATGAATACCATATAATGGGTTTTCTTAAATAATGGAAATTTACCGGCTCACAATTTTGAGGATGGAAGAAGTCCAAAATTAAGCATCTGTAATATTCTGGTCTTTGCTGTCAGGGATCCTTGGGTCCTTGTCTCTTCCATCACATGATGGAATGTGGTGGTATATTCTCCCTTCTCTTCCTGGTTCCATTGATTTCCAGCTTCTGACTCCTCCCAGTAGCTTCTTCTAGGTCCAATTTCCTTTTCTTATAAAACTTCAGACACATTGGACTAAGAGCCACACCTATTCAATTCAGACACACCTAACCAATTACATCTTCAAAGGGCCTATTTGAAAATGGGTTCACACCCAGAACTGAACATTCCTTTGGTAGTGGCATGGCTCCATCCCTCATTCCCCAACAGAAAGGAACTGAACATATATATAAAAACTTTTGGACATTGTAGCTGCCAAAATGTAAAATAATGATTTCCAAAATATCTCTATATTTCTCTCTGAAATTTGTACCCACCTACTTTCAAAAATGAATGCAATTAAAATAAAAGACCATTATCACCTGCAGAAAGGCACTTTACTTTTATACTCCACATCTATGCTAACTCAGTTACTCAGACTAATCCTTAAATTAGTTTTTTCTTTTAAGGGAAAAAGAAAAATATAATGAGTTATATTACACTCAGATTATAGGAAACAATTTTAACACTTAGAAAAGCTATTTTCAAGGCCTAAATTCAAATAGGATTATGAATCTTTACATGAGGGACATGTGGGAAGTTTGATAGATGTTTTGTAGAAGATGCAAAAATGCTTCATTAATATTTTTATGACCATAGATATCAATGACATTATGCCAATGCTTAACCTAATGAAAGCAATCTAACAAACCAAGAATGACAGACATATCTAGCACTCATGAGTTTGGGAGATCTGTAAGGACAAATAGTTGCATGTCCCTTAGGTCAAATCTCTCATTGAAAAAAATATATCAACTCCAAATTGTTCATGCAGCAAAACTATTCTTCACATATGAAGGTAAAATAAATACATTATCAGATACATGAAAATTGTGTTAATTCTTCTGTACTATAAGATATGCTATGTCTTCAGGTTATGGGGAATTGTTCCAGGTGAAAAGTTAGATTGACAAGAAAGAATGCAAGCATCAGAGATGGTAGATATGTGTAAATGTAAAAGATTTTATTTCTTCTTGTCTTAATTTTTAAAAATTCATTTGAATCTGTAAAACAATAATGGTAACATATTATTGTATAATTTGGACATTAGTAAATTATATGACAAAAATGCAAAAAGAATAAGGCTAAATCTAATTACACTCATGGGTTCTACATGTTATATAAAATGGTAAAATTTAATTCCAATTGGATTGTAACATATTAAAAATGCATATTGCCATTTCTAAGGACTATAAAATGAAACAAAGTACTATGTCCAATAATTGAGATAAAATGAAATACTAATAGAGAGTCAATTCAAAAACGGAAGGAAAAAAGAATAATTGAAATGGGATAAACAATAAATAAATAGCAAGATGGCAGGTATACATATACTCGTATTGATAATTACATCATATAGAAAAGAACTAAATACTATAATTTAAAGGCAAACATTGGGCGTGCAAAGGTAGGTCAGTGGTAGAATTCTTGTCTGCCATGTGGGAGACCCGAGTTCGATTCCCAGTCCATGCACTTACCCACAAACAAACAAGCAGAACAAACAAATAAACAAGCAAAAAAATTTTTCAACAAATGGTGCTGCAGTAACAGGATTCCCACATGGAAATATAATGAAATGTGACACTGCCATACAGAAAACAAACAAATAAACAAATGAAAAAGGCAAACACTATCAGAATGGGTAAAATAGAGGATCAATACATATATGATCCACTTATAAAGAGAGAGGTTGAAAGGAAAAAAAGGTGAAAGGTATATCATGAAAATATAGTTATAAAAAAACTGGTTTGGCTATATCAATATTAGACAAATCCAACTTCAAGACAAGAGTCATTATCAGTAAAGGAGAGGGATAGATTCATAAGGAAAATGATCATTTCATTAAGAAGATATAAAACTCGTAAATGCTAACTTGAAGTGAAAGTCAATAGAACTAAAACTAAAATTAGAAAAATCAGCAATCATAGTTGGAACCTTTAACAGCCACTATGTAATTGTTACAAGTAGAAAATAATCAATAAAAATATAGAAGATTTGAACATAATCATCTAAGTTAATTTAATTAAGATTCAAAGAATATCGCTCCCACAGTGTATATAATATGCCTACTTTCCAAGTAGACATGTGTATTCAAGATAGATCACATCTTGAGGCATAAAAGAAGTCTCAATAAGATTTAAAAGATTTGAATTTTATGAGTATTTTCTCTGACCATGATGATTAAATGAGAAATAACAACAATGAGATATCTAGGAAAACTTCAAATATTAGAAATTAAGTAGCATGCTTCTGAGTAACTTAAGGTTCACATATGAAAAGAAAAAATGGAAAATATTTCAAATTAATATTAATAATTCACAACACATTTTAGATATTAGGATGCATATAAAACAGGCCATAGAGAAAAAGTTGTATCTTAAATGCTTTTATTAGCAAGAAAAGCAGCTTAAAATCAATGAAAAATTCACCTGGAGAAATAAGAGAAAGTATAGCAAATAAAACCCAAAAGAAACTTAAGGGAAAATGAAAAGATAAGGAAAGGAATTTATTAAGTAAAATCACAGGAAAAATAAAAAGAATAAACAAAAACAAAACTTTATTGTTCAAAAGATTAATATTATTGACAGTCCCTAGAAATAGAAAAAATACTATACCACTACAGCAATAAAAAAATATGTAGAAATGAGAAATGGTATACACAAAAGCAATACACCATTGGAAAATTATAGAGCCCAAGAATAGATCAAAATTTGTAGAATCAATTGATTTTGGAAGAAAAATCACTGAATAATTCAAAGGAAAAAGAAAATCTTTTGAATAATGGTGCTGGAAAACTGATATCTGTATAGCAAAATGAACTTCAACATATGTAAACAAAAATTATGTAGATATCATATTGTGACTTTAAATGAATGCAGAAATTATTAGAGTTCTTGCAAAAATAGATTTTTTTTTCACAACCTGGGAGTTGGTAAATATTTTGGGGGGATGGACTGTGATTACTAACTAGAGGGGAAATTGTAGACATACTTTATCTCATGAAAATAAAAATTTTGTTCTAGAAAAGACACCATCAATAAAGTGAAAAATCAAGATACGGGCTGAGAAAAAAAAAATTGCAAAATATTGACCACACAAAGAAATTCTGCTGACAGATGGAATGTTTTAAAAAAATTATGCCATGCTGAGTAACAAGCAAATATCATATGATCATCTCAAGATACACAGGAAAATCATTTGACAAAATATAACATCTTCACAACATAAAAATAAGTTCGCTAAACTTTGAGTGGAAGAGATCATCTTCCAATGGAAAAGGGTGTCTCTAAAAAAGCCACAGCTAACACCGTTAATGATGAAATACTAGGAATGTCCCCCTAAGATCAGGAATGAGACAAGGACATTCATTCTTACCATGTCTACTCAACATTGTATTGAATGCTCTTGCCAGGGAAATTAGATAGAAAACAGGAAAAAGGCACCCAGATTGGAAAAGAAGTAAAACTGCTCTATTTCTATATTACATAATCTCATATATAGAAAATCTGACGGACTCCACTAAAACTATTCATACTAACAAATGAGTTCAGCAAGTTTGAAGGATAAAAGATAAGATATAAAAATCAGTTGCATTTTTATACATTTGCAATGAACAATCTGAAATGAAATTAAGAAAACAATTCCATTCAGGATGTCATAAAAAATTTTAAATACTTACGAAAAAAATTAGCAAAGGAAGGGCAAAATATATTTTTAGGAAACTATTAAACATTGTTGAATGAAATTAAAGAAGACCTAGATAAATGGAAAAATATCCTACACTCATGGTTTGAAAGTCTTAACACTGTTAAGATGTCAATATACCCAAAATGATGTAGAGATTCAAAGCAATCCCTATCAGAATTTCCATTGACATCTTTGTGGAAATTGACTAACTGATATTAAAATTCATATGGAATTGCAAGGGATTCATACTAGCTAAAACAATCCTAAAAAGAAGAAAAAAGTAGAAAGACTTACACACCTCAATTTCAAAATTTAAATACAAAGCAATAGTGATCAAAACAGTGTGATGCTGGTACAAGCATAGACATATAGACCAATGGAATAGAATTGAGAGTCCAGAAATACACCCACACATTGATGGCCACCTGATTTTCAACAAAGGTACCAAGACCATTTAGTGGGAAAGAATAGCCTTTTTAATAAAGCTTGCAAAACAACTGGATAGCCACATGCAAGAGAATGAAGATGAAACCCTACCTCATACAATATATAAAAGTTAATTCAAAATCAACCAAAGACTTAAATGTAGGTGGTAAAGTTAGAAAAGTTTTAGAAGAAAACACAGGAAAGTGTCTTCATTACCTTGAATTCATAATATGACACTTAAAGCTAAGCACCAAGACAAAAAATAGATAAACTGGATTTTGTCAAAATTAGAATCTTGAGCCTGCTGTGTATGTTTGTAGTGTTCCGTTTGGGATGGAACTCCAAAGTTCACCATCAAAAAGTGGAAAGACAACACACAGAATGGGGAAAACATATTTTCAAATTCACATTTGATAAGCATTTTTAAATGCAATTTTATTGCTATATATCATATATTTACATACCATATAACAATCCAAAGTGTGAAATCAGTGTTTCACAGTATCATCATATAGCTGTGTATTCATCATCACAATAGATTTTGTAACATTCTCAGTACTCTAAAAATAAAAATAAAAGATAAAAGAACATCCCAATCTTCCTTATTCCCCCTATTAATTTATCTCTTTTTTAAATTTTCTTACTCATCTGTCCATACACTGTATAAAGGATGTATCAGTCACAAGGTTTTCACAATGACTTCTCAACTCCATTAGAAATCTCTCAGCCACTGAAACTTAATTTTGTTTTATTAATCTTCCCCTTTTGGTCTCGAAGCCTTTTTCAACCCCACAATGCCAGGGCCAAGTTCATCCAGGGAGTCATGTCACACATTGCCAGGGAGATTTGTATCCCTGGGAGTCATGTCCCACATAGTGGGGAGGGTTGTGGGCTCACCTGCAGAGTTGGCTTAGAGGGTCCACATCTAAGCAAAAAAAAGAAGTTCACTGGGCATCATTATAAGCCCAAATTCATGGGCTTGGTTTCTCCTTTGCAGGAATAAGTTTCAAAAATACAAGCCCCCAAATTGAGCGCCTGAACCATCAACTTGGCAGTTCCCATTGCCTGCAAGAATATCAGGCCTTCCCCAGGTGGAGAATCTTAATATTTCCAACTCTTTTCCCCAGTTCCTAAAGGGAACTTTATAAATACTGTTTTACCTTCTGCCCAGATTACTCTGGGATATATCAGGACATTGCACCAACCTGTACAAACTGACACAATCTCACTTCCAATTCATGATTCTGTATAATTATGGTGTTTGAATGAGCTGACCATACAAGCTAAATTAGATATTGTGCTACCAAAAATATAAATTTTGCTCCAAATAAACATCTCTTCCCTTGCTCTCAGACAGAAGTTGTAGTTTTAATGTTCAGTCAATATCATTCTTTACCCTTTAGTCTGATTTACCTTAATCTTAACCAGATAAGCTTCATTAATATCTGTAATTGCAGTCTGATCACTTTGTCAGTGTTTTTAACAGTTGCTGAATGGGGTAATGCTTTCTTCAGTGCAGAATTCTAGCTCTGAGCATCAGGTATCATGCAGGTACCTGAAGTTCCAGGGAATGACAACGTTATACACAGAAGGCTCAGGATCTCAGAATTTAGAAATAATAGTTACTACCCAGGAATAGATGTGACTGCCATAAGAGCTTACAATCTGGTAACCTTTACAATAGCCCTTCCACCCATAGCCTATGCTCTCAAATTCAACTCTCAGTTTGTATATGATAGTTAAACCATGTTAATGAAGCATTATAATGTTTGTCTTTTCATTTATGGCTTATTTAACTCAACATACTGTCCTCAAGTTTCATTCACCCACTTGCAGGCCTCACAACTTCATTCCTTCTTTCAGCTGGCTAATATTCCATATATGTAAACACCGTATTCCCCTTCCATTCCTCAGATGATGTAGCCTTAGGCCACTTCCATCCATTGCAAATCCCAAATACTGCCACCATATACACAGTGCACAAATGTCCAGTCTTATCTCCACTCTCAGTTCCTCCAAGTGTACATCTAACAATGGGGTTGCAGCATCATATAACAACTCCATGCCTAGCCTCCTGTGGAGCCACCACACTGCTCCCCAGAGGGGCTGCAACATTCTACTTCCCTACCACCAACGAATATACACATCTCTCTCTCCACATTTTCTCCAGCACTTGAATCTCTCTGTTCATTTTTAAACAGTTTTATTCACACACCATACAATCCAACCTAAGTTAAGAAATCAGTGGTTCCCAGTATAATCACATAGCTATGCTTTCACCAAAATCTATATGAGGACATTTCCATTTCTTCTACAAATCTTCTCACAGCCTTCCCCCCATTTCTCCGGCCTATCATTGAGTTTTGGTATATTGCCTTTGTTACATTCAATGGAAGCATATTACAATGTTACTGTTAACTATAGACCCTAGTTTGAATTGATTATATATTTTCCATATACCATCCATTTTCAATAGCTTGCAATGCTGACATTCATTTGTTCTCACTCACGTAAAAACATTCTTAAATGGAAGGACATACCATGTTCATGGATTGGAAGATTAAATACTGTTAACATGTCAATTCTACCCAAATTTATTTATAGATTCAATGCAATATCAATTTAAATCCCAACAACTTATTTTGCATAAATAGAAAAACCAACAACCAAATTTATTTGGAAGAGCAGCGTGCTCCAAATAGCTAAAAATATCTTGAAAAGAATGAAGTGGGAGGTTTCACAGTCCCTGACTTTAAAGCATAATATAGAGCTACAGTGGTCAAAATAGCATGACACTGTCATAAAGATAGATATACTGACCAATGGAATCAAATTGGGTGTTCAGAAATAGACCTTGCCATCTGTGGACAATGGATCTTTGATAAGGCAGTCAAGCCAATCCAACAGAGACAGAAAAGCCTCTTCAATAAATTGTGTTTGGAGAACTGGGTATTTATAGCCAAAAGAATGAAAGAGCATCCATATCTCACACCATAAACCAAAATTAACTCAAAATAGATCAAAGACCTAAACATTAGAGCTAAGACCATAAAACTTTTGGAAGAAAATGTAGGGAAGTATCCTATAGATCTTGTAAGAGAAGCTGGTTTCCTAGACTTACCCTCAGAGCACAAGCAATGAAAAAATAAATAGATAAATGGGATCTCCTCAAAATTAAACAGTTTGTGCATCAGAGGATTTTGTCATGAAAATTAAAAGACAGTCTATGCAATGGGAGACAATATTTTGAAACTGCATTTTAGGTAAGGTTTTAATATCCAGAAAACTACAATTGCTGGTGAGGATGTGGTGAAGAGGTACACTTACTCACTCTTGTTAAAGGAATGCAGAATGATGCAACTGGTCTGGAAGACAGTTCCTCAGGAAGCTAAGTATAGAATTGCTGTATGGTCCAGCAGTCCCATTACTAGGTGTATAGAGGAATTGAAGGCAAGGTGATGAATAAATATTTGCATAGCAATGTTTATAGTGGCATTATCCACAATTACCAAGAGATAAAAACAGTCCAAATGTCCATCAACGGACAAGTGGCAAAATGAACTGTGGTATACTCATGATGGAATAATACACAGCTGTGAGACATATTAAAGTCATGATGCATGCAACAATATGGATGAAGATTGAGGACTGAAATTAGCCAGAAACAAAAGGGCAAATACTGTTATGGTCTCACTAATATGAACTAACATTAATGAGGGAACTTTGAGAGTTAAAGTTGAAAACAGGTTATCAGGAGATAGAGAGTAGAGATTGGGCGTTTGATGCTGAAGGAATACAGAATGTTCAACATGACTGATAGTAAAGATCTAAAAATGGATGGTGCAATACTATCTGATAGTAACACACTATTGTAAGTTTGCTGAATGAAATTGAGTGTGAATATGGTTGAGGGGGGAGGTTTGGGGTGGCACGTATGACACCAGAAGGAAAGTTAGAGGATAAATACTGATAGAATAACTTAGTGAAGCTTGTAGAGGACAATGATGGAGATTAAATTATAGATATAAAAGTGAAAAGTCAAAAAGAGAAGAAAAACCTACAGGATGGGAGAAAATATTTTCAAAATTATATGTTTGATAAGGCCCTTGAATCTAGAATATAAAAAAGCACTCAAATTGTATAATAAAAAGACAGCCTAATCAAATATAGGCAAAGGATATGAATAGATATTTCTCCAGGGAAGGTACACAAATGTTTAATAAGCACATAAAAAGGTGCTCAACATCAGTAGTCACCAGTGAAATGCAAATTTAAACCACAATGAGGTAGCACTTCATTGGCTAGAATCAAGAAGTCAGATAATAATAAGTGTTGGTCAAGATGTGCAGAAATAGGAACTATCATACATTGCAAATGGGAATATAAAACGGTGCAGACACTCTGCAACAGTCTTGCAGTCTTCAAATCGTTAAACATGGAGTTATCATATGACCCAGCAACGCCCACCTCTAGATATAACACCTAAGAGAAATGAAAACGCATGCCCACACAAAAACTTAAAAACAAATTTATATAGCAGTATCACTGATAAAGACTTAAAGGGAGAAAGAAAAGTAAAGGCAATTAATGGAAGAATGGCTAAACAAATGTGGTATATCCACATAATGGAATATTATTTAAACATAAAAAGGAATGAAAGACAGATATGTGCTACAACTTGGATGAATTTTGGAAACATTATACTAAGTGAAAGACGCAAGTCATAAAGTTCATATATTACATGATTCTATTCATATGAATGCCCAGAATAGGGAAATTATAGAGACAGAATGTAAATTTGTGGTTGCTTCGGGCCAGGCGGGCAGTTGTAGAGTTAACAGCTAAAAGTTATGGGGCTTCTTCTGAGTGATGAATATGTTCCAAAATTGTCTGAGGCAATGATTTCACATATCTCTGAATATAGTAAAGTCACTGCATTGTACATTTTAAATGGATGTATTGTATGGCAGATGAACTGTATCTCAATAAAGCTGTTTTAAAAACAAAAATATTAAGCTGAGCCAAAAAAGCAGACATAAATTAATGCCTACTATTTGATTTTGCTTACATGAAATTTGAAACCAGCAAATCTTTAACAAAAATTAGGAAAGAGATGGATGTCTTTAGGGAATAAGAATGATGAAGAAGGTACAAAGAAACTTCTGGGGTGATGAAAATGCCCTATAACATGATTAGGGTTTATGTTACAGGGTAAACACATTTGTGAAAGCTCATTAAATTGTATACTTAAGGTCTGATTATTTATTTGTGAATTAAAAAAAAAAGGAGAGCAACTAAAAACAAAATAAAACAAACCCCAACCCCTGAAAGAAACCTAATTATACTCTTACAATTGACTCATAATATTTTCATGTAAATTCGAAAAACTCCATCTACAATTAAGTTGTGTCAGCTAGTTCTTAATTTAAAGACTTCAGTCTTCAGCTAATTTAGGTGACCAGGTGGTAATTAAAAACAGGAGAAAGTTTTCTGACAAAGATATTCCTGCAATTAGGACCTAGTTTTCAAGAGTATTTTCCTAGTGATTTCTTTCCAATAAAATTTGTTGACCATAAAATAACTTTATTTTGGCAACTATTGGTCAGGTGATTTTCAATAAATTAATGTCATGACAAACTCACCACACTCCCAAATAACTGCGCACTCCCAAATAACTAGTCTGCAGGAGAAGACTGTGTAGTTTTACCCAACTGAACAATGAAAAATGTCAGCCAAAAACAATTAGTTGATTTTTGGTACACCTGATGTTTAGCTGTTCATTAGTTCAGTAATTAGTAATTTTTTTTTTTTTTGAAACCCATTCCAGAATTCAGTAACAAATTAGTATTAGCTCAAGGAATATGCTGATATTATCTTCTGGTAGGTCCAAACAGTATATTTAAAAGTTAAACTTTTTGGTCTAGAAAATAAAAAATTGAGGGCTCTGATTTATACCATTTGGGATACAAGTTTGTTCTGTCAACATACTTGGATAAATGGAACATTTTAATCATTCCTATGTATCTGCTTTCTTCTCAGCATGAGTTGACTGTAACCTTTACATATTGAATAAGAAAACAATTCAATGAAAGCAACAACAATAAAAACAACAGAAAGAATGCTGTCTGAATAGGATTAGTCTCTTTTTTTAACACTTCTGGAAGCAATCATGAAAAATAAACTAGGGTTCTAATAAGGTCAAGGACCTGTGGTGGTCTTGCTTTTGGTGAGATCACAATACTTTGTAACAGCATATTCTTGCCTACTCACACAGTAGCAATAGCTATCTCTGGATATTTTAAGTGTACATTATGTGTTTACATCGTAGAGCATTTTTCATTTTCCAAGTAAAGCAGTCATCTTGGGCTTGACCCCGCAGCATTTGCTCCAGCGATGTTCTCCCAGAAGCCCTTAATGACTTCAATAAGAGTTCCAGAATTGGATCCCACTAGGAGTGCTTCCGTCATTGCGCTGAACTTGAGCAGAGGTTAGTTATGAAACAAAATGCGTTTCTGAGTGAGTCAGCTGACTGCTAGTGGGTCTTCCCCATATCAAATTTACATTTATCTTAAAATTACTTTTAACTCATAAGTCTAACTTATTCTTATAAATAGCAGAAGTACGTATATCCTGACTAATAAATGACTAAGCTGTAACATATCAAAGCTGCAATTCAATTCAAGTCTTTAAACATTTGTATACCTGAACTAATAAAAAAGAAGAAAACCTACATGTTTGATCATGTATAATATATTCTGGTAGCTGTCTAACTGCAGCCTCCATATTAATTTTTAAATGGTCAAATTTGACTATGTATTATATATATTTCCTCCTTGGCCAAAAGGATTTGGATAAAAGGTCACTGATTTATTCATTCAATCCACATGCATTTTTTTTTAGTTCTTTTGCATGCAAGGAAGCATTCTACATGCTATAAATAGAGTGGAGAATAAGACAAGAGAAGTCCCTGTCCTCATGAAATTTTTATTCTAGCAGAAGAGATGGACCCCCCAAAACTAGATATATAATATAAATTCAGGAAATGAAGTCTCTTTCATAAGGTAATATCTGTAGAAAGACATGAAAGAAGTGCAGAAGGAAGATCTGAAGGTGGAACATTCCAGGAAGAGAAATTAAAAAGTGCAAGTATCTTGAGACGAAACAAGTTTGGTCTGTTAGAGGAGTGGCACATAAATCAGAGTGGCTAAATTGGAGTGAACAAGGAGGAGTAGTAGGTATGATCATAGAGGCAGTGAGCAGATATGAATGGGTTTATAGGTTATAGTAAGGAATATGGAGTTAATTTTAAATAAGATGAGAGGTTATTGGAGGGTCTTAAGCAGGAGATTGAGATGGATTGCTCATTCTAGCTGCTGTGCAAAGAAGTGAATCTACGGGACAAGAATGAAAGTAGAAATACCAATTAAAAGTTCTATCAGTGCAGAAAATTAAAAATGACTCCAGGTATTTTAAGCATGAAAGAATTTAATGCATGGAATTAGGTGCTTACAAATCCCTTGAAGTGATTAGAGGAGTGAATTATAGTCTGGCTTCAGGAACGACTCTCAGACAATACAAACTGATTAATCAGGGGTCCACTAATTGTGAAGACACCACGAGAACGAGTGAGTCAAGAACGCAGTCATGTTGCTGAGATCCAAGAATCCGAAAGCTATAATCAAGATGTCACTTATCATTGCTCACGAGGCCACAACTGCCATTCAGTACCTGGGAAGTTAGAGACGAGACCCCAGAGGGGAAATTCAGCCTTTAGCAGAATTAAATAGTTTAACAGTTTCTGCATATCTCCAGCTGTGCTCATATATTTCAGCATAGAAGTCCTGCTTGATCATAGCCTATCACTACAACCAGCCAAGCTGGTACTCTAATCTCTTGAAAGGCAGTTAATAGGATAGAATTTTTTTCTAGTCACCATTAAAATTACCGTATTTCTGGATGGCCAGCCTATATTAAGCAATGGGACTGATTTCCTGGGACCATATCAATAAGATAAAGACTCTCACTGATACTCTGCCCCATGTGTCAGATTTCTCTTCTGTGTTATGCTCAGCTGTTGTATGTGCTGTATGAGTTTTCAATACTCTTTGACGCAGGCACAGAATGTACTCTAGGTAGTTTAAGCAAGAGTATCTTGATTAGAATACATTAGATAGCAAACAGAGTCATAGGCATGGGGCTAAGCTTCCAGAAATAACTCCCAAAACTAAACCACAGAAACAATCAGGGAACTCCTGTCATTAACAACCCCTAAACTATAGTACCTCTGTGATGATTAAGAAGCTACTTCCACCACCCTTAGAAACTCTCCTTCTCACTAATTCTAGTATCAGCAAAAGGGACATATTATATTCAGCAAGTTTTCCCTGTAGCCGATTTTTGAAGAAAAGTCTTGTGTCTGACTAAGAGATTATAAGTCATATCTCTGCACTCTAACATCAAGAAAGGTAAGAAAATGTAGGCTCATTGACCACAGGTGATTTATTCTTTTATTTATTTATTCATTCATTTGTTGCATGGGCAGGCACCGGGAATCAAACCCGGGTCTCCAGTACGGCAAGTGAGAACTCTGCCTCATGAGCCACCATGGCCTGCCCGACCACAGGTTATTTTTATTCTGCCTTAGGAAGGCAGGAATCACAAGCGCGTGTGTTGGACCAGGTATTTTGCAAATTGCCATATTTTTTTTGACAATATCATGCTCTCCACTTTCCAACATTATTGCTGCCAGCTCAAATTCCTTCATTTTTTGGCTGATTATTTTTCTTCAGAGACCCCTTTTCATTCATTCAACAAATATTTGTTGAGTTCTAAATTGCCAGATAATGTTCTAGTTGCTGGTGATATAGCAGTAGTCAAAACAACATCCCCTCTAGAATGCACAATCTAGTGTTGGGAGAAGAAGAATAAACCACACACACACACACACACACACACATATATGTCAGATGGTGATCAACATACTGAAGAAAATGACACAGTTAGGGTGTGAGCTAATAATAGCTGAGCTGTTATTTTATATAGATTCACTAGTGAAAGTATTTCCTTTTGGTGATTTAAGTTGAGTCCTAAATGAAGTAAAGAAGTAGACATGGGTATGTCAAGGGGAGGAGCAGGACAGGCTTGAACAACTAGGAACATGAAGTGGACTTTTACTGAGATGGAGAAGATAAAGGAACAAGTTTGGTGTGAAAATCATGAGATCAGTTTTGAACATGATTTGTTTAGAAGGTCCATTAAAGTTGAAGTGGAGTTTTCAAGCAGGTATTGTATATTTGAATTTGGAGTGAAGGAAATAGGCTTGGCTATTGGTAAAGTTGTGAGGTTGGATGAAAGTAGCCCAGAAGTGAGAAAATACAGAAGAGAGAAGAGAGCTGTGTAACGATTGAGTCCCAAAACCTACCAATATCTAAAGGTTGGGAAAATGAGGAGAATGCAGGCACAGAAGTCAAAGAAGGCACGAGTCAAGTAAGAGAAGAAATGAGTGAGTGTTGTAGCCCCACCTAGATGCCCCACCTGTATCCCTTAGGCTTTCCTGAGCTCACTGGAAGCTTCATGTGAAGACTGAATCCAACTGATAGCTTCTCATGTTTGTTCCACAGTTTTTCAAAGGTTTCCTGTGGGTACCATTTTCCCATGGTAGATCATGCTAGTTAATACAATAGCTAGTGACTTTTGTCTCTTTCCAAATTCATTTTTTCTACTCCCACCGTTGTTTCTTTGTTTACCCCCAAATAAGCTACCTGTACCCAAGTCCTGCTTCTGGGTCTGCTTTGTAGGCAAACAAAACATGGCATTTAGTAGCTTCAATTACAGCTGTTTTTGTGAGTGATGGGACAAATGTACAGGAACTTCAAAAAAAGGAAGTCAAATATCTAGTACCAACAATTGATTCGAGGAAGAAGTGGTGGTAGATAGAAATGGAGTGGTGTTGAGAGAAGGCTTGCAAGGTTGTGGTGATGGGTCTGATTTGGTAGCTAGATTGTGGTAGGTATAAATGTGGAAATATGTGAAATTTCTCTTGTGAAAGCAGTCTTCTTCAGAGAATAAGGAGTGGGGGAGAGATATTCAGAGTAGAGAGGCCAGGCGTGAAATAGTTTTTAGAAGGGCTAGAGAGTAGATGATTACTGAGTTGTGTAGAATCACTGGTCACTTGAAGCTAGTTGTCATGGATTTAAGATGACAACAGTCAGGATGTGCATCTGTTTTTATTCATCCAAGTTCAGCTCTCTTAGTAGAAGTGTTGAGGGACAGAGGCTTAGATTTTAACAATGTTGCACTTTTCCCCAGGTGAATACCATGAAGAACTACGGAGTTGAGGGTGTATGCAAGTGAGCAATTATATAGTTGGACAATGGATATGGATAAGAAAGAGAGGGAGGACATGTGGACTGATGAGGGATACAGAAAAAAAATGATAGGATAGATGGACTGTAGGGACCAATGGGGTAAAAAAAAAAAAAGATTGAGTGTAATATTAGAAGAAAATTAGCATGGTGCTCAGAGAATGGAATCCTTGAAACAGATTCTATCTGGGAAGAATGGAAGGAAGGAAATCTTACCAGGATCACATAGAAATCTGGGGCCTTTTTTCTCCTCTGACATCACAGTGTTGGCATATTTTATTCTTTGGTGTCATGTGACACATGTTGGGGCCACAACAGTCGGTCAGACCTGTTTATACTCATCATTACTACAATGGTTTAAAATCTTTCTCTCAGCATATTCTGAGCTGCCACTAACTCCCATTAGATCAGTGGATATAAATTGATATCCCCAGGGAAGTGTTGTGTTGCCTCATTCCTTTGAGCCTTAACTGTTGTTATAGCCCAGTTGCTCTATAACTGCTGGACTCTAAACCACACTGATATTAAGTGGCAATGTGCCAACCATGTGACATGTGTTCAGTAAATATTTATTGACTATTGGCTCTTGACTGACTGGTGACATAAACACATGAAAGCTGAAACAACATAAATCCTAAGACTTTTATGACTGGAACTAATCTTTTCCATCCCTAAAACTTGAGAGGAAGGGAAGGAAAAAGAATGATGTGATAGCAGTGATGTTCTATTATCAGAGCTGAAGTTGAGGGTAAATCTCTCCTACTGGCTGCCAATATTTCTCCTTGGGAATATCAGAAGTTGCACAGAAGGTAAAAATTGCAGCAACCTCTTTTCAGGGTGATTTTAATGCTTTGGGAGATAACTCCAAGATCTAAAAGAAATAAAGTCATAAATAAAAACTATTAAGGCATCTGAAGAATTGTAAGCAAAAACATCTAATAATTTTAATATATTTTCACACTTCACCATTTCCTTTGACTATTCTTCAAAAGTATCTGAATAAATGGGAATTGCTTGAATATATACTGCTAGTATAATTTCTGTAGTCTGGTGATATATAGGAGTTGATAGCGAGGAAACTATTTTTCATTGGTAAAAATAGAATAGGAGAAATCTTTGTATTTATGGTGGGGTTAATGCAAATTTTCAGAAGCAAATGGGATTTTTATTACTTTAATGCATTGTTTAATTTAAATATATCTATATAGCCTCTTAAAAGCAGACATGAATAATTAAGTACAAATTGTTCTTCAGTGGTAGAAATGAAACTCAAAATAAGCTCTACAGGACAGTATGAGATTTTTTACTACCAACAATTGAATAGGAAGTTTGTAGACAACAAAATGAGCAGTTTTCCTTCAGATGCCACTACTTGGAATTCTTGTGAAGGAAATGAGAACAAAGCATCTAGGTGCATTAAAATAATTCAGTATTTAAAACCAGATTTCCAAAGCTGCAGAATCAAGGAAATAGCATTGGGGAAACAAATCCAATAACATCATTACAATCTATATGAAAATATAAAATCTTGCTTTAACTTGAAATGCAGACACTTACCCATAATTGACTGGGAGCAATTTTGTATATGCACAGACTCTTGAACTTTTTCCCATACTAAACAAAATGTCAGTGTTTTTAATATTTGAGGATAGCAAGTAGGTAACTCAAAGGTATATTACTATTATATCTTTGCATGATAAATATCACTGTCATTTCTTAGAATGTAAAGGGAAATGAACATTTTGGGGAACGTTATTGACAAGTACGACAAAAAAAAAACAGTGTATGGAATGATCTGAAATAATGTATTTTTTTGCTCAGCTTCAGATCCCCCATAGAAAAATGAGCTAACTAGACCTAATTGTCACCATGGGACACAGAAGAGGCCAATAGCTACACTTCCAAGGAAACTGAGATGCAATTCAAGAAGCTATCTGCCATCTTTTATCATCTGTAAATATTCTAGAACTAATCTTTTTTGCCTTTTTTGGAGAAGCTATTATGTACATCATATTGCACACTCCTTGAGAGAAAGGATTATATTTCTTCATCCTTTACCCAAACCATAGAACCTATCGCAATGTCTAGTTCTGAAGAGGTAGTCTATAAGTGTTGGAATTGGATTGAATTTGATGTTGCCAAATAAAGGACTAAAGTTTAAAATAATAATGAATGCAAAGAGACCACCATCATTAATAAGTCTCAAGTGATCTCCAATTAAATGGAAGAGAGTAATTCATATCTCATCCTGAAACAAATATTAAGCTAGACACAATCACAGAGCATTATTTGCAAAATGATGGGAAAGTTAAGAACAGAAACTTGTTTTGAGTACTTTACTCACAATTTGGAGGCTAATGAGAATGGTTAGTGGTAATATGAAGGATCAGAGACCAGTCTAAACTTGAAACCTTTTGAGACCTTTTGAGATCAGTGTCAGTTTTTTGTTTGTTTGTTTGTTTTTTAGTGCCAGTTTTAAGGAGATCATTAAATGCTGTTTTATGGAAAGAGAATAAGATGACCAAAGACTTGAAGATGAGAATATACTGGTATTTTTGAATGAAAAAAATTGCTGATTAAAAAAGGTTAGAACATTTTACTAATTGAATAGTAAATATAATCAAATGACACAGAAGACAGGATATAATGAGTCTAAGGATGTTCAGGTGAGTGAAGAATTTTAAAACCTGAAATAAGTTTTTTGGGGGGGCAGTGCATGGTCCGGGAATTGAACCCATGCTTCTTGCATGGAAGGTGAGAGTTCTAGCACTGAACCACCCGCGCACCCAAACCTGATAAAATTTTGGTTCCCAACTGTCTTTTTTTCTCCCACTTACACTTCTAAACACCTTTAGAAAGACCAGCTAGAAGCACTACAATGAACTCTAAGTTAATACAACTTTTTCATTGACCTGTTTCTCCTCAGTCCATGTGAACTCTAGGCATATGCTACACGCTCAGGATGCTATACTATTTCTATATTGCCCAAAGTTGAGAAATCATGATTTATTTATAAACATTCATGGTATTTACTACATTCCAGGCATTCTAAAAATGCTACCAAGTTCATGCATTTAATCCTCATAACAAATATATAATAGACATAAAAGTATGAATTGTCTTTTACCAAAGAAAGTTGCTGCTTTGTGGACAAGACAAATCACCTGTCCAAAGCCACACAGGCAATAAGTAGGCTCCAGGTTTGCAGACCAGCAGGTCTGGCACCACCCATAGTTCTCTGCTATGCCCCCAATGAACTCTTACTGCTTAATATCAGGCAAAATAAATGAGATTTAAATGCAAGCTGCATATATAAAGTAAAAGTCTATGTTTTTAACAGACATACTGGAATTTATGTCAGAGCAAATGGTTTTTCAAAAAGTACTCAATATTGGAGACTATTTACTTCAACAAACCTGGCATTTATCAAATAATTCATGGAACACATCTCTTGCCCAAAGAACAAGCTTAAAATTTCAAATATGTATGTATAGTAATTTTAAATCTCTCCTTCTCTTTCTCTTAAACCATAAAGTATCTCCAAGTAAGGTTTCTCCCCTAGAACTCAATACATGGCTTGAATATCTTTTGGCAGTGTCCTAAATCAAATGCACAAATGAAAATTTTCCACAATGAGAAATATTCCTAATATGCTACAGGATTAGAAGGTAAAATTTCTACTTGGATGGATTAACAATAACTCCAATGTCACATGTCTAAAAATCAAGGTCATGTATAGTATACTAGTAAAAAACATAAGCAGTGTCTTTCTTTTAATAGCAACATCTATCAGACTGTATTAGTTAAGGTTCTCTAGAGAAACAGAATCAACAGGAAATATTCATAAATATAAAATTTATAAAGGTGTCTCACATAACCACGGGAACATAGAGTCCACATTCCATAGGGCAGGCTGTGAAGCTGATGATTCTGATGGAGGTTCTGGACGAACTCCACAGGAGAGGCTTACCGGCTGAAGCAGGAAGAGTGCCTGTCTCCTGCCACAGTGGCTCAGCAGGCAAGAACGCTCGCCTGCCATGCCAGAGGATCTGGGATCAATTCCCAGTGCCTGCCTATGGAAAAAAAAAAAAGAGTGCCAGTTTCTTCTGAATCCTCCTTAAAAGGCTAAATCACTGGAAAGTGATTAGATTAAGCTTTACTCATTGCAGAAGACACTACCCTTGGCTGATTACAAATGGAATCATGATTTAAATGATCATGATTTAATTCTATGAAATGTCTTCATGGCAACAGACAAGCCAGCGCTTGCCCAATTAGACAAACAGGTACCAAAATTTGGCCAAGTTGAGATACCTGACCATGACACAGACACCCAGATTTATCATGGGTTTCCATCTTATCACTTACAAGATGTTTGATTTGGGTAAGTTATTTAAAGATTCTACAGTTCATTTTTGACTTCTGAAAAATGGGCACAACAAAACCTATCTACCTCTAAAAATGGTTACAAGTATTATACATGATATGGCCTGTAAAGGGCCAAGCATAGCACCTAATAGAAAGCAACTGCTAAGCAAATGGTTACTCCTCAGTGGTCACCAGTTTTATTGCCTCTTTCTTATAAAAGTTCTTTGTCTTTTTTTTTTTATAAAAAATCTCTTAGTCATCCTTTCTATTCTCTCTATTCCTATTTCATTCTGAGAGTATAAGAATTGGTGGAAGAGCTTGAGCTTCAGGGCCTGTATTAGTTTACTTTTGCTGCGTTAAAAAAATGCCACAAACTTAGTGACCTAAAATAACACAAATTTATTGCATTAAAGGGGGAAGCAAGCTGTGTTTCTTCTGGAGACTCGAGGAGAGAATCCATTTACTTGCCTTTTCCATCTTCCAGAGGCATCTGGCATTCCTTGCCTAGTGGTCCCTTCATGTTTTCAAGGAATCACTCCATTCTCTTCTTCCATCCTCACATCTCAATTTTCTGATTCTGCTGCCTTTTCTTTCCCTTATAAGAACACTTTGACTACATTAGACCCACATTTATAATCCAAAATAACCTCCCCATCTCAAAATCCTTAATATAATCGCATTGACAAGTCCCTTTTGACTGTGAGTCATTCACAGTTTCTTGGGATTAGGATGTGGGTATCTATAGGGATATCATTCAGTCTACCACAGAGCCAGCTAGCCTGAGTTAAAGTTCTGGTTCTACAGTAAATTTGCCTTGCTTTTTTAGGCAAATTATTTAACTTGTTTAATCTTAAATCTTCTCATCTGTGAAGTGAGGCTCAAATGAGGTTTTGCTGTTTTATACATATATGTACATATATCATTTATATATATGTATTATATATAATATATAGAAATATATTATATATAATATATATATATAATATTGTCATAATGCCTATCATGTAGCAAATGCCCAACAAACCTTAGCTATTATTATTTTTATTGATCCCATCTGAAAGAAACAGACTCACATTATCCAGGTTCACAAAATAATGGTATATAATTAGAATGCCCATATGTTAATGTACAGTAAGAAATACAATCTATGACTGTGATGAATATTGTTATTTAGATAAATTGAAAAAGAAGCCAAGTTGCAATAAGAAGTTTGCTCAATGGGCATGAATTTGGAACAAGCAGAGATCAAGGCATGTCCATGGGTCAGGGATTTTCCCAACAGTCTTCCTGCTCAAAGTGCAATGAGTGAACCAACAGCAGCTTGCTAATACACAGAATCTCAGGCCCTAACCCATGCTTTCACATGAGAATTTGAAGTTTCTTATGAACCCCAGATGACTTGCACGCATGTTAAAGTTAGCACAGTATTACCTTTGACGGTGCACAATGGGCCTTTGACCAAGTGTACCTATTCACCACTCTAAATATCCTTTTCCTTGATTTTCATAAATGGGAACAACAACCATCACCACCACCCATTGACCCATTTTTTCTTTGTATGTGTAACAAGATCTTTTGCGCTGCTTTGAAGCTAATATGTACCAAGAAAAGGTCTTGTGTTTTTTAAACCTGTTCTTGTGGTTGCAGAACTATTGTAGATAGGAACTTTTGGTTTGGTTATTTCAATTGAGATGTGACCTAGCCCATTTAAGGTGGGTCTTTATCCTTTTGCTGGAGTCTTTTATGGGAGGATAAAAGACATAGAGAAAGTTCAGAGAACTTAGTGATAGAGACGCCCAGAGAAGTTTGGACAGAGTTGAGAGACAGAAGCCCTGGAGGAGCTAAGAGAGGACCCACAGAGGAAGCCACTGGGACCAGAAGCTGAAGGCAATGAAACCCGGGATCGAAGCACGAGCAGACACTGACCATGTGCCTTTCCATGCGTCAGAGGTGTCCCAAATGTTGGCAGCCTTTCTTCAGAGTTCAGGTATCATCCTGCCGATGCCTTAATTTGGACATTTTCATGGCCTAAGAACTGTAAGTTAATGAATTCCCATTGTAAAAGCCAACTCATTTCTGGCATATTGCATTCTGGAAGCTTTAGCAAGTGGAAACACCCTCCTAAAGAGTACTCTTACAGAATACAGAGGGACTTCCGGAGAAGATGGCGGCTTAGTAAGACACGCAGATCTTAGTTCCTCCTCCAGAACAGCTACTAGGGGAGTAGAAACGATAGAGAACAGCTCCTGGAGCCACGACAGAGATAAAAAAGACAGTGTACCCCATCCTGGAATGGCTGACTGGCTGAGAGAACCCGCTCCGGTGAGATCGCCGAGGGGCGCGGGCTTCCCCGGGTGGGGCGGCAAGCGGCTGAGGTCCCTCCCTTCCTCCTTCCCAGGCCAGCTGGCAGAATTGGGCAGGCGGTCCCCTCAAGCCGCGGTGGCTGGCGCTTCCACCACGCGCGGCCCCCCAGACCAACTGAGAGAATTGAATCGGAATTCCCCAGGCCGCAGAGACAGTAATGGGGGGGTCCCTTCCAAACACGTGACACCCCATTCTGGCTGGGAACGGTGCACTCTCCCAGGCTGTGGCAGCTGGCGCCCTCCCGCCACGCTTGGCACCCCGGGCCGACTACGAAATTCGGACGGGCGCTCTCCCGGGCTGCGGCGGCCGACGACCCTCCCCGCGTTTGGACTCCCGGGCTGGCTGGCACTCTTCCAAGCCGCTTCGGCTAGCGAACCTCCCTCACGGAGAGAGTTTTCCAAAGTTAAAGGACCCACAGCACCTTTTACTGGTGGGACCCGCAGAAAAACGTGTGCCACGAGCGCCACCTACTGGGCAGGATAAGAAAAACAGAACCCAGAGATTTCACAGAAAAATCTTTCAACCTGTTGGGCCCAACACCCAGGGAAATCTGACTAAACGCAAAGACGCCAGCAGAAGATAACGGATCACACTCAGAAAATTGAAAATATGGCCCAGTCAAAGGAACAAACCAATAGTTCAAATGAGATACAGGAGCTGAGACAACTAATGCTGAATATACGAACAGAAATGGAAAACCTCTTCAAAAATGAAATCGATAAATTGAGGGAGGACATGAAGAGGACATGAGCTAAACAAAAAGAAGAAATAGAAAAACTGAAAAAACAAAACACAGAACTTATGGAAGTGAAGGATAAAGTAGAAAAGATGGAAAAAACAATGGATACCTACAACGATAGATTTAAAGAGACAGAAGATAGAATTAGTGATTTGGAGGATGGAACATCTGAATTCCAAAAAGAAACAGAAACTATCAGGAAAAGAATGGAAAAATTTGAACAGGGTATCAGGGAACTCAAGGATAATATGAACCGCACAAATATACCTGTTGTGGGTGTCCCAGAAGGAGAAGAGAAGGGAAAAGGAGGAGAAAAACTAATGGAAGAAATTATCACTGAAAATTTCCCAACTCTTATGAAAGACCTAAAATTACAGATCCAAGAAGTGTGGCGCACCCCAAAGAGATTAGACCCAAATAGGTGTTCTCCAAGACACTTACTAGTTAGAATGTCAGAGGTCAAAGAGAAAGAGAGGATCTTGAAAGCAGCAAGAGAAAAACAATCCATCACATACAAGGAAAACCCAATAAGACTATGTGTAGATTTCTTAGCAGAAACCCTGGAAGCTAGAAGACAGTGGGATGATATATTTAATATACTAAAAGAGAAAAACTGCAAACCAAGAATCCTATATCCAGCAAAATTGTCCTTCAAAAATGAGGGAGAAATTAAAACATTCTCAGACAAAAAGTCACTGAGAGAATTTGTGACCAAGAGACGAGCTCTGCAAGAAATATTAAAGGGAGCACTAGAGGCAGATATGAAAAGACAGAAGAGAGAGGTATAGAGAAGAGTGTAGAAAGAAGGAAAATCAGATATGATATCTATAATACAAAAGGCAAAATGTTAGAGGAAAATATTATCTAAACAGTAATAACATTAAATGTTAATGGACTGAATTCCCCAATCAAAAGACATAGAATGGCAGAATGGATTAAAAAACAGGATCCTTCTATATGCTGTCTACAGGAAACACATCTTATACCCAAAGATAAACATAGGTTGAAAGTGAAAGGTTGGGAAAAGATATTTCATGCAAATAACAACCAGAAAAGAGCAGGAGTGGCTATACTAATATCCAACAAATTAGACTTCAAATGTAAAACAGTTAAAAGAGACAAAGAAGGACACTATATACTAATAAAAGGAACAATTAAACAAGAAAACATAATAATCATAAATATTTATGCACCGAACCAGAATGCCCCAAAATACGTGAGGAAAACACTGCAAACACTGAAAAGGGAAATAGACACATATACCATAACAGTTGGAGACTTCAATTCACCACTCTCATTAATGGACAGAACATCTAGACAGAGGATCAATAAAGAAATAGAGAATCTGAATATTACTATAAATGAGCTAGACTTAACAGACATTTATAGGACATTACATCCCACAACAGCAGGATACACCTTTTTCTCAAGTGCTCATGGATCATTCTCAAAGATAGACCATATGCTGGGTCACAAAGCAAGTCTTAACAAATTTAAAAAGATTGAAATCATACACAACACTTTCTCGGATCATAAAGGAATGAAGTTGGAAGTCAATAATAGACGGAGTGCCAGAAAATTCACAAATACGTGGAGGCTCAACAACACACTCTTAAACAACGAGTGGGTCAAAGAAGAAATTACAAGAGAAATTAATAAATACCTCGAGGCGAATGAAAACGAAAACACAACATATCAAAACCTATGGGACGCAGCAAAGGCAGTGCTAAGAGGGAAATTTATTGACCTAAATGCCTATATCAGAAAAGAAGAAAAGGCAAAAATGCAGGAATTAACTGTTCACTTGGAAGAACTGGAGAAAGAACAGCAAACTAATCCCAAAGCAAGCAAAAGGAAAGAAATAACAAAGATTAGAGTAGAAATAAATGAAATTGAAAACATGAAAACAAGAGAGAAAATCAATAAGACCAGAAGTTGGTTCTATGAGAAAATCAATAAGATTGATGGGCCCTTAGCAAGATTGACAAAAAGAAGAAGAGAGAGGATGCAAATAAATAAGATCAGAAATGGAAGAGGAGACATAACCACTGACCTCACAGAAATAAAGGAGATCATAACAGGATACTATGAACAACTTTAAGCTAATAAATACAACAATTTAGAGGAAATGGACGGGTTCCTGGAAAGACATGAACAACCAACTTTGACTCAAGAAGAAATAGATGACCTCAACAAACCAATCACAAGTAAAGAAATTGAATTAGTCATTCAAAAGCTTCCTAAAAAGAAAAGTCCAGGACCAGACGGCTTCACACGTGAATTCTACCAAACATTCCAGAAAGAATTAGTACCAACTCTCCTCAAACTATTCAAAAAAATCGAAGTGGAGGGAAAACTACCTAATTCATTCTATGAAGCCAACATCACCCTCATACCAAAACCAGGCAAAGATATTACAAAAAAAGAAAACTACAGACCAATCTCTCTAATGAATATAGATGCAAAAATCCTCAATAAAATTCTAGCAAATCGTATCCAACAACACATTAAAAGAATTATACATCATGACCAAGCAGGATTCATCCCAGGTATGCAAGGATGGTTCAACATAAGAAAATCAATTAATGTAATACACCATATCAACAAATCAAAACAGAAAAATCACATGATCATCTCAATTGATGCAGAGAAGGCATTGGACAAGATTCAACATCCTTTCCTGTTGAAAACACTTCTAAAGATAGGAATAAAAGGGAACTTCCTTAAAATGATAGAGGGAATATATGAAAAACCCACAGCTAATATCATCCTCAATGGGGAAAAATTGAAAACTGTCCCCCTAAGATCAGGAACAAGACAAGGATGCACGCTATCACCGCTATTATTCAACATTGTGTTGGAGGTTCTAGCCAGAGCAATTAGACAAGAAAAAGAAATACAAGGCATCAAAATTGGAAAAGAAGAAGTAAAACTATCACTGTTTGCAGACCATATGATACTATACGTCGAAAACCCGGAAAAATCCACAACAAAACTACTAGAGCTAATAAATGAGTACAGCAAAGTAGCAGGTTACAAGATCAACATTCAAAAATCTGTAGCATTTCTATACACTAGTAATGAACAAGCTGAGGGGGAAATCAAGAAACGAATCCCATTTACAATTGCAACTAAAAGAATAAAATACCTAGGAATAAATTTAACTAAAGAGACAAAAAACATATACAAAGAAAGCTACAAAAAACTGTTAAAAGAAATCACAGAGACCTAAATAGATGGAAGGGCATACCGCGTTCATGGATTGGAAGACTAAATATAGTTAAGATGTCAATCCTACCTAAATTGATTTACAGATTCAATGCAACACCAATCAAAATCCCAACAATTTATTTTTCAGAAATAGAAAAACCAATAAGCAAATTTATCTGGAAGGGCAGGGTGCTCCAAATTGCTAAAAACATCTTGAGGAAAAAAAACGAAGCTGGAGGTCTCGCGCTGCCTGACTTTAAGGCATATTATGAAGCCACAGTGGTCAAAACAGTATGGTATTGGCATAAAGATAGATATATCGACCAATGGAATTGAATAGAGTGCTCAGATATAGACCCTCTCATCTGTGGACATTTGATCTTTGATAAGGCAGTCAAGCCAACTCACCTGGGACAGAACAGTCTCTTCAACAAATGGTGCCTAGAGAACTGGATATCCATATGCAAAAGAATGAAAGAAGACCCATATCTTATACTCTATACAAAAGTTAACTCAAAATGGATCAAAGATCTAAACATTAGGTCTAAGTCCATAAAACAGTTAGAGGAAAGTGTAAGGAGATATCTTATGAAACTTACAATTGGAGGCAGTTTTATGGACCTTAAACCTAAAGCAAGAGCACTGAAGAAGGAAGTAAATAAATGGGAGCTCCTCAAAATTAAACACTTTGTGCATCAAAGACCTTCATCAAGAAAGTAGAAAGACAGCCTACACAATGGGAGACAATATTTGGAAATGACATATCAGATAAAGGTCTAGTATCCAGAATTTATAAAGAGATTGTTCAACTCAACAGCAACAAAAAGACAGCCAACCCAATTACAAAATGGGAAAAAGACTTGAACAGACACCTCTCAGAAGAGGAAATACAAATGGCCAAAAGGCACATGAAGAGATGCTCAATGTCCCTGGCCATTAGAGAAATGCAAATCAAAACCACAATGAAATATCATCTCACACCCACCAGAATGGCCATTATCAACAAAACAGAAAATGACAAGTGCTGGAGAGGATGCGGAGAAAGAGGCACACTTATCCACTGTTGGTGGGAATGTCAAATGGTGCAACCACTGTGGAAGGCAGTTTGGCGGTTCCTCAAAAAGCTGAATATAGAATTGCCATACGACCCAGCAATACCATTGCTGGGTATCTACTCAAAGGACTTAAGGGCAAAGACACAAATGGACATTTGCACACCAATGTTTATAGCAGTGTTATTTACAATTGCAAAGAGATGGAAACAGCCAAAATGTCCATCAGCAGACGAGTGGCTAAATAAACTGTGGTATATACATACGATGGAATATTATGCAGCTTTAAGACAGGATAAACTTATGAAGCATGTAATAACATGGATGGACCTAGAGAACATTATGCTGAGTGAGTCTAGCCAAAAACTAAAGGACAAATACTGTATGGTCCCACTGATGTGAACCGACATTCGAGAATAAACTTGGAATATGTGATTGGTAACAGAGTCCAGCAGGAGTTAGAAACAGGGTAAGATAATGGGTAATTGGAGCTGAAGGGATACAGACTGTGCAACAGGACTAGATACAAAAACTCAAAAATGGACAGCACAATAATACCTAATTGTAAAGTAATCATGTTAAAACACTGAATGAAGCTGCATCTGAGCTATAGGTTTTTTTTTTACTATTATTATTATTTTTAATTTTTTTCTCTATATTAACATTCTATATCTTTTTCTGTTGTGTTGCCAGTTCTTCTAAACCGATGCAAATGTACTAAGAAACGATGATCATGCATCTATGTGATGATGTTAAGAATTACTGATTGCATATGTAGAATGGTATGATTTCTAAATGTTAGGTTAATTTCTTTTTTTCCATTAATTAATAAAAAAAAGGTAAACTAGGAGAAGATAGCTGCAAAACGTAAGACTCAGGGTAATATTCTTTAAATATATAAAGTTAATTGACATCAATAAGATGAGCTTCATCATCTAAAAAAGAAAACCAAACCAAACAAACATGGATCATGGATAATTTATAAAAGAAGAACTATAAAACATAAATAAATACTGAAAAATAAAAAAATAAAAAAAAGAGTACTCTTACAGGCACTTTCCCTTGGATGCAACTGCAAAAATATATCTGATTATTATGTGTGTCTTAAAGTTTAACTTAATTCCATTGACGAAGAAGGGAGAATTTCACTGCTTTTCCTAAAGGAACCTTCACCAAAAAAGCCTTTTAATGAGACAAAGCTGAGTTTATTCTTACCCTGATAAGGGAGAATGCTACCTTGACTGAGTCTTTGTAGCATCTTGGCAGGGAGAAGGCAAGGTTAGGATATCTGTGAGGTTTTTAGAGGGTGTTCTAGTTTGCTAGCTGCCAGAATGCAACACACCAGAGATGGATTGGCTTTTAATAAAAGGGGATTTATTTTGTTAGTTCTTCAGAGGGAAGGCAGCTAACTTTCATCTGAGGTTCTTTCTTATGTGGGAAGGCTCAGGGTAAGCTCTGCTGGCCTTCTCTCCAGGCCTCTGGGTTCCAACAACTTTCCCCAGGGTGATTCCTTCCAGCATCTCCAAAGGCCTGGGCTGAGCTGTGAGTGCTGAGATGAGGTATGCCGAGCTACTTGGGCTGTGCTACATCATGCTCTCTCATTTAAGCACCAGCCAATTAAGTCAAACATCATTCATTGCAGCAGGCACTCCTAGCCAACTGCAGATGTAATCAGCAACAGATGAGGTTCACGTACCATTGGCTCATGTCCACAGCAACAGAAGTAGATGCCTTCACCTGGCCAAGTTGACAACTGAATCTAACTACCACAGAGGGTCTTTCAGTGTGGAGGTAAGTTAGAAGTGCTGAGTAAATTAGAAAATAATCATGATATAATAGTTTATATTGGTGGATACAGACTGGAGAACAATGGAAAACAACATAGTAAAGAATGGAGCCAAGTTTATTATGAATTAATATTACATTCTAAATAGAAAATCTGAAGAGGAGGAAAAAAAGAAATAAAGATATTTAGATTCATTGAATACAGTAAAATTTATAAGTGGTGGCAAGAAAAAGTTAATGCTTGACAAGCCCAATCATCCTGCATTGAAAAGAGTTAAGGAGAGGAAGATCTAAAGGACAAGAAGGAGCTAGTGTAAGAGGAGCAAAAAGAAATCACAGTGAAAATAGATGTTTCATTATTGCTACCCCCAATTAGCAAAATGTAAAAACCAAAGAGATGCAATATTGCTCAGAAAAAATCTCCCCCATAAGTTAAATAAGCACTAATATATATATATATTATATATGTATATGTATGTGTGTATATATATATGTATATATATGTGTGTGTGTATATATATATATATATGTATATATATGTCATTTTTGTTACTTTCCAGTCTGGGAGTCATCCTGGGGGCAGGTAATCATTTGGGAGGATTACTTTGAATGGGATTTTGCAGCTACCAAATGTGATAAAAGTAAGAACGAGGACACCATCCTTCCCCCAAAAGAATAAAGGACTCTTGAATGAGAGAAGGACATAAAAATGGTTTCATGGGACTCAAGTGGCCTTGAGATTCTTCTGAAATTAGTGAAATACATCAGGAAGCTATTGGAGCATGGAGTTTTCAGAGAAAATAGTCATGGATAATATTTTTCACATGAATGATTGGAGGAGATATTAGTGGAGTCAGAATCCATACTTAATTCAAGATTCCAAGGTGGACATGTATGCAGGAAGAAAAGGAAAGACTCTCAAATAAATTAGGCATGGGATGGAAATTAGGAGGTTTTAACATCCACAGTGAAAGAGGGACTTCATTTGTAAAGTTCTCAGGATTTTTATTTTGCTTTGATTTGCTTTGACATGAGGAGTTTGAAATCCAGGAGGCTCTAGGAAAGAAATCGATTTGCACAAGTGGTGGAATTCTCCCAAGGGCATGGAATCCCTTCTAAACAGGAACCCAATGACTCCAATTGCTCTCAGAAATATCTCTCTTTCAGTCATGGTTTAGATCCATGTAAGAAATAGGAAAACTGCATGGATTAACTGAAACTCGGGAGAAACTCAAACTGCTGTCCCGTTAACTCATGCTTTCTTTATTTTCCCTGCATACTAAGACTTTAGATGGCTGGGAGAAACTATTGTATTTTCTAACTGTGAGATTACATTAGAAAACCAAGAGTAGACATTCTGTTTAATCCTAGGAACTGTTTTATTTTTATTTTATCTAGATCTGAAGGGTAAAGAGTCAACTATATTTTCATTAAACTGATGGATCTTTAAAATCAGGAAAGAGTTGAACATTGATAGAAAAAAAAGAAGTCAGAGGAGTGGCTTAGAAATAGGTATTCCTACATAATTATGACATGGGTCAAAAATTTCCAAAGAAAGTTAACATAAATTGTTGCCATGCATTTTCATAAACAGTTTGATCCAGATGTTTTTGCCATAGTCTAAGTAACGAATAAATATTTCAAAATAGTTTGAAAAGCCTGAACAGAAAAATAAATAAATAAATAAATAAATAAATAAATAAATAAGTCCAATATAAATGATGGATAAGAAGCGTGTTTAAAATGGGAGACTGATAATAGCACCACCGAATAGAGAAACTAATAAAATATAAGTAGTCCAGGATAAAACAGATATAAAAAGAGTAGTTCTAGTCTGTTGAAAGAGAGGCTCATAATGAACAAGAATAAAGCCAGGTATACGGAATGAATTACTGCTGCTTGAGCATACATAAATGTGACAAAACCTCAACCAAATAGAAAAATAAAGACGTTGAAGGAGATGGCTGTGATAATTAGTATAACATGAATTATGACCAATGATCAGAATTATGATTTATAGGGGAAGAAAGAGATGGAAATAGAGGGGATGATATAGCAGACTCTGTGAAAGGAACAGTATAAAACAAAAGAACTAAGAATTAAGGTAAGATGGCTAAACAAAGCACAGAGGATTTATTATAATGAGAAAGGATTGAAATTGATTTAAGGAAGTAGAATGTAACGAAACAATCTAAGAGCGTAGAAAAGTTGCATACGATCATTCATTTTATGTACCTGGATGTTTTTCAAGCTGGAGTAAAAAAACAATAATAATACTGTTTTGGAAACATAGCTATTGAACAGAATAGGAAAAACAAACATATAGAATAACAGAGTATAATTTTTTCCTGTCAACATTTTTTTTTTGTCAGTTCAAATCACAGAATTCATTGCTGGATTGCCTCGTTTATCCCAACTCTTTTTAAAAAGTAATTATGAAAATGTGACTGAACACACATTTCAAAAAATTGGAATTTAAATTTTTTGGAAAAATTAATAAGTTGAATTTTATTTCCTGATTATTAAAATTGCCTTAAAGCATCTATCTGTCTTTTAACAGTTCAAGGCAAAGTGAAGAGCCTGTTACCCAATAACTTTTTATATTAGCTATTTGGATGTTGTCTTCAACTCTAAAGGGTATCTTCACAGATCAGTAAAAGTTCACAGAGTATTCTCTGAAATGTCTTCAATACAAATCAAACTACTATTTTTGGTTTCTCCAGAAAGCATCTTGGAATCTTCTATTGCCACTTCTGTAGGAAATTATAACTTCTAATTGTTATGTTGGACGCTGGGCACCAAAGCATAGTGAAGAACTATGAATCAGTCATTGTTTCCAATAATAAATCAAGCTATGGAGGCTCCCAAAATACATACTTATAAAAATATTTCTAACTAATTAATTATTGGTAGGCTTAGGCAAATAGCAGGGTAGGATAAAGAAAGAAACACAAAATTCTAAAAATTGAATATATTGCTGTAGTTCATCCTTATATTTTTTAACATATTTTGAGGGAATATAATTACAATACAACACTTCATATTTTTATTAACCCGAGCTTGACTCAAAAACGTGGGAAATAGTTTTTTAAAAAGTATGAAAGAACAGATTCTTCCTTTTGTAGGTAATGCAATATTCTATCTATTTTTAATTTTTAGGCAAATATTTAAAGAATGCAAAGTTTGTTTAGTATAGATATAGAAAAACACTAAATATGTCTGTTTTCCCCAGAAGAAGAAATCATTTTATTTAAAGTTAACTCTAATCTAAAAATCTATGACTTTTAAATTTTAAAATGGACTATAAGTTTGTTCTATTCTTTAAGTCAAAATGGGAAGAATTTAAAGTATGCAAATATCAAGGTTAATGTTTCTTTTTATTTTTAAAAGTAATTAAATTAAGGCACACACACACACACAAAACAAGGAAATTAGGGCAGGCCCTATACATCCTCCTCTCTTTTATCTGGCAATGCCCATGAGAGGATATTCATCTGGTAGTTTGTGTCATAGTTGTCTCTAGACCCTTTTGCAAGTATAATGGTATCAAAACGATAGTGAAGTTATTCATTCAACCTTAGTCAGAACATTACGCAAGCATGAGCATAACTGGACAAACTACATGTCATTAAATACAAGACAGAGAAAGTTCATGGTGCCCGACATGTGTTGTGAGACTATCTGGAGAAAACGCTTGGGGATTATTGGAAGAAAAGAAGAAAACTGGAAGAACCTGACTCATTCATTGATCACAGAATGAGAAGAGAGACAAAGAATGAATCCCGGTCCAACATTCATTATAGGTAAACAGTAAAACACGGCATGCACAGCCCATGGGTACTAAATTGATGAAGTTTTTATATTACTTCATTTTTCTACTTTATTAGCTGCTAGTTATAAGTTATGTTGTTATTCTTTTGGCATTACTCTTGGAAGTACAACATGCCTCTTTGATTTATTAATGTTTAATTTCTTAGTACTTTTAAAACTTCCAGGATGATATAAGTGCTAATAGAAGTCTGATTCTATTGCGCCTTTCTTGATTTATGGGTTACTGCTGAGTATTTTTATTTTGTATATTACTTAAATCATACAACATTATAATTATTTTATGCAGTCAATATTCATTTATTGCTCCACATTTCTAGGCTTTTATTTTTTCTTCTGTCTCCACGGTTCCATCTGAGATTATTTTTCATCTGTCTGAAAATCATCTGTATTATTTTCACTAATGCAGATCTGTTATATTATATATATATATATAATATCTTAAATCTCCCTTCATTTAAAAATATATATTTCTGGAAGTATAATCCTAGACCAGCGGTTATTTTCTTTTAGTATTTTGGCTTCCTTGTTTCTGTTCAAAGTTACTGACAGACCTGTGCTGCTTATTTGAAAGTACTATCACATTTTCTCTGCTTTTAAGATTTTTTTTCTTCTGTCTTTTTGGTTTTTACCAGCTTTATTATGATGTACTTTCATATTTTTTTTGTTATATTCATCTTGCTTGGGGATCATAGAGCTTCTTGAACCTGTGACCTGATTCATCAGGTTTGGAAAATTCTGTGCTATTATCTTTTCAAATATTTCTTCAAATATTTATTCTTCCCCATTATTCTCCTTCTGGAGCCCCAATTACATGGATATTAGATCTTTTTACTGTGTCTGCTATGTTTCTTGCTCTTTTCCATGTTCTCCATACTTTTGACCTGTTGTGTGCTTCAGTCTGGATATTTCCTCTGTGCCAACTAGCATTTCACTAATTCTCATTTCATCTATGTTAAATATATAATTAAGCAATTAAATACACTGATTTAGATACTGCCCTTTTCTCTTAAGAATTTCATTTTATTTGTTTTTATACTTTCCTGTTCTCTGTCCAAATTCTCATTTTTGTCTTTAATTTCTTGAATCATATTTATTTTAAAGTAAATGCTATGTAATTCTATTATTTCAATCCTCTGTAGATCTGTTTCCATTGTCGGCTTATTTTTTTCTCTTGTGTTTTGCTCAAGTCTTGTCTTCTTGTAGATTGGGAGATTGATACTTTTTTACATATGTTACATCTAAAAATTTTTTAAAAGAAAATTCTGACCTATAAATCATAAAAAATGCAAGACTCAAAGATAAGTCCCTAAATTAGTTATTTCCTTGAAGGACAGACTAGTTGCAAACATAACCTTCCATTGCAACTATGTATTTCAGCACATAGCTACATAGAAGCCAATGGATCTTTTGCATAAGAAATATTGTTTGGTTTCATTAACACCATTCTCGTCTGAAAAGTAGTCAAATTCCTGAGCCATAAACCTACACATTCACAAAGACATGCATACATGCTTCTAATTATTTGGGGGAGAAAAATGCCTTGCCTCAAACCTTGTGTTACTCCCCCCACACACACACACACCACAAAGGGCAGAGAAAGAGAGAAAGTGATCTCCAAAGTACAAGTATAAACTCTTCATATCTCTGCTCAGAATTTTCCATTGCATCTCTATTGTTCTTATCATAAAGCACCCATTCCTTAAAACTACCTATAAAATTCTACTTCTCTCTTATCTCATCTCACTCACCTCCCCAGCCCCTCTGAGTGTGCTTCCTAAGCATCTTCCCATCCCTTTGTATCCCTGACACTTTCTTAATTCCAGGGCACATTCTTGCCAATTGATCTGTTTGAGTCATTCTCCCCTAGTTTTCCCTGCTTCTTTTCTAAGTCTTAAACCAAAGTATACTTAAGCCAAAAGAAAAAAAAAAAAAAAAACTTCTCTTGCCTGAGGCCTCTGATATCAGTTTTTGCTTTCTCATCCACTGATTGGTTGGGTAATGTGCTGAGGGCTAGGTAGTTGGCAGAAGTGTGATTATTGGTAAGATGTGAATTTGTACAGTTTTTTGCAGATAAATTGGCAGGTAAATTCTATCAAAATGGTCAAATAGATGCACATAGGTTTATGTGCATCTAGATATATAAGAAGATATATTCTGACATGTATATGAAACACTAAAAATGAAAGCAAGTAGAATGTTGCTTAATGGAGAAATTGTTGCCTAAATTATGGTGTATTAATTCTTTGGAATTTAAGTGGTTCAAATTGTACTCCAATAGAAAGATCTCCAAAATGCACTCCTAAGTAAAAACAAAACAAAACCAAAAATGGAAGTAGAAAATTATCTGTAATTATTTATATGTATAGACCGTTTATTATATACATCCATGTAGATATATTGTCCGTTAATGTATACTGCCCAGAGTCTATAGAATTGAGCCTAAATTTGTCAACAGTGCCTAGTTCTAGAGAGGGTAGAAAGGTAGGGGGTGCCTGAATTGGGAGGCTTTTACTTTCCCTTTTTATTTATCTGCATTGTTTGGGTTTTTCTCAATGATTACATGTGTCATTTTTGAAATGAAAAATAAAATTTGAACTTATTTATGAGCTAAACTTTCAATCATAGCAGGAAGAACACTTTTAAACAGTGATGATGAGTTTAGGGAGATCTCAGGCATTCCTGAATGTCTTCAGCTTGTCAAAACTGTACTTCTCAAATTTCAGCAAAACCCTTTATAACTTCAGCAAAGAAAATTGGCACAATTTTCTGAACAATTCCAAGAAAAGGATAGATTACCCTGAATTATCTATGAAATAAATAACCCTATTTTTCTACTTCCTAAGGCAATGGGAAGCAGGATAGGCTGAAATTTAAATGTCTTTATTGTAGTCATAAAGGTTCTGCATCTTATATTCCATCCTTAAAAGCAACTCTCTCTTTGCCTAAGTAATAACTTATCTCTAGGTGATAGAATCATCTGTTCTTTGGAATACCAGTCTGGTGTTATCTCATCCCTTAAGAAGCTCTCATTCTATAAAGTCAAAACAGACATAAAGCAATCAATCTATTAATTACTCAATGTTAACCAAATGTAAACTATGATATAAGAACCAAATGGGAGTCCACAATTCCAGAAATCTTTTTTGAATAAAGCAGATGGCTTCCTTCATTATGAAAGGAGGGGTGTAAGAGTTAATCTTGTTTCTTTAATACAAGTTAAGTAAGCCACCTGGTAAGTCTGTTTTCTCTAACTTCAGACGTGTGTGAAAAATATGTCAACATTTTAAAAACTTTTCCTTATTATTGTATTTAGATTTTTACAGTTTTTTGATGTCAATAATTTGTTAATTATAATATTCAGCATTACATTTATATTTTAAGTACAGGGATAGCTTGTTCTGTTTTAAATGTTAGGTCAATTATTTCCCCCATTTTCTCTCCCCCAATAACTTTTAAGTTAAAATAATGTATTTTTTCACTTTAAACAAATATTTTTCAAGTAACATCTATGCAGCAAGTAATCTGCTAAATGCTGAAAAAGAAGCATATCCCAAGAGAAACCCAGGAAAACATACTACTGAAAGTGATGTAAAAGATGCACCCAAGATGAAGATACATGTTGGCATCATGGAACTTTTCCCCAATTATTGCCATCTATTATATCCTGCCTGTTAATTTTTAATTTTTGATGTGCTAAAAAGAAGGCAGGATAAACATTTATATCACCAGGAGTGGTATGGGAGGGGAATGAGCCAGTGCATGACTCCAGTAACTGGGCGACCAAGGGAAAAATTTTGTCTGGTTCCAAGTGTGGCATTCTGATAAGACCTAACAATTAAGGCATGTTTAACGTATTTCAGACATCGCTCAAGTAAACAAGTATTAGTACTTTAAAATGCAGAATAACATTTAAAGAATAACATATAAACTAAATTTATATTAGCATCATTTTTTTCAAATGAGAGATTTGAGGCACAGAAAGGCTAAATAATCTGCTCCAAGTTCCATAGCTAGTAAGTGGCATTCAAATTCTGATTAGTCTAGCTCTGAGCCTAAGGCCTTAGTCCCTACACAATATTGAAAATGCTATCTTTTTAAAAACATGATAAGATAATTAGTTCATGATGGTTCTCTTTTTCTTCAGGCATTTGGAAAAATCACTTAATTGTAACACTAAATTGTAAATACTTAAAATTTCAGCACTTTAGTGTTTTGAATTAATATTCCTACAGTAATTCATGTACATGGGAGCACATTAGCAGGTTGATAAAAAGCATAATCATTTTATTTCTTATGCTGAAAATTGTTTTTTAGCACCCACTTTGCATGGGGAATTACTCAGATCTGCGGAGAAATTTGGAAACTTGGGAGTTCCTCACAGGAAAATCATTCTCACTAATATTTTAACTTGTCTAAGTGAAAAATCCCTGGACATATGAGGGTACTGCTCCAGATTTCCACACCAAACCCACTTGTTCATCCACAGCTCGACTCAGAATGTTTCCATTGAGGAATAAGTCAAAGCTAGGTAGAACCCCTGGACCTAGGCCTAATCCTTAGATTGCCAACCTTACATTCTAGGAGAGCAGCCCCAAGGGTCTGGGTGTTTGCTGCTATGTCTGTCCCCAAACTGTACTTTGCAAAGGTTGTTTCTGATCTGATCCTCACTTCATCTCAACTATATCCTTTTTCCCTCCATCTCTACTATTTTTACACCACTGTTAATTCCATTCTCATTTAGGATGTATCGAATTATCATTGATAATACTTACACAATTTTTAAACATTATTATTACTAATTATTAAATTCAATATGAACCTTTTTACACTGCAATCTTCTAACAATTATTAGTGTTATCAATGTATGCAAACCATCCGCAAAATAAGTTAGTGGTCTAATTTGCTAGCTGCCGGAATGCAACATACCAAAAATGGAATAGCTTTTAGAAAGGGGAATTTAGTAAGTTGCTAGTTTACAGTTCTAAGGCCAGTCCCAATTAAAGCGAGTCTATAGAAATATCCAATTTAAGGCATCCAGGGAAAGATACGTTGGTTCAAGAAGGTCAATGAAGTTCAGAGTCTCTCTCCCAACTGAGAAGGGGCATGATGAACACGATGAGGGTCTCTCTCTCCTCTGGGAAGGCATGTGGTGAACACAGCATCATCTGCTAGCTTTCTTTCCTGGCTTCCTGTTTCATGAAGCTTCCCGGGAGGCATTTTCCTTCTTCATCTCCAAAGGTTGCTGGCTGGTGGACTCTCTGCTTTTCGTGGCTATGTCTTTCTGCTCTCCTAAGAATCTCCTCCTTTCTCCAAAATATTTCCTCTTTATTAAAAATCCAGTAAAGTAATCAAGACCCACCTGGAATGGGTGGAGACACATCTCCACCTAATCCATTTTAACAACCACTCTTGATTGAGTCACATCTCCAGGGAGATGATCTATTTCAAACATACAGTAGTGAATAAAGATTAGAAGAAATGGCTGCCTTTACAAAATGAAATTACGATTAAAACATGGCTTTCTAGGGTACATACATGCTTTCAAACCAGCACAGTTAGTAACGACCAATTGGCAGGATAAGACACCTGAGGCTTGTGCCTCATCCTCCAGAATCTTTGAATAACTAGACTTCCAAAGAAGTTACACAAATGGCTAATACGCATATGAACAGATACTCACCATTATTAGTCATTAGGAAATTTCAAATCAAAACCAAAATAAGATACAATTTCACACCCACTAGAAAAGCTACTAAAAAAAAAAGGAAATAACAAGCGTTGGAGAGGTTATGGAGATATAAGAATTCTCATGCATTGTTAGTGGAAATGTAAAATGGTGTAGCCATGCTGGAAAACAGTTTGGTGGTTCCTCAGGAAGTGATATACAGAATTTCCGTATGATCTGGCAATCCCACTTTTAGATATATACCCCAAAGAATGGGACTTGGACATTTAGTTTTACACCAATGTTCATGGCAATATTATTCACAATTGCTAAAGGTGAAACAAACCAAATTGTGCACGAACAGATGAATGCATAAACGAAATGTGGTAAATACATATAATGGAATAATATTCCACTTTATAAAAGAATGCAATTCTGATGCATGCTACAGGAATGAAACTTGAAGTTATTTTGAGTAAAATAAGCCTAATAAAAAAGGATAAATAATGTATACTCTCACTTATTGGAAATATTTAGAATATACACATTCATAAAATAAGAAACTATAATACAGGTTGCTGGGTAGTGGTGAGGAATGAGGAGTTAATGCTTAATTGGTATGAAGTTTCTCTTATGGGTGAAGGAAAAGTTTTGGTAATGAACGATGGTCATGGTGTCACAAAATTGTGATTATTATTAACACCACCAGATTGTATAATTAAATGTGAATAAAATGGGAAATTTTAGTTTGTATGTATGTTAACCCCAATGACATTTTTTTAAATACATAGAATTGTACTACACAAAGAGTGAACCCTAAAGTAAACTATGCACATAGTTAATGGTATAATTATAATACTTTTTCTTATTCGATCATAATAAGGTACCACTCTAAGGCAAAATGTTGATAGAGAAAACTGCATGTGTGTGGGGTATACATGGGAATGTTATACTATTTGCGTGTTTTGTAAAACTACAACTTTTTTTTTTTTTTGCATGGGCGGGCACCGGAAATTGAACCCGGGTCTCTGGCATGGCAGGCAAGAATTCTGCCTGCTGATCCACTGTGGCCCCCCCAAACCTACAACTTTTGTAATAATAAAAAAAAAATAAGTTAGTGAACAGGAACACTTATAGACCTGAATTTTGCTGGCAAAAGTACAAAATAAAATGAGAAGCCAGTTAATCATGTTCTAAATATCATCTGCATGTGTTAGGAAAGTGATATTGAGGTGTTCTGGAATTATTAATGATTTTAGAATATTTGTGAAACCCCATATCTTTTCTAAATATACAATATTTCAAAAGATTTATATGGAGTCCGTTTATGCTTGCAATCTAGGTCATCACTGTGTTAATTAGTAAATATTACTTCAGGACATGCTGTCAAATAAGCATTATGATTATGTGGTAAACTGTAGGGATTAACTATTTGACTTGAAAATGAAATAAAAATTACTCTTCTATGGTATGGCACGGCACAAAGACACATCAGACCAATCAAGTCCATTAGCGTATTCAAAAACATATTCTAATGGTCTCCTTTGTAGGTTTCTTTAAATAAAAATTTCATGGCAGTAGAGAGAGCTCAGGGGAACACAAAGATGAAGACTATTATTTGCCCTCCTCGAACAGTGTGTCACCAAGGTATTTAGAAAACCTGGTGAGTCTGTTATCCAAACACTTTGTAGTCCCAGCTCAGCAGGCTTTCACCCCCTCTGTGCCAGGTTGCCCTGCCTCTCCTGTGGCTACACTGTTTTTTGACTGTCATTTTTATGGAAAAATAAAAGCTAAATTGGAGTTTCCGAATACCTTCCATTTAACTCCTTTAATAAAATGGGAAAGATAAAAGCAATCTAGTCACAAGAGAAGTATTTTTGAAAGCTGTGCTTTGGATATCAGAGATGCAGAAATAAAAGGCTGCTTCAAAAATAGAGCCCACTGGCCTAGCTCTGGCCCTCTGTGGTTCTCCTCAGCTAGACCTGCTTTTAGCTTTAATTTTTTATTCAATAAGTTAAATGGGGGACATGAAATAGTCTGGATCAAATATCACAACAAATGAAAAACGGACAGCGGATGATTCTCTTAAATGCATTATTCTTATGCATTTGAGCCTGGCAACTTCATCAGGTATTTTGCACATGTCTGTTAGAAAGGGAATATTATGTATGTCAGATTTCTTCACCTAGAGAACTCTTCTTTTTTTACCTAGAGAACTCTTCTTTCTGCCAATGGAAAGATTGGCATTCCCTAAAGTTTATCCCAATTAATAAGCATATCAACATAATAAAAGTTCTGAGAAGTCATACAACAAAATAAACCAAAAAGAAAAAAAATTCTTGGAGCTTTAACTTCGTATTCCCCTAACTTATTTGTCCATTGAATCCTTTTAAAACTTTACGTTTATTAATGTCCCAAGTGCTAGTCTAGAAGTACTACGACATACTGCTAAAATGGTTTAAAATCTTTTCATTAGAGAAGACATCCCCTTAGCTGAGAATTGTAGCTCAAATTAGTGTATCTATGTTGATTATTGAATTAATAGCTACCATAATCAATAACTCTTTGGGTAATACAGTATCTAAAAACAAATTGACTGACAGAAATTAGTTTTCATAGTAGCGTAAGTTGAAAATGTCTAAGTTTGTTCTTTCGTATATTGTTACACTGACAAATAGAACTAAAGAAAACACGGATGAGGAAGAAGGAGGATCTGGCAAAGGGAAATAATTCTCACAATCCCTTTAATTTTAAAGAAAAGTTTGAATTCATTATTAATTGGTCTAGATCTATAAAATTCAACAACCTCAATGCTCTGCTCTGTTCTTCCTATAATGTTCATTAAATAATTTAATGGCAGTGACTCAAAAAAAAAATACCTCTAGTGGTATTATCCCCTTTTAATGAAAAAGAAAAAGAGACAATTTAAGATTATAATATTCCCTTCTGGCTTTTCTATCTCTTTAATTATCTGGTTAAAAAAAAGTTTTAGTCATTTGATGCTATTTCAACCAATCAAAGAAAGAGGGGGATGGAAACTATAATGATACTGAATATATCTCCCAGGAGAAGTCAGCCTTGAAGAAGGATGATTTGTAAAGGGACTACTCTCTACCACTACAAAATCCTGAGCCATGGACTAAAATCATTCTAGTGGCCTTCAGTCAGAGATGTTTCATTATTATAAAAATAATCTTATTCTAAATTAGCTCTTTTTATTTAATTAAATAACACCTAGTCTATAAAGTACTCTTTATTCTTCATGCCAGCATTTTGTATGGCTGCCTTCAAAAGAAGTTTCATAGAACAGCCAAAGAAAGAATAAACAGAAAGCAATTACTTCTGCTTCATAGAGAAAAATAAAAAGGAAGGAAGATAGTTAAATACAGCAGTCTGTCTTTTAATCCTATGAAAGAAATCTCTTTTTTAAGAAGGACCATTACACTTAACAATTACATAATTATTCCCATGCTCCAATGAACAAAAAGAAGAATGTTTCCGCAATGCTAAAATGCAATTTGGCATCACCATTGTCTTGTGGTCAGTAGAGTGTAACTGATCTGACCCAAATGATGAACTTCGCCAAATCATTTTGCCTGTTGAAGGATTCACTTGTTTTTTAAAATTTTCTTTGGCATATACCCTGGTAAGAGACAAACGGATAATTTCTCAGGCACTGAATACCATATTAACTTCAAATACTCAAAGAAAAGTTTCATTTTGTGCAATAACACTGCCTTTGAAAATGAAAAGGAGTTGGCTTATAATCCTAGAAATATAAATCTGTAGTGGTTTGATATCAAGTTTCAAAATAAAAGTACAGTCTTTATATGTTTCTTAGAGTCCAGAATATGATGGCATTTCCCTATTTTCAGGATTTGTTAAAATGAAATTCATTTGTTATAGAGTATGAAGCTTTAAAGTTTGACATATCATGCCTTGGTTGAAATGATGGCCTTCTGGAATTAGGGATATTTTTATTCTTCCTAAACTAAAGGACTCTAAATACAGTGATTTTTTTCTTCACTGTATATGTACTGTATGAATAAACTTTAGTAATTGAATAGGCAGGTATAAATTCTGTGAAAATATATGTACACAGATGTTTTGCAAACATCTTCTCCCCTGAAAAGGCAAGAGGAAAATATTGTGTGAGCTAATTGTAGGTTGCTGACGCAAATTGGATTGTATTTTTCCCCTATCACTTAATATGTCTGGTTAAGAATCAAACTCTTCAGCAGAGAAAACACATACACGTTATAATTTGACAGTAGTAACTTTTGGCATCTGTCCATACTAAATGACAATAGGTACAGCCAGTGACTAAAACACACTGATTAAAAATATTCTGTCAATATTCTGGTGATACAAGAAGGGAAGCAAATGCGAACCATTCATTTGTTTGTATATTTTGTATTTTTTCAGGTCTGGTCAAGGGAACTTGCAAATTGTGCTTCAAATATTGATAAGACCAATGGACATTAATCAAAATGGCAATAATTACTTTACTTTTTAATTAAGCTTTTTGTTTTGAGGTAATTTTATATGCATATGCAGTTGTTAAGAAAGCAAACAGACAGATTCCATGTACCCTTTACCCAGTTTCCCACAATGGCAACTTCTTGCAAAACTACTGCAATATCACAACTAAAACATTAACATTGATATAGTCAATACAGAATATTGCCATCTTGCAAGTATACCTCAAATTGCTGTTTTCTAGCCTCCCACCTCAACCTCTTCATAACCCCTGGTAACTACTAATCTCTTTCCTATTTCTGGAATCATACAGCATATAACATTTTGGTACTGGCTTTTCAACTCATAATCCTCTAAGGATTTATTCAGATTATTGCTCATATCAACAGTTCATTCCTTTTTATTGCTGATTAGTTGTCCATGGTTTCGATACACCATAGTTTCTTTAACCATCACTTAGGAAGGGACAGCTGGGTCATTTTCCCTTTTTGGCTATTATGAGTAAAATGAATATAAACATTTGCATGCAGGTTTTTGCAAGAGTTTATTTATGCAGATAAATTTTCAGGAATGCAGTCGTTGGGCCACACGGCAGTTGGATTTTCAGATTTTAGGAAACTTACAGGCACTTTTACATAGTATCTTTATCACTTTACACTTCCACAAGTAACAGAAAAGTAATTCAATTTCTCTATACCCTTTCCAGCATTTGGTGTTGTCACACTATTTAATTTCAGCCCTTCTGATGGGTATGTAGTGCTATATCATTGTCTTTTAAATTTTCATTACCTAATGGCTTATGATGCAGTCTATATTTTCATGTGTTTATTTTTCATCTATGTATCCTTTTCGTTGAAATGTCTCTTCTTATCTTTTCCCCATATAATATATATATCTTATATATGTCTCCAGTTCATTTGTTTTGAATAGAATATATTTCTCCATTTTCTAATCGGAGTTTGATTTTTTTAATGTTCAGTTTTTGAGAGTTCTTTCTATATTCTAGAGTTTAATCCTCTGTTTGATATACGGTTTGCTTGTCTTTATATCCTCTTTCATGGAGCATTAGTTTTTAATTTTGATAAAACCCAACTTAGTATTTTTTTCCTTTTGTAAATTGATCTTTTGGTGTCATATCTAAGAACTTTTTGCTTTGCTCTTGTTCCCAAAGGTTATATCCTATTTTTTTCTAAAAGTGTTAGAGTTTTACATTTTATGCTTTGGTCCATGATTCAAATTAAATTCAGTTAATTTTTGTTTAAGGTGTGAGACTTAGGTCAAGTTTCATTTTTTGACTATGGATGTCCAATTCATTCAGCATCATTTATTGAAATGTTCTTGCACCTTTGTCAAAAATCAGTTGGGTTATTTGTATGGGTCTATTTCTGGGTTCCTTATTTTGTCTCACTGGTTTGTATGGCTATCTCTCCACCAATAATACCATTTCCATATAATAAATCTTGAAACCAAATGCCCACTTTAGTCATTTATTTTTTCCAAAATTGTTTGAATCCCCTTCCATATATCAATTTTTATCTATATTCATAAAAATATTGATAGTATTTTGATAGGAATAACATTAAAACTATATGTCAATTTGGGGAGTATTAGCATCTTTTCTATGTAAAGTTTTCTAATACATAAACACAATGCATTTCTTCATTTATTTAGACCTTCTTGGATTTTTTTTAAATCAATGCTTTATAGTTTTCAGCATATAAGTCCTGTAGATGTTTGGCTAGATTTATATCTAAGTGTTTGTTAATGATTGTAAACAATATTGTGTTTTAAATGTTGGTGCTTATTGCTTCCAACATATAGAAATAAATTTAATTTGGTCTGTTTAGCTTGTTTGGTGGTTTGAAGCTGTGTGTACCCCAGAAAACATGACGTTCTTTTAATCCACTACTGTGGGTGTAGACCAGTTGGAGGTGGAACCTTTTGATTAGGTTATTTTAATTGAGATGTGAATCAGAAGATTCAGGGTGTGTCTTAATTCTCTTCATGGAGTTGTTCATAAGAGAATAAAACACAGAAAAAAGCCCCAGAGAAGCTGAGAAAGGAAGCCTCTACAGCCAGAAGCTGGAAGCAATGAAATCCTGGAGAGAAGGAACATCAGATGTTGCCATATGCCTTGCTATCTCATAGTTGAGCCCAAGCTTGACAGTAGCTGGTCTTCAGGGAGAAGGTATTGGCCTGCTGATGCCTTAATTTAGACATGTTCAAGGCCTTAGAGCTGTAAACTCTTAAGCCCTATTGTTAATAAATAAAATAAATTATTAAATATTTGTTAATTATTTGTTAATAAATAAAATAATAAAATAAAAGGAAGTTCATTTCTGATATATAGCATTTCATCAGCTTTTGCAAACCGTAACAGATTTTGGTACTAGGACAGTGGGGTGCTAAGATTGCAAACACCAAAAATACTAGACAATTTTATAAATGGGTATGGAGGAATATTCTGGAAGAATTGTGAGATGCTTGATAGAAAAGGCCTAGGTTCCTTTGAAGAGACTGTTGGTGCCACTCTTGGTACCAAAGCTCTAATATTCAGGGTTCTCTAGGGAAACAGAACCACAAGGAATATCTGTAAATATTATGAGACTTTATAAAATTATGTCATGCAACTTAAGAGTTACTTAAGTCCAGGCTCCAAGCTGGGAAATGCAATGAAGTTTTTTGACAAATTCCCTAGGAGAAGCTGGCCAGCTGAGGTAGAGATGAAAATTCTCTCTTTTGACTGCTGAGATTACTACTTCTCCTTTTAAAGTCTTCAATTTATTGATGAAATGTCTGTCTCTCATTGCCTAAGGCAATCTCCTCAGTTGATTGTACATGCACTCTGCCATAAAAGCAATCAATTTACCAATGACTTAAGTCCTCAAAATGTTATCGCAGTAACAATTAGGCCAGTGATTTTTTGACCAAACAACTGGTCACCATTACCTAGCCAAAGTGACACATGAACCTAACCATCACAGTTTGTATCCTGCGAGCTTACTAAATTCATTTTTAGTGCTAGGAGCTTTTTCCATAGATTCTTTGGCATTTCGTATGTAGATGACTTGTCATCTTCAAACAGGGAAATTTCATATCTTCTTTTGCAACTTGTATGCCTTTTATTTATTTCTTTTTCTTGCCTTATTGCACTGGCTTGAACTCCACCACGACATTGAATAAGAGTAGTGAGAGCAGACATCCTTGCCTTGCTCCCAATCTTAGGAGAAAAACATTTGATTTTTCACTATTAGGTTTGTTAGCTGTAGGTTTTCTATAGTTGCTCTTTTGCTCTTACCAATGTTGAGGAATTTCTCCTCTATTCCATTTCTCTCAGTGTGTCTATCATGAATGGGTGTTGAATTTTTTCAAATGCTTTCTCTGTCTCATTTTATATGATTATATAATTCTTCTTCTTTTACCTGTTGATATGGTGGATTTTGTTGATTGATTTCAAATACAGAATCAGCCTTGCATCCCTGTAATAACCCTACTTGATCACTGTGTAGATTTCTTTTTATATATTACCGAATTGAATATCTTTCAGGAACTGTTTACCATTTATATTGCCATAGGTTGTTTTTTGAATATGTTAATATGTTTCCTTATCTAAGAGATTTAATTCATTATTCTAGGGGGGCATGGAGGAATCCTATCAGGAAAATACTGTGTAATACCCCTTGTTGTTAGTGTTCAAGCCATCCGTACCACTCAAAAGGCTATCGCAATGTTTTTCAACTGTGTACCACAGAGCATTCTTTAAAAATCCCCATGAGATTTCTATGGGGGAGAAGAGAAGAGATACTGAAGTAAGCTACTTTTTATCAAGAAAACCCTCTGCTTTTTTCTATTTTACAAATGGTTCTTCTATATAACATTTTATTTGAGTAACAATGCTGCTGATTAAAAAAAAAAAAGTTCGAGCATCTCTTAGTTTCTCAAGTGGAGATTTATAAGAGAAGTAAGCCCTAAGAAAATAGTTTGAGTGACAAATTTCAGTTCTCCTCAGAATGATACATGGCTAGTAACATTCTAGATACATAGGATAGAAGTTCATTCATTATATACAATAAATTCCTTGGGGATTTGGGAGTGAATTCTATTGTGGAACTGAGGTGAGAAAAGTTTTGCCAGGTTATAATCTAAAGGACTAAAGGCTTAAAAAGGAGGGACAATGTTATTTCAATAGGAAACAATAATTACACCAATCAACTTGAAAAAAAATAAATGTAGTTTTTGTTCTAAGAGAAGAAACAGAAGCAACTTTTGAGTATCTAATCAAATTATACTCTAACCAAACACAAAGTCAGATTGGCTGTAGTAAGCATGCCAAGTATCTAATTAAAGCTTAAATACAAATAACACATTTTTAAAAGTTTGTGAATGCCATCCTAAATTCATGAGAAAATATTTTCAACCAATGCATGTAGAAGGTATTAGAATAAGCAGGCATTTTCATCTCAGAAAGCTTGAAAAACCTAATTATCAAACTCATTTCTAAAATCAAACCCTATGTTCTCCCTGCTCACAGATAAAATAATATCACTTTCCAGCCTTCTTCTAGATCTTAGTTCATCCCACATAAGCCACCATGACTATGCCACTCAAGTTCAACACCACTAGGGGGAAAAGGTGTTTCCAATAAGCTGCGGTGAAAGAATGGTAAAAGAGTAAATGCACACAGACACACACATTTTCACCTAGGAAATCTGATGACACAATAAAGGTGAATGGCAATTAGAAGAGACTCTAGATTACAATGAAATGAGCCATTTAGAAGAGATCTACTTAGCCTGAAACTATTCTTATAGATGCACACTGAAACACAAAGAAGGAAAACATATTAAGCACAGTAAAAATGTCTGCTTCAATGAGCTTGTCAACATTGCCTGAATGATGAAACACAGACATTTACCCAGAGGGCTTCCTATGCCATTAAAAACTTCAGGGGACTACCCAGTTTCTAAGTTTCAAAATTGACAGCAACATTCTAACAACATTACCCACAAATCAATAGTGGTACAGTCAGATTTTCAGCTCATCAAGGGATACAAAGGTGGATACATCACAGTAGAAGAATATTTTGACACACCACCAAAAGCTATTTAATTTTAAGTGCTCAAATAGTTACCATTTTTGCCAGCACAGAACAGTCTACCTTTTGTTTGAGAACTGATCTTAAAAAATTTTCAAATACTAGGTAAGACAAGGCCTATAGGCAGTCATAAAAATCGATCAAGCACCGTAATTTCCATTGTAACCAAATTAGAACAGAAAGATAAAAGATTCCCCTTCCCTGGAATAAAACATCAGCAAACATGTATAAAAGCTATATTATCAAAGCTAGTTGACAGTAAATGTTCTTTATGTTTTAGTGTTATCAAGGACATAGAGTATAGATAAATTTTTTTTAAAAAGTTTCTTTCAGATCCCTGATAATAACAGAAGGAGGATCTCGTGATTAAATATTTATTCAAGCGCCAAAGAGAGTAACAACAAAATAAGCAATTTTCTTGTACATTAAGATATTATAGTAATAAATGGGCATGAGATGGGTAGATTATAATCCAAAGAATGCTGTAAGGAAATCTGGCACTCCTCTTCCTTTGGGTGCTTTTGGTTTTCATTCTCATTTGTGTACTTTGGGTGACGATGCAGAATGAAGTGTGTGACAAAATGCAAAGGTTTCATCTGAGATAAAGCTGTGGACTGGAAGCAGTTCAACTTCTACTTACTGAGTGAAGCCTCATATGGAACTTGCACTCAGTTTGCTTGGATCTAAACTTGCCCCAGCTATGTAGTTTCTAGAATTTAAGTAATACTTTATAAAAAACCTAAAGAACATAAAAAGCAGCAGCACAAGAAGCACAATCAACCATATTTGATCAATTTTAATATCTACATTAAATTAAACAAGGCCCCCTCCAAAAGGTGATAGGGAAGAAGATAGAGGAAATAAATTCTTAAGTTTTTCCTATAATATTAATAGTTATTCTTCCATTTCGTAGAGTAGGAGTGAAAATCCACCCTAATTATGCTATTGTTGCATCTAATGATTCACAGAATTTATTGAAAGAACATCTTGCAAATAATTACTGGTAAAGAATATATGCATAACAAGAGCTAAACTGGAATTGAGCATATATTACATTAAGCAAGCAAACAAACAAAAACATCAGAGGCCTATAAGGGATCCTATATTCAGAGTGAGGATTTATCTTGCTTGGAGTCTACTCAAGAAAAATAGAGTTGGAAAATAAAGTTAAGTGATTCTGATGGGTTTAGGCTTTGGGGAAGAAATAAATAAAAAGCAAACTGTACAGAACAGTAACAGGAAATCAGAGAAAACAGTCTTCTCATTGCTTGAGATATTTTTTGCCTCAATAAATTAGAAAGGTGTAAATTGCACTCCAAATTGAAATTCAGTCTACTAACATAAATAGAAAAAAAGGGAGTATGCAATTATTTGTGCACTTTTATGCACAGGACATTTATATCTCTTACAAAAGGAGCACCAAATAGCAAAGTGCTTTCAAACGAAATAACTTTAAAAACACATACTTGTCAACAAAATAAGATGGGGATAGAAAGAGAATCTTGATGATGCCTGTTTCAAAATTGCTGTTTAGAAGATTATGAAAAGAAACATAATACTTGTCCAAAATTTTGCAAAGGTGGCACCTAGAATATCTTACAGACCAGATGCTAAGAAGTAACTAACGTCTAGGTCAGAACAGTAGTGGAGAATTTTTTTTTTTGGCTTTATAAATGGAGTTTATTAATTTACATGTTTACAGTTCTGAAGCCATGAAAATGTCCAAGGCATCAGTTGGTTAATACCTGGACTCTGAAGACAGGCTGCCTACATCCTCAGCTCCTCTGTCACATGGGAAGGCATATGGCGTGTCTAGTAGTGGAGAATTTTGAAAAACACTAGAACATAATTATGTCAATAGTGATCTTTTTATCTGGTAATAAAATCTTTATATTTTTATTACGACCCCATCTCTCAAATTAAAGGCTCAGTCAACAACACAAAGATAAACAACCCAATTAAAACAGGCAAAGGATTTGAATAGATATTTTTCCAAAGAAGAAACATAAGTGGTCAATAAGCATATGAAAATATGCTCAACATAATTAGCCTTTAGGGAAAGGCTAATAATAATAATGACGAGATACCACTTCATACCCACAAGGATGGTATTTTTTAAGAAAAATGAAACAAAACAATATTAGGGAGGATGTGGAGAAATTGGAACTCTGGTGCATTGTTAGTGGGAATGTAAAATGGTGAAGCGATGTGGAAAGCAAAATGGTAGTTCCTCAAAAAGTTAAATATAGCATCACCATGTGACCTGGTAATTCTACTTTTCAGTATATACCCAAAGAAAATGAAAACGGGTATTTGTATACTGATATTTACTGCAGTATTATTCATAATAGCCAAATGGAAACAACCCAAGTGTCCATTAACAGATGAATGGATAAACAAAATGTGGCCCGTACACACAATGGAATATTATTCAGCCATAAGAAAGAATGAATTTATGAGCTATGCTGCAACATGGCAAAACCTTGAAAACATCATGCTCAGTGAAATAAGCAAGACAAATAAGAACAAATACTGCATGATGTCACGTATAAGAGATGTCTAAAAATAGCAAATTTGCAGAGACAAAAAGTAGATTATAGGTTACAGGGGGATGGGGAGGGGGAGTGTATGTTTGATGGATATGGATATTTTGTAACTAAAATTAATTTAAAAATCCAGAACTTGGTTTCTTTTACCCTTAAAGTCACTTTTAGCTTTAAATTCTCTAATTTAAATATGCAAGTGAAGTAACATGACGGTCAATGAAAGAACCAGTAGTTCTAATTTAATCTTGAATCGGATTTGGGGAGTAGGTTTGATTTTCTTCATTTAGTTTTAAATTACAGTAAATTCCATTTCATTCTAGGTTAATAATTTAGTGAATTGTTTATAAAAATTAAAGTTAAAAAGTCTTATGACTATATGCTCAAAATCGTTAATACCCATAGAAATGCCCATTGAAATAATGGGATATCACTTTATATCAATTGATTAGAAAACCTTGGGGTGAAGGAAATGCCAAGTGATGGTGAAGGTGTGGAGAATCAGAAACCTGTTGTGCTGCTGATGGGAGTCTAGGTGCGGCCAGCCCAGGGAGCACTCTGGCACTCATCAGGTGAGTTAAGTAACACCATCCCCTATGAGCAAGGCACTACCACCTGAAGAGTGGAGCAACTCCTCTCAGGGTTTTCATATCCTGAAGCAAAGCCATGCAAGACCATATCATGTACAAGGGTGTTCATCACAATATCATTTATGTAATGTCAGAAATTGGAGGCAGTCTGTGTGCCCATCACTATGAGAAAGGGTGGGTAAAATATACTGGACACATTGCTGATTAAAGCCATGGATTCTACCATATGAAGAAATCTTAAAATACACCGTGGGATGGACCATGGTGGCTCAGCAGGCAGAGTTCTCGCCTGCCATACCAGAGACCAGGGTTCGATCCCCGGTGTCTGCCCATGCAAAACAAACAAACAAACAAAAACAAACAAAAAATGAAATATATATCATGTCATGAATAAGTTAAGAAATTGTGCATTATGTGAAACCATTTAGACAACTGAATGGTTGCTAAAACTATGAGAAAATAGAACAAAAGAAAACCATTTTGTTAGAATAGTAACAAAAATATACATTAAGCACAATAAAATGTTTTCCTTGTGGCAGAAAGGCAAGGGGATTGAAGTCTGGGGATATAAGAGAATAAATACCACCAATAACAAATACATGAATAAAATGGAACAACAATGATACAGTGCCGTGAACTGAGGAAAGTGAATGATCAACTCCCTAATCTGGGCCAGAAGAAAAAAATACAGAAAATTTATTGAGTAGATTATATGAAATGAATAGTAAAAAATTGCCTCTTAATTTGAAAGGGAAACAAAACGAAAACATCTGAAGGATTTGTTTATACTGATTGTTGGCTATTCACTATGTGCCAGGCATATGCTATTCACTTTTAATGCATCAACTTTTTTAATCCTCATAGTAATCCCATGAAATTGATGTTCTTATCCTCAAGTTACATGTGGGGAAACTGAGCGTTGAGAAGCTTCTGACTGCCCAAAGTCACCCAGCTTTTATGTAATAGGGGCAAGATTCAAACCCAGATTTCTTGATGCTCATGCTCCTGGTTCCACCTCCCTAAAATGCACAGTCAGGCTTCTGAGAGAGGGCACTTCTGCGATCTCCTCTTACTATTTCTTACTCCATCTGCTTCACTTAAGTTCTATACACACTACTCAAGTACTCTCATAATGTTCCACATAACCTCCTTATTACCAAATCCACTGACAATTTTCTGCCAGGTTGAACAAGATTGATCGTGCTCATCAAATTCTGGACTCCTGTAACCTCACCTTCATCTGGTTTTCTTCATCTCTTCACAACGTTCTGACTCCTTTGCCCAATTTTTTAAACATTGATATTCCCCAGGTGTCTTTGGTAACTGGTAATTTCTCCACCTAATCTCAAGCAATCATAGTTTATAGATTGATGACTTCTAAATTCATCACTTCACCCTATGTGTAGAAGTCAGCCTTAAATTGTCTCCCCTTTTACCACGTTCTATAATCAATCAATCGAGAAGTCCTGCAGATTATACCTCCAAAATATGTTTTTTTTTCTAATCCACACCCTTTGTTTCAAACCCTGTGAACACTAACTTGGTTCAGAATCTGTTATATGGTGGCTGGACTGTCACAGTAACCAGCTGGCTGCTTTCTTTCCCTCTGCTTTTGTCATTCTTAAACTGATCGACCTGAAATCACGCAAATGAGTTTTACCAATCTACCTAAACTGCCCATGTGAAGTCTCTCTTTTAAATTCTTCGAGCACTTTAATGCTTTAATTTGCTTAGCAGAGAACAGAAACTCTTCATGAACGGTTCTCAAACTGCTTTCATACATCGCATTTTATTTTTAGGGATGACAAACTAATAATTCCTCTTAGTGGGTGGTTTAGTGTATCCTATCCTTGTAGTATGCTCTGCCCCAAATGCCCTTTCCATCTTTCTTTCCCGTTATTATACTTTCCATCTTTAAATATCCAGCTGAGGCATCATCTTCTCCGTGGAGCTTTCTGTAAATGCTAGGTTCCCCTGCCATAGTACCTTGGGCATGCTTCCAGCAGGATGGTTCTGGTTTTTACTGAAAATATCTGCTTATATATCTATTTACCACAATGTATGCACATTGAAAGGAGAAATCCTTAGTGCCCTTCACGATGCTCCTAATAAAGTAGGCATGTGGAAATTCCTGGTAAAATGGGTTCCCTTATAACTGCTACACAATCATTTAGGGTACTTTACTTCTCAGGTTTTGCCCTAAACTTAATATGGATTTTTGTATGTAGCTTTTCTCTTTTTAGTATAAGGGGAAGAAAACAATGATGTACAAAGTTAAGGCATCATCATTGCATAATAGGTAAAGAAACCTGTGAGGATATGCTTTTGGATATGTATAGTCTATATAATTTGTGATTTTTATCATCCATCATCAACAGAAATGTAAAAAGACACATCACTGTTTTTGGTTTTCTGATTGTGAAACAAGACAAAAGTGGATATCTGATAATCATTTGAATATTATGAGAGTATGTTGATGGCAGTGATATTTTCAGTTACATGGAGTTTACTATGAATCTAAAGAAAGGTGCCTAACAGCTCAGCCTCATTTCCATCATTCCTGTGACCCACTTGCACAAACCATCAGGACATGCAGGTGCATTTATCACCTGTGGTTTTGTTTTTTAAATTTGTATTATCTATTGCTTTATAATACAAATATAATATAGTAATATAATATACTACTAATATTATTTGTTATTATATGTAATTCTTTTGGTGTTCAGTTTTATGTTAATGCAAATAATATCTAGTAATAGGTTATGTGCCTATTATTAAAGCAGACATACTTTACAATGACATTTTCCCCTCAATAGTTCAGCATTCTACTGAAATGTATTTGACTTATTAATCTTAATGTAAATTTGAAAAGCATTTTGAGCATATATTTTCAATTCAAAAGCACTGTTTCTTTTCTACAAATGGAGTCTCTAAATTACAAATTTTGGATTTTGTTCTAGATTACATGTAGCATCTTTGAGAATGCAATACTGAAAGTAGAATACGGATAAAATCCACAGGTATTTCTCTTGTGATGAATGATTTGTTATAACTGTTTCTCAAGGTTACAGTATTACTGAGTTGCTATGTTCATGTCACCTTCCAAATCTCAAAGACACATACTGCAGTAATTGAATGATATGTTTATTCATGTTAGGTCATTATAATATGCACAGAAGAATCTACATATGAAGAACTCATGTATACTTTTGGGAACGTCATTTAAGTTAAACCCTCAGATCTTGTATTAAATGAGTTAGTAGATCAAATCAATACCTACCACATCTGAGACAATCACTTGGCATATTGTTTATACGCCTACCTTGGATTTCCAAAAGCTACAGAAGGCAGAAATTCCTAGATACATCAGCAACAACAAAAACATGGTATCCAAAGGATAAAGTATACTACATGTTACATGAAAGAAAGTTCTATAGCAATCACGAAAATGTTGATGTCACTCTGCTGTCAAACAAAGTAAAATGAATGAAATTACTTTTAATAATCTATTTTAAACAGAAAGACTCAGGTAAGTTTCTATCAAATAGACTTTAAGTAGAAACTTACACACATGGTTATGGAAAGGAGAAGACACCCAGAAAGGAACAGGTCTTTAGTAGAAGCTATTTTTAAAGTGGTGCAGATTACCTGGTCTCCTTATAGGTGAGCATCAGAGAAGGATTACAAAGGCATTTTTTTCTGTACTTGACGTATACATCTCTTATTAACTTCACCTAAAGGAGTTCTTTTGCACAGATTGTTTACTAAAATCTCCAAAGTATTTAGTGAAGAGGAAATAACAAACTCTACAGAGTAATCATCCAACTGAAAGATATTTGCATATATAGATGTGTACATATTATTATTTTGTGAGATTATATATGTGTATGTTTTACACAAAATACACAACTTTTATGTCTTTTTGAGGAATAAAAACAATAATGTTCCTAAAATTTTTATAGTAGTGCCTCCCACATGGCAGGTGTTCAATAAATACAATAAATATTATTGATTTTTATTTCTTCCCTGGTTATGATTGCCTCTTCTTCAAATTCAGGATTTCATCTGGGTCCATCTGTCATCCTGATTCTGTAGGTCACTGAAGACAATATTTTCTCACATCGATTTCTGCAATTTATTTCTATATATAAAACTTCATATTTAATCTTTATAATAAAATATTTACTCCATTTTTATAACAAATAGCTGATAATTTTTCCTTTGTTTTTAATGCCCATTTTCCTCCAGTGTAAATATGAATTACAAAATATCTCCTACATGGTTTAACTTCTGAAGAAAAAATGTTTGTTTTTTTTTAACAAAATTTTAACAAAGTTAAAAAGATCTATTACTGGAGATTTCTCAGAGACTTTAATATGCATTATAAACTTCCAAGAAGGGAAATACTATACAGGAATTCCTCCACGTATTTGATCATGGAATCCCTTCCTTCCGTCCATCCTTCCTTCCTTCCTTGCTTCCTTCCTTCTTCCCTCCCTCCTTCCTTCTTTCATTTTTCCCTTTTCTCCTTCATTCCTTCTTTTTTTCCTCTCTCTCTCTCTCTCTCTCTGCTTCATGTAAACATCTTGTAGGCCTATCCTACCTAGTTCAACAGCAAATGTGATGCAGGGAACATAAATCTTCCAAGGTAGCACAGTTAGCATGAAAAGTCTTCTGTATGGCAAAATAAGAAGTTTGGGCATTAGTTTACTGGTGACGGCAGGTCAATTAAAGTCTGAAGCAGCAATTTATTTGTTAATATTTACACTACACATTGTCTGTAATATGAAAAACTCAGTCTATCAAACATCTGTAATTTCTATAGGAACCCCATTTATCAAATACTTAATACAAAATGCTTTTTGCTCCTAATTGCACTGTTGAGCCAGTTTGCTCTCAATTGTTTTTCCTTCTTTAAAATTTGTAATGAAACATTCTTCTGATTCCATGTCTATATTTTTAAATGTTTCTTCTTAATTTAGTTCTCTGTTTTGTTTTTTTTTCCTCTTCTGACACTAAGATAGTCTTTCCAGGGTCCTCTTTTTCTCAGCAGTCTTCTCTTGCACAGCTATACCATTTAGTTGGTAATCTCTCCCACTTCCTTGGTTTAATTGTCACCTATACATTTTCAAATATATTCCTTGCACCCCTAGCCCCTACACACTGGGACCATACGCTGAGTACTCCCATTTGCATTAAGATTCACTAAAGGCACCAAAACCAAAATGCATTTGGGTTGAGCAGCAGGATGCAGAATGATAGACACTCACCGCGGGTGGTCAAGCCAGGCTCTGCTTCTGACTCGTGTACGGGCTCTCCCGGGTTTGTTTCCTTCATGTGAGAAATATTAGTATCAATCATACTCTCCTCAGAAGCTTATTGTAAAGAGTAAATACATTAGAAAATGTAAAGTGCTTAATACAGAACCTGGAACATTTTAGTAATAGCCATCTTCAAAATCAAGCTTCTCTTTCTCCAAAACCCTTTCTCCCCTGGATTCCCTTTTTGGCATGTAGTATCATCTAGTTTAGTAATTAAGACTTCAGAATCCATAATCTGTATTGAATTTCTGACCACTCTCACTTCCTTTGTATCTTGAACCAATTCCTTGGCCTTTCAGGTGTTATTTTTTTCCTTTATAAAGTGGGGATAATAGTAGCATCTAACTCATAGAGCTACTATGAAGATTAAATGAGATAATACATGTAAAGTGCTTGTCACGTACCAAGTTCTCGAAAAATACTAAATAATTAATATTATTATATGGCTCACAAAGCCTACCTAAACCAAATTCCACAATGGGTTACTCTAACCAAATGCAAAACATTAACCATCAACTGCTTTTGATTTATCTCCTAAACATCTCTTGAATTGATTTGCTGTTCTTATCCATATTATTTGGTTTATTTATGTGCTCTTCATCACTTCCAGCCAAATTGCAATGGACTTTTACTTGGTCTTCTCTGAAGGTTTTCCCCCTCAATCCTTCCTTAGCACAGTTTCCAGAATTATCTGTTTAAAATGTAAATCTTAGTACACAATTTGCTGCTTCAGACTTTAATTGGTGTCTCACTACCAGTAAGCTAAAATCTAAACTTCTTAACTTGACGTGTAGAAGACTTTTTCTGTTAGACTCCTGCTATCTGCATCACATTTGCTGTTGAATTTGGTAAGATGACCTGAGGTCCTGTCCAGCTAGACATGACCCTGCCCCCCTTAGTCATTTTTTTACCCTATAGCTTAGGGTCCATGGTGAAAACGACTTCTCTTCAAGGTGCATAGCATCTCAGGCTGCACACCCAGAGACTTTGAGATGCCTCTGCAAATTTTACTGTGTTTTTCTCCTAAGGCTTTTGTTATCCAGGAGACTACAGAACTTGGCCCATAGTGCTGGACTCTTTCTTAGGAGTTCTGCAAATATATTTGCTTTTAATTATATCTCCTCTTATCCATCCCTTCCACTCATCCATTGGAATTAATGTCTTCATTTAAGGCTGAATACCATCCTTACTCCATCACATAGTCTTCCTTAAACATGGTAACTTTGCAGGTTCTGTGATCTGAATCCTTCAGGTCCCTCAAGACACAGGAGCTCAATAAATTATTCTCATTTAAAAAGTCTTTATTTCTACACCTAGGGCAATATATAAGATTCCACAAGTGTTCCATGCACTAGAGCAACTTTCCAGAAACCTACAACCTCCAGATGGGTCCCTGATCCAGATAAGTCCTGAAACCTAGCCCAGCCTCTCCAGAACATCAGATAGTTTCATCTCCCTACCCCATTATTATTCGTTTCTCTTCCAGTATGAAATATTCAGAATGGCCATAGCCCATACACCCCGAAAGAGAGGGATGGAAAGATCAAAGGTGGTGGTGGAGTTATGCAGAGAAGATAAGATTTAGCAAATGACTATGAATGCTTAATCATTAAATTGGTATCTCTTTTGGTCTCCAGTATTTTAGAGCAGCTAGCAGTAAAAACCTAAAATTGTGAAATTGTAACCCATGTCAAACTCTGAAATATGTTCCACAACTAATTGCAGTACTGTGCTTTGAAATTTATAACTTTTTTGCATATATGTTATTTTTCACAAAAAAAGAAGTTCAGTGGTAGAACGCTCGCCTTCCATGTGGGAGAGTTAGGTTCAATTCCCGGACCACGCACCGAAAAATAAATAAATAAATAAGAAGGAAAGAAAGTTGATTGTGATGATAAAAAATAATATTTAAGCCATCTAGCCTCCCATATTCTGGAGCAGCTAGAAGGAAAAATCTGAGATGATGGAATAGTAGTCCATGGCAAACACTGGGATCTGTCCTATGACTACTTGTTGAAGGGTGCTTTGAAAACTATTCCCTTTTTATTTCTTCGCTTTGTATATATGTTATACTATACAATAAAAAGTTTTTAAAAAGTCTTGATTTCTAAATTATTGTTTCTGTTTTGACTTAAGAAGTCAAACTTGTCTTCTTTGTTCTCTGCTGCATTCTTTCGTTTCCCTGAGGTTTGCATGTTTGGAAAATTTAATGTTGCTGCTTGAACACTGTTAAGATGAGTCATCATATTAGAAAGTAGATATAGAAGAATAATTGAGTTAAAATTGAAATTACGTGCTATACACATGGCAATACAGAACTGTTTAATTTGTCTCAAATATTTTGCTCTTTCATTCTTGTATACTTTCCACAAGTATTGGATCAACTTCAATAGTCTTTTCCTCTTTTTCTAAGGATGAATTGATAAGCATTTTTAAAAAATTCTGCCCAGGTGACACTTCTTTTCTGTGACAGCTGCTTCCCCAGAAAGTTTTAATAACTCCTTTTGCTCAGCTGTATCTGAATAGTCCATGTATTTCCAGTCTTCCAGGTATCACACATATTTTTAATATTCCTTTATCTATCTCCCCTACTCAACTATACACTCTTTAAAGGCAAGGGCCATGTTTCATTCATTCGGCATTCCAGGCATCTTGTACAGTGTGTGGCTTATAGATGGCAATTTTACTTGTTTATTGAAAAAAAACTTGAAAGACTATGTCAGTACCATATGAAGTCATTATTTCCTTAATAAATTTATGAGTTCTAGCTCACATTTTTAAAATACTTGGTCTTGCCAGTGAAATTTAAATGATATAAAATGCTTTCTTTGAGACATTAGTAATTTGAAATTAGCAAGCAATAACCAAAATAACCTCAAGCACAATAAATTGGTTTCTTCTACTCTTGTGTGTGTGTGTGTGTGGAACTGTTTGAATAATCTGAAGAGTTTATGAATATGTACTTTTAAACATTCCTGTTATCCAATGAGACAAAGAATTGTAATCATGAGAACTCTGACTTTAAAAGAAGGAAATCATTATAAGCAAAATGATAGTTCATCTAGCACAACACTTAAATTCGGGGTCTTAATTTTTCAGCAGGTGTTATCTTCAAACCATTCTTGAAAACTGGAGTTCTGTATCGTTGTTCTGTATAACGGAAGAGTAGCTCATTTGATGGTGACATCGCCTTTTGATCATTTAATTGCTTACAGACATTCCTTCAAGACAGTGCAAATTTGATAGACAAACACATCACCATAAAAGAAACATTAAAGTACATTCAAGAAAAGCAAAACCAGAAATACATAATTTAAACCTGTGACTATAGAAACTGTGTCCTTCAAAAAATGACTGTTTTTATTTACTCAAAGATTTTGTATACATAGTTGAGCTTCTGTCAATATATTTTGCATCCAATCCCCTGACTAAGAGCATAACTCCTTTCTTCAATGGTCATTCTCAAAGTACCTTGTGTTTGAACTTTCTGTTGTTAGCAATGTGTTTTTTTGATGCTTCTAAATTGTGTATCTCTCTGAATCTGTTTTTACACCATCTAAAGACTCTGAATATTATATTGAACAAGGCATCAATGCTAAAAGTATTAGAATGCAAAAATAGTTTTAATGACTTTTCTATAAATAACTGAAAGTGAATTATTCAGATTTAGATGAAAGAAGATTTTAAAAAAAGATACATCAAATTATAAAAAATATTATTTTCAGAAATCTCTACATGACAATATGATTAAAATACAATATGAGGGTTCATGGTTAGTTCAGTGGTAGAATTCTTGCCTGCCATGCGAGAGACTTAGATTCGATTCCTGCCCATGCACCAGAAAACAAACAAACAAGCAAACAAAAGAAAGTAAAAAAAAAAAGTTCAACAAATGGTGCTGCAACAACAGGATACGCACATGGAAAATATAAATGAAATGTGACCCCACCATATAGCATACAAGAAGAAAAAATACAATATAAAGCTAGTTGTTTCTTGCAATTAAGTGAAGATCGTGCAAAGTTAATCTTTATCTGAATTCAAAGATAAATATTCCATCTCCAAAACATCAAGCTTTATGGAATTCAATTTTATTTTCATTTGGTTAGTAAAATATCTAATGTTTTCTTTTATATTTGCACATGTAATACTTTTGCAAATCTGTAGATTAATAAAGTTTAGAATTATTTGGCTTCTGTTTCAAGTCATAAGAAAATAATTGAAACTAGACTTGACTTCTAGTAAAAGCTAGAAAACTGGACAAAATATCTAGAAATTTTTTTTTTCGCACTGGACAAAATATCTAGAAAAATTTTTTTTGCACACGTTGAAAAACAGGCAGCAAAGTATTGTCACCCAAGTAATGGGAAACAAACAAGGTGAACTGGTTGACAGCTCTGGCTTTTGGTCTAGATTCACTTTTCAGACTATTTGGCAAGGAATGGAAACGAAAGTAGAGCACAGTGGTTTTGTTGAATTTTTGAGTTCGGAGAGTCTTAGATTACTAGAATGAGCAGGACATTAAGATAACTACTATAAATATGTTTGATTTAAAGAAAGCATAAATATAAGGAGACAAATGGAAAATCAAAAGAAGAAACTGAATGGAACTTATAGCTGAAAATTACAGTATCTGAAATGTAAAAGTCACTGGATAAGCTGAACAACAACAAAAAAGAAAACCTGCTGAAAAAATAAAAATCACTAAACTTTAAGGCACATAATGGAAACAAAGTGCATGCACAAAAGGTAAACAAATCTAAAAATGATGGGACAAGCCTCAGCAACCTGTGGCATAGTAGTTAGTATTTTAACATATGCGTAATTCGAGTCTCCAGAGGAACAAAGAGATGGAACAGCAGGGATAGAAAAAGTAATTGAACAAATAATGGCCCACAATTTTCCATATCGGTTGAAAACTGTGCACCTACAGATCCAAGAAACTCAGTGAACTCAAAAAAGCATAAAGACAAAGAAAGCCACATCAAGATGAATCATAATCAAATTGCTGGAAAATACAAGAAGAGAATACCTTAAAAGCAGCCGGAGAAAAACATGTATCAGCTGGAGGGGAGCAAATGTATAAATAATCACTGGCCACTGATCAGAAAAAGAAGACAACCAGGAGATAATGGGATAGCATCTGAAAGAAAATAAGCCATCAACCTAAAAAAAATTATATCCAGAGTAAACATTACTTAAAATGAAGGAAAAAATAAAGAAATTTTCAGGAAGACAAAAATGAAAGATTTTTTCATCAGTAGCACCAAAAAATAAGAAATGTCAAAGAAGTTCTTCAGGCTAATGGAAAATTATACCAGATGAAAATTCAGATTACATACTGGAGTAAGGAACATGGTAAATAATAAATATGTGTGCAAATGTAAAGATTCATTTTTCTCATTTAAATAATTTACTAAAAGATATGTTGATTTGAAGATGTACGCATTCCAGAAGAAAACATGTTCTTAAATTTCATCCATTCCTGTGGGTGTTTGAACCTATTGTGAGTAGGACCTTTTGATGAAGCTACTTCAGTTAAGGTGTGACTCACTTCAATAAAGCTGGATCTTAATTCTCTTACTAGAGTCCCTTAAAAGAGAATAGGATTCAGACAGAGAGAAAAGCCATGGGAGCAAGACGCTGAAATTAAGAAAACCCAGAAGAGAAGCAGACTCCACCAGGTGGCTTGCCATGTGACAGAGAAGCCAAGTATTGTTGATATCTGGTCTTCAGGAAGAAAACATTACCTTGATGATGCCATGATTTAGACATTTTCCCAGCTTCAAAACCATGAGCAAATAAATTCCCATTGTTTAAGTTGACATATTTCATGGTATTTACTCAAGGAGCCTAGGAAATGACAACAAAAGGTAATTTACTGTTTAAAAGCAAGGAGTAACAACATTGTAAGAGATTTATAAGACATATATGATGTAAAAATGTATGACAACAAAAGCACAAATGAAGAGGGACTAAAACTATACTACTATAAGTCGTTTACTTAATATGTGAAGTGACACTTTCATTTGTAGGCAGGATGTGATAAGCTATACATGCATGTTGTAAATCTTAGTGCAATCACTAAAATCATAAAGCCAAGAAGTGGGTCTAATAAGCCAATAGAAGAGATAAAGTAGAATATTCAAAAACACTCAATTCAATAAAAGGCAGGAAGAGAGAGAAAAGGTACAGTAAGTAGGCAGGGAAAATAGAAAACAATTGTGAATTGATTGATTAAACCTAATCACATAATGATTAAAATAAATATAAGTTGCTAAGTATTTGATTAAATGGCAGGAAATACCAGATTGGATAAAAAAGCAATATCCAATTCTATGTCATCTAAAAGAAAAACAACTTAAATATAAGGATATAAATGGGTTAAAAGAAAAAAGATGAAATTTTTAGTATGCAAACTTTAAAAATGAGAAAGATGGAATGGCTATATTAGTAGCTGTTAAAGTTCAATTCAAGACAATGAATATTATCAGAGATGAAGAATCTAATGATAAAAGGATAAGTTCACTCAAGAAAGCATAGTAACATTTAATGCATATGTAACAAGAGAGCTTCAAAATTCAGACACAAAATCTGGCATAATTAAAAGAAGAAATAGACAAATCTATAATTATAGTTAAAAATTTCGACACTGTTTTCTTACTAATTGATAAAGTAAACAACAACAACAAAAACCAATAAGGATATAGATAACTTGAAAAACATTATCAACCTTCATTATCTAGTTGAAATTTATGGAACTCTATGCAAAATACATATTTTCAAGTGCACATGGAACATTCACAAAGATAGACCATATCTTAAGTAAAAGAATATGTCCTAAGCAAAGTAAAGAATTTACATAATCCAAAATATCTTCTAAAACCGCAGCAAATTGAATTAGAAATTATTAAAATATGCATATATCTGTAAAATCCTTAAGTATTTGAAAATTAAATTACACAATTATAAATAAGTCAACTTTCAAAGAAGAAATCATAATGAAAATTAGAAAAAAATTTTGAACCAAATCCTAACTACAACTCATCATATCAAAATCTGTGGGAAACTGATTAAGCAGTGGTGAGAGGGTGAGGGACAGCTTTATATGCTTATAGTAAGGAAGAAAAGAGGGATAAAATCAATGTCCCAAACATTGGTATGAATGAGCTAGAAGAAAAAGAGCAAATTAAAGCTAAAAAGAAAAGTAGAAGAAAGGAATTAGTAAAGATAAGAGCAGAACCCATTAAAATAGAAACTGGAAAAACAATAGGAAAAGTAAATCTAACCAAAATTAGTTGCTTGAAAAATTTAATAATCAGTTTTTAACAAGACTGAATAAGAAAAAAAAAAACTTTAAACCAATAATTGCTATAACTTATGGGAAATAGACAAATATTTTGGAAGGACAGAAATTATTACAACTGATTCAAGAAGGGATTTTATTACCATAAAATATTAAAGAAATTGAATTTTTGGTTTAAAAAAATGCACAAAGTATACTCCAGGTCCAAATTAGAATTCTTTCAAATGTTTAAGGAAGAATTAACACCAATCCTGGATGTTCTCTCTTAGAAAATAATGGAGAGGATATTTCAAAACCCAAGTAAATGAAGCCACCATTGGTCTGATATCAACACCAAAAAAAAAAAAAAAAAAAAAAAAATACAATAAAACAAACTGCAGGACAACATCCATCATAAACGTAGGCCAAACGTATCCTTAACAATGTCTAATCAAATGAATTTAACATTATATGCAAGAAAAATATATCATGACCAGGTGTGTTAATCCCAGGAATGCAAATTTGGTTTAGTACTCAAAAATCAATCATGCTTTTCTCAATGAAAATTGAGAAGAGATAAACCACATGATCATTCCAACAGATGCAGAAAAATAATTTGTCAAAATTCAATACCCATTCATGGTTGGTTGCTACAAATGGTTAACAAACAAGAACAGAAGGAAAGACTTTCAGTGTCATGAAGGATGGACTTAGTGAGAGTAAGATTTCTTCCCTAAGATCAAAGATTAGAAAGGATGGCCTTTCTTACTGCTTCTATTCAACATTTTATTGTGGGTCCTAACAATGCAGCAATACAGAAGAGAAAGAGAGAGAGAAGAAGAACAAGAAAGAGGAAGAGGAGGAGGAAAAGGAAAGAAGGTAGAAAGGAAAGAGGGAAAGAAGGAAGAACGGAAAATGAAGGAAGGAAAGAAGGAAAAGAGGAGGGGCTCACAGATTGGAATAGAATGAGAAAAACTGATTTTATTCATAGACAGCATGATTGTCTAGAAGAAAAACTGGAAGAATCAACATAAAAACCATTAGAACCATGAAGTTAACTTAGCAAGGTCACAAATATAGAATGTCAATTTTATTTCTATAAACTAGCAACAAACAAATGGAAATATTTTTAAATACCATTTATAAAAGTATCAAAAAGCATGATCTATTTAGAAATACTTTAACAAAATATATTCAGGTTGCTGAGAGAAATTAAGTAAGGCATAAATAAATGGAGAGTTACACCACGCTACTGGTTGTTAGCATTATTGTAAAGATGTTCATTGCTCTCAAATTGATCTATAAACTCAAAACAATTCTGATTTAAAACCCAGCAAACTTTACTGTAGCTAATGATAAACCAATTCTAAAAATGATCTGGAAATTCAAAGAAAAATCATCAAAATTATTTAAACAAAAAGAAATTAGCTGAGAACTTCCTGTACATGATTTCAAGAATTATTATAAGGCTACAACGATAAATTGAGCGTATTAATTTCTTAAGGATCAATGGAACAGAATAGTGTGTCCAGAAATAGGCCTGCACATACACGGGCAATTGATTTTCTACAAAGTGTATAGATATCTTAAGGGAGAAAGAAAAATCTTAAAAAAAAAAAAAAGCAAGTAAGGAGATATCCATGGAAATAAAACAACCTCACACATATTACACAATACTTAAAATGGGTCACAGATAAAAGTGAAAGCTATAAATTTTATAGAAGATAACATAGGAGAAAATCTTCATAACCTTGGAGTAGACAAAAGTACCATAGAGAGGAGATATAATTTTTTAATCATAATAGAAAAACATGGTAAATTGTACCATGTTTACAGAAACTGTAAAACCTTCTACTCTATGCAAGATGACATTATGAAAATGAAAAGATAAGCCAAAAGCTAATATAAAATATTTTCAAATGTGTGTATCTGACAAAGGATTTGCACCTGAATATATAAAGAACTTTCCATCTCAAAAGTAAAATGAAAACCCAATTTAAAAAATAGAAAGATTTGAATAGACATTTCACAAAATAAGAAATACAAAAGGCTAATAATAAGCATATTAAAAAAACATTTGCAGGGACTGCCAATTAAAACGACAGCAAGAAAACACTAGTGATGCACTAGGGTGGCCAAAACAAACAAAACAGACCATTACACATGTTGTAAGGGCAAAGCAACTGGAACCCTCCCTCATATGATGTTGGTTAAAGCAAAAATGGTACATTCACTTTGAAAAACTCTAGCAGTTCCTGGTAAAGTTAAATGTACATTACCATGTGACTTAGTCTTTCCTCTCCTACATATTTAGCCAAGAGATAAAAATACATGCTTTTGTGCACATAAAAATATATTTCCACAAAAAATTTGTTCAAAGGTCTTTAGAGCAGTTTTATTCATAAGAGCCCAAAATGGAATCTCTGGGGTTGGGGAAGGAGTGAGTGTTGACCAGGAAGTGGCATGAGGGAATTTGGAGGGGGCAGACTGGAAATACTTTATATCTTGATTGGGGGTAGGGTGGTTACTTAGTGTATAAATTTGTCAAAACTCTTAGAAATCTACATTTAAAATGAGTACGATATAATTTATGTAAATTATAACCCAAGAGAATTGATTCTGAAAGCTAAAAAAAAAACCCTTTAGTGTGATTAGGTAACATTAATTACAACAAGCTAAAGTTGAATAGCTGATATTTAATAAGTGTCCATCATAAAATAATTTTGAGGTTTTAAGTGGCATGTGTTTAAATTCTAAAGTGTTTAATAAAAAGGGAGGAATGGACCTAATATTTACTGATTATATACCATCTAGTGGATCATTTTCCATATTTTCTCATAGTTCTCCTACTTTACAGATGAGAAACAGTAGACTCAGAGATAGTAAGAATTATTGACCAAACTCTCCATCTTCTAAAGTGGCAGAGCTAGCGATAAATACAAGTGTATCTGATTCCATAAACTCTGATTCAATTTGTAACTCTGTGCTGAATTTCTTTTATGGAGACAGGATCTTTATGAATATTTCCTATACTTTGAGGTGATGGTGTGGGTTGCCAAGACTTCCATAAGACACTTGGACAGGAGCCACAACTTTAAAAATATTTAAGATCACGTTTTCCTCTAGTTTTCTTTGAAGCTTTACCCTATTTGCCCAGAATTTCTGAACAAACCTAAATTTCAATATTATATTGCACTAATTTGAATAAAAGAGGAAAAAGTCAGGATAAAGGAATGAAAAGTCAAAATTATGAGATATTCCTGAAGAAATATTGCTTCATTGCCTTTGGGTACAGAGGGTACTGTGAACTGTCCAAATGAAGTCACCTCCTAGAAGTTCTGTGGGTGAACAGGTTAGAATGGTTAGCAATTGACATACCAAACCACTCACAAAAATCCTGTTGAATGAAGCTTGTATCATAGATTCCTTTCATGTGCAAAACTCTAAAATCATTATTGATTCAGTGTGTGTCCCTAGCTTTATACGTATTTTCATCATATACATGATTCTTTTAGAAAACCTTTTTGGAGAATGAAAAATATGGTAAAAAAAAAAAAAAATATATATATATATATATTACAAGCCCCTTAGGAATACTTAATAAGGTCAAATTAGTAAAAGCAGGCTTAGCTACGGCAAAAATAATGAGAATAATAATAAGCCTTTAAAAGAATCAGAGGCAGTTATTAAAATGTCTAAAATCTAGAAAGATGCCAAAAGGCAGGTAGGCATGAAAGTTAGCCCCTTGGAGTTGAAAGAGAATTCATATGTATGATAAGTTCCAAGGATTCCTCTTGCAAGAAAAAATATTTGCAGTAGAGACAGAGGAAAGCCTCTTTTATATTAATTTCTTGAGCTTCTTATAGCCAGAACCATCCCCTCTGCTGTTCCCTGTCACTTTTGGAGGTCTTTGAGTCAAGTCCAAGCTGGCTGCCTGTCCCAACAGTGGTGTTTTCTCTTCAAAGAACCATGGCGACAGCCTCTCAGTTCTGTGCAGGAATTGAAAAGCCTTTGAAATCGGTGCAGCCTCACTGCACAGCTAGTAATAAGCAATAGAGAAAAACACGCAGCTCATTTGTTTAAAAGTTCATTCGTTTCAGTGTGATTTAGACAGATGTGAGGTGGGTTTTGCTTAGTGCTGCTCAGCCCCATGGCAAAGTAGAGCCAGGTCTCCTTTCAAAGATTTTTCTCAGTCCCTACCCATGGCTGAGCTTCTGCAACAATGGGGCTTTGAAAGGGGAAGAAAAAAAGAAAGAAAGAAAGAAAGAGAAAAAGAGAGAGATGACACCAGGGGGAGAGACTGACAGCTCAGTCCAAACTCAAACAGCCCTTCTAGTGTCCAGGACAGAGGTGCACATCTGAAGGTGGGGATGAGGTCTGGGTTCAGAACAGCCCAAAGAATTAATTTGAAAGAATTTCCCCGCCCTTGCCTGTAAAGGCAGCAGCAGCAGCTCTGGTGAAATACTTCCCAGATCACAGGGCACTTAGTCATGTAGATTCTGCCGTATTCCCAGAGAATGCTATCTGGGAAATAGATTCTGTGGTTACTTCCTACCAGACACAGATGAAAAATAAAAACCACCCATGTTTTCTAATGAATAAGGGATCTGAGCAATCAACACACATTGCTAACGACAGCTTATTTCCTCCAGAAACAATACTCTTTGGAAAGGGGCGTATGTTCATTAGTCATGATGCATGCAAAATAACAGTTATTTTGAGATGTGGAGCATTCGGTGCAATCAAGATATGCCTTTGCTAACCTACACAGGCATATTGGAAATGCTGAGGTATGATGCTAATTCCAAAAGCAAATGGATCTATTGTTATGATCTTGCTGAAAGCTTAGAAATTGCTTTGATATTTAAAACCTTATTTTGAATGCTGTCAGGCTACTGGTAATACAAATACAGTTGTTAATGTGTGCCAGAAATTTTTGAAGTAAATCTGAACAGTACAAATTATCAAATATAGTGTCTATAATGTGAATTGGATGTATTTAAAAACACACTTCTAGGCCCTTCTTCTAAACCACACCAAATTTGTGTACACAATTAGAACAACCATGTAATTTAGATGCTTGTAAGCTAAAATAAAGCTTCAAAGAAATGAAAAGTCTAATTACAAATGAGGTTGTGGGAAGACAACCATTTAATTAGAACTGAAATTGCCACATGCATATAACTTGGTGCTTGTGCAATAATCTGAGTGTGGCTAAATCCAGTGAAAATTTAGTCATTGATTGAAATACCTTTTGAACGGATAGGGTTTTTAATCTACCTTGAAGACTCAAAGAAATGATCTGTGAATTACTATCTCTGAAGTGAGTAGGCTTGGGGCTGTACATACTTGCGTTTGAATCTTGACTTGTTTACCTTCTAGTTAATAACTCTAAACAATAAGTAACTGTGCACAGGATGGGTGGCTCAGAAAGAAGACTCTGAGAAGAAATCTTATGTTTGGGTTATTTATGAAGGAGTCAACGTGGGACTAACATTTGTGGAAAGAGAGGCAGGAGACAGGAATGCACCAAAGGAGAAGTCAAGTTACCACGTCCAAATGATTCTAGCTCCAGCTGACCACACTGGAACTTCTGGAGCTCAGTGGTTCTTCAAACATGGCTAGAATTTTATATAGCTGCATACATCAGTCATTGGATATGGGTCACTGAGGGTTGGAGTATAACCTTGGGTGGGCGAAGGCTGTGTGTTTTTCTGGGAGGTGCATGACTTTCCAGCAGAGTAACCTTTCTAAGTCTCAGTCCATTCCCTATAAAATGGAAACAACCGTGTCTACAACTCATAAATCCATCCTATTGGACAATGCCTAATAAATGGTTGCAATTACTATAACATTTGAACCAAAAGCATTATTTAAATTAGCAGAGTAAGAAATCACCATACGATTGATTACATAAAATAACATTCAAGTAACATCTGTGCTATTGAAAAATATAGGTTGAAAATATTCTATTTGTTTATAGTAGGTGATAATTATTAAACTTATTATTTACAAACATTACAAAAGAACCAAGCGGTAAGTAAATAGCATCTCAGGACATTTAAAGGGGTTAGTTTCACTTCACTATTAATAGGAAAAGGGCAGTCAATTACCCCTACTCAGCGGTTCGAAGAAGCAGACTGGTGGTTAATCTGTAATAGTGCTGTTTGATATCTTTATAAGCCTTTTGATGCTGCTGAATATTATAGTATAAACAGTGGTTGCTGTGTGCATGCAGAACTGTTTGTTCCTTCACTTTGATTAAATCAAACACATAATACCACTGATCTTTTTCTGAAGTACTCCGATGCTTCATGGTGACGCCTTGTACTCCAGACCAAGTCTTAATGCCTTCCCCCCCACCCCGCCCTATCCTTTACTGTTCATAGTTTAGCAAGGCAGAGATATCTGCTATCCATTTAGCAGTAAGAGCACATTTTTTAATGTTACAATACTTCATATACAAGCTCTGTTTGTACTTTTTTAAATATTCCATACTATGAAATCAAATTATATACACTGTATACTTGCCCTATTTCTTTCTTCTTGCTGAGTGTTAGCATTTTGGAAAAAAGCTTATTAAAACAGAAATATCTTTAGAAAATATATTACTAAAGTGCTCCCCTGATATCCTAGTATGTCAGCAGCATAGTAGCTTGAAGTCTGTGAGAGTGTGAAATCTGCAAGTCTCAAGTTAAATATTGAGAAATTGTTCACTATGTTACCGCTATAAACCCACAAAGCAAAAATATGCCAAAAGAAGGATTCTGCCCTTTAACAGAGGCAGAACAAAAGACATAAGATTGGTCAAATACAAATATCCCTCAGAACTCCAATGAGTTTGAAAAAAATTCCATTATGAAGTGAAGCGTGTGATTTTGCTACATTCTATTTTCTTCATCAGTGATGAATTTCAGTTTAGTATTTTCATAGAGGGAAAAGCAAAATTGTCATTGATATGCATGATGACATTCTTTGTATTAAGTCAAGTTTGTCACAAGTTCATTAGAAGAAACTATTGACAATGATAAGATTTCCCTGCTTCTTTATAGTTTCATGTGAAAATAGGTATTTAGAGTATTTTAGAATGTGTAAAAAAGTGGATTATTCTTTTGGATAGTCATAGAAATTAGATGTTTACATTTATGTTTATTCCAATGTAAATCTTTTTCAGTTGCTTGCATGAAGTCTATACGATTACTTTATCTTGACTAAACAAAGCAATTTTATACTTGAGTCAAAATAAAATAAAACTGTATTTCCAGCTAGGTCATTATTAAATAAAATCTGTATCATAACGATCAAAGCAATTGCTATAATAAAGATGAAACTGACTTGAATACCAAAGTTGAATAATAAAGAACAGTTGGAAGGAATGACTATCTCCAATATGAAACAACATGTAAAGACCCACAACCAGGGGTGGGCCACGGTGGCTCAGCAGCAGAGTTCTAGCCTGCCATGCCGAAGACCTGGGTTCAACTCCTGGTGCCTGCCTAGGCAAAAAAAAAAAAAAAGACCCACAACCATAAGAGTGAGCTGAGGTTGGTGGAGATGCACAACTCATTGCCACAAATTCCTTTGGGGCATCTTCTTTGTGCCAGACCATGACCAACCCAACTCACGGGTGTTTCATGGAAAGTAGAATTACAGCATTAGAATTATAGATGCTGGAATTTTAACATGGTAAGGATATCAGTCTCCCTATGGGATGATAGAGAAGAGACTGAGAAAACTTAGCCACATTATTTTTCTTTTGCATGGGCAGGCAGCAGGAATCGAACCTGGGTCTCCGGCATGGCAGGCAAGAACACTGCCTGCTGAGCCACTGTGGCCCACCCTTAGCCACATTTTTAAAGTTACAAAGTACTTAGTAGAATTCCAGTCTCCTGATGTCTACTCCTTGCGCTTATTTTCTTTATCATTCTGGTTTCCATTATTAAGTATATTTCTAAAACTTTAATGTAGGGTTTTCTACATTGGCTTTATGTAGTACGTATTTGAAGAGTCTTTCTTGAACTATGCTACTTTAACCTATGCAGTTCTTAACTCAACCAACCACATTAAAATGGGATTAAAATATTAATAAGAGGGCCTTTGTCCTACAAGATATTTGAAAATGTTGCAAAATCCCAAAAATGAAAAGTATCTTTAAGAACTGGATTATGAAAAAAATCATTGGAGCAGAATTCTATGTCCAGAAATAGACCCCAAAATATTGATGCATTTAGTAAAAGATAAAGGGACGTTTAAAATTGGCATGAACAAGGTTTTGAAAATTATAGGATTTACATTTATATGAAAAGCTGCATTGAACATGTAGGATTCTAGCTGCTGATAGAAAAGATTTGAGAACTACATCCTTATCTTACACCATACACACAAGTAAATTATAGATGGCTTTTTTTTTTTTTTTTTTTTTTTTGCTATTTCAAATCCTAAAATGTGTTTTAAACCACAGTGGAATAATTGTAAAACATGAATCGGGGTATAAATATACATTTTTAATTTGTCCATGCTTCTCCATTACATGACATATACTCAAAATAATCTACTTTTTTTGCTTAAAATGTCTGCATTTTGGTTGCTCAGAAAGTTTGCCATTATTTTTAGATATTGATATTTGGTTCCTACATGACTAGCATAAATTTCCAGTTAAAATAATGGATCATCATTTCAAACAAAAAGAAGACATTTTATTTCTAAGATTCCGTGTGTCCATAAAATAAATATTTTGCTGATGTTGACAAGTAACTGTGGATAGCTGGTGTTCAGTCACCAACTTTTTCAAATATATAAGTTATTCAGGCCCTACAATATTAGATATTTAGTATTTTTTCTTAATCATTTATTCTGCTGTTCCAGCACAAAACTTTAATACATAACTGATATCTTATTTCATCACATGCACACACACACAAAACAAATACCAACAAGCAGCTCCAGCCTCTTCAATGATTTACTCAGTTTCTCCCAGTTGGCCCTGTGAATTCTGCTCACATTTTCCTGTTTTAAAAGCACTCAAGATTACAGAAAGGCCTTAGATACTCTTTCTTTGGGTCAGAATCAACTCCTTCCACGGGAGGCTGTGTGAGCCCTGTATGAAACTGCAAGTGTGAATTTGTCCATGTGATAGCAAAACACACACTCATGATGACTTTTCATAAATCCAAATATGTTAGCATTTTAATCTAGAAGGAAATTTGATAGTCTCAGAAACCTAGGTAGGAAGATTTTGAAAAAAATTTCTGGAAGGTGTTTATGCCAGTTTGAGACCATTATGTACTCCAGAAAAGCCATGTTTTCTCAATCCTGATTCAATATTGTGGGGTGGAAACTTTGATTGGATCATTTCCATGGAGATGTGACACACACAATTGTGGGTGTGGCCTTTTGATTAGGCAGAGATGTAACTCTGCCCATTCAATGTGGGTCTTACTTAGTTTATGGAGTTCTTTAGAAGGGGATACATTTTGAAGAGAGTTCAGAGCTGACAGAGATGCAGATATTTGGAGATACTTAGAATGCCGACAGAAAAAGCAGATCTGAGACGCAGATGTTTAGAGATGCAGAGCCCAGCGGACGTTGCCATGTATCTTCCCATGAGATGCTAAGCAAGCCAGAACCCGGAGTTGTGTCGTAGAGGAGCTAAGTGAAGGCCCGCAGACGCTTAGAGAGGAGACCACTGGCATCAGAAGCTGGAAGCAACAAACCCGGGAACAAGGACCTGCAGACAACAACCATGTGCCTTCCCAGATTAGCCTTTCTTGAATCAAGGTATCTTTCTCCAGATGCCTTAGTTTGGACATTTTTATGACCTTAGAACTGTAAACATATAACTTAGTAAATTCCCTTTTTAAAAGCTGTTCTATTTCTGGAATAATACATTCTGGCAGCAGTAACAAACTAAAACAGTGTTCTTAACAACTATAATTGATTTTCAAATTCTACAAGATCAAGAGAGCTCTTGTCTCGCTCTTTCCATTAATTCAACATGACTTTGTCCTTTATACTGACAACTACACAGTCTGGGTCACCTAAGTCCAAAGGATAAAAATACTCTTAATAGGTCCGATTCCCAGAGATTTTTCATATAATATGTTCACTTAAGTGTTCAGTCCTGATACAAGTTTCCACATCCTTGAATTTGTTCTTGGAACAGTACTGAATTCCCTGTAAACATAGCAGAAATCACAATATCTGAATTGACCTGTTAGTGTTCTGGTATAGATAAACTCTCAACCGCTTGGTAATAATGCACCATAAACATAATTTTATAGGAATCTGCTTCTGCATTCCTGGGATATTTTCCTGGGCACTTTAAAATATAAGTCAGAATCAGTTCCATGGAAATAAACCACAGTAGTCTATGACATACCCTGCAAGAATGCCCCATTACAACAGCTGGCACAGTTCTGTCCTCTTTAATCTAGGTATTCCATTACATTTATTAAAGTATTTAGTACTTTCAGCAACTGAACATATTTTGTGTGAAAGAAAAGGATTAAAAGGTCTTAACATGTATTACTTGAGCAATAAACACAGCAGGCTTCTTTTCAGAATTTTTTTTTTTAATTTTAGTAACAATAGTTCATCTTGCAACTGAAAATCTTCTTGCAGTCATTTACTTCAGAAACCCTAGAAAAACTCTAAAACAACATTAATTAAGAAATTATCTTTCGTCATTACTGCAGGGTGCTGAAAATAGATGATAATTAATATTTTAAAATTTCACCTTTTGTGTGAGACTAAAGCAAAAAATGTTTATTTGGTACAAAATTTATAATTTGACTAGTGCATTTCCTAATATAACTTATGTAGATAGCTTGATTAAATACCATAAGTACTTGGAACCTTGGGTAGGACATGAGATTTTGTTGGTTTGTCCAGAGCGATGTCCTGATGAATCCCAGAGTGATTTGATCAGTGAGTGGGAAAGTATTTGCAAAGTCCCCTTCGGGGAATGATGAGAATGGGGAGAAAATTCAACTTCCCCAGGTTGAATTCTTGATATTCTCACAAGCAGTGTGGACAACCAAAGCTATAGGCTGAGCCCCCAGTCTTGGGGTTTGTTCATATGAAACTTAACCCCACAAAGGGTAGGTCAAGCCTACTTAAAATTTAGGCCTAAGAGTCACCCCCAAGAGAGCCTCTTTTGCTGCTCAGATGTGGCCTCTCTTCCCAGCCAATACAACAAGCAAACTCACCACCCTCCCCCTGTCTACATGGGACATCACTCCCAGGGGTGTGGACCTTCCTGGAAACGTGGGACAGAAATCCTAGAATGAGCTGAGACTCAGCATCAAGGGATTGAGAAAACCTTCTCAACCAAAAGGGGGTAGAGTGAAGTGAGACAAAGTGTCAATGACTGAGAGATTCCAAACAGAGTCGAGAGGTTATCCTGGAGGTTATTCTTATGCATTAAGTAGATATCACCTTGTTATTCAAGATGTAATGGAGAGGCTGGAGGGAACTGCCTGAAAATGTAGAGCTGTGTTCCAGTAGCCATGTTTCTTGAAGATGACTGTATAATATACAGCTTTCACAGTGTGACTATGTGATTGTGAAAACCTTGTGTCTGATGCTCCTTTTATCTAACTTGTCAACAGACAAGTAGAACATATGGAATAAAAATAAATAATAGGGGGAACAAAGGTTAAAATAAATTTGGTTTGAAATCCTAGTGATCAATGAAAGCGAGGGGTAAGGGGTATGGTATCTATAATTTTTTTTTCTGTTTTCGCTTTATTTCTTTTTCTGTTGTCTTTTTATTTATTTTTCTGAATTGATGTAAATGTTCTAAGAAATGATGAATATGCAACTAAGTGATGATATTGTGAATTACTGAATATATATGTAGAACGGAATGATCACACGTTAATGTTTTAGTTGGTTTGTTGTTTAATTTTTTAATTAATAAATAAATTTTAAAAAAAGAAATTATCTTTCAAAATAACTAGCTTTTATGCCTTTTCTAGTCCATGTGATGGTTCTAGTTAACTTACAAATGGTATTTAACAGCTGTCTTACACAGTTCAATATCTTAATAGCAATTAAGGCAGATTACAGCTTAAATAGAATCAGCTCAAGGTACTAAATTAGGGACAACCCCTTGTTGCAGAATCAAGTAGATGAAGTGCCCGGCTGCCTGACAAGATTCCATATGTTACCAAATATGCAAAGCTAGATTGTGAGATTTTGTGTTTGGGATCTCCAGGCAGTGGCAATTGAAAACACTAATGAAGAACATCAGATGAATTCAATTTAATTAACATCCATCCTTCCCTCCTTCACTGAGTCCTTCTCTCATGCTTCATTCAACATTAAATCTAAGCATTTACTATGCTTAGATAATAAAAGAAAATTTTTCCTTGGGAAAAATTGGCAAGTGAACACGGCTTTCCACATTCATTTGTCAAGATCATCAAAGTATTCGCTTTACAGTGACACTGAATTTTTTCTCTGTTTGAAAATAAATATCCTTATTTTAAACATCAAATTTATATGTGATGATATTTATTTCATGAATCAAAATTCTAGCATCCCAAAGTACCAACCAGTGAAATAACAAGCAAAAGGAAAGTCAATAACAGTAACACTTTTTACTAAGTAACTGTAAAGGAGAAAATCTTTTTTCTATTTTTTTCTCAACTGACATTTTAATATGCCATAAGTATAAACAGTAAATTTTAGGTTACAATTCATTGAATTATTTAAGTTGCTCTATATGTAACAACTTTATAGATTTAAAATAGCCTTTGTGGTATGAAGTATATTTAGCATTTCCTAAAAGGAGGAAACTTTTCCATTGAATTCTTTCTATTTCTATTTCCCTTTATTTGAATAAATGGAATTTTTTCCTAGGGTATTTTGTACTTTACATCAAGTGGAATATTTCCTTCCCCAAATCTTCTTGTACTTTTATATATGGAGGAGGTTTAACACCAATAAATTCTTCTAAGTTAGAGCCACAATAAGTGGATCATTTGCTTCATTAAATACTTCATATACTCATTCTTTAAATATTTCTGCATACCTGCTCTTCACTACACAATGGAAGAAATGATCTCCCGTGAAGGAGTAAGTCAAACCAAAGTATTGTTTTTTAGAAAGCAAAAATATGTATTTTTAAATTTATTTTAAATTGTATTCTAAATGGAAGGCATTTCAGTATCATCTCCTTTACTTATAAGACGTGTGACCCTTTATGAGTGAACTAACTAGAATTCTCAGTTTTCTTGTAGAATTGCTACATGGGTTTATGGAATGACACATGTGACAAGTGCTTTTAATTTAAAAACCAAATATGAGGACAGTATCGTCATCCTCCTCCTCATCATCATCGCTGCTATTATTATATATTAACTCTAACACCAAGATTGCTATACTTATAATTATATTATATTTTCTTTTATTTATTATTTTTTTTACATGGGCAGGCACCAGGAATCGAACCCGGGTCCTCGGGCATGGCAGGCAAGCATTCTTGCCTGCTGAGCCACCGTGGCCCGCCCTATATTATATTTTCATCACAACATGTCCAAAGTGTAAAAAAATGATAAAATTTACATAAGGGTGTGTTGGGAAAGGAAGAATAATGACAAAAGAAAATATAGAATTGATTGTGGTAGTGAAAGTTTTCTCCAAGACATGGTACTGATAGTTTGTTCTGTTTTTAATTTTTATATAACAATAAAAGCATGATATGCACACTGTTTTGAAACAGAGAGAAGTGTGATTTACATTTTACAATTTGAGTAGCTCATTTTATATTCTTCATGTTTCATGTTCCATACCCTTCCAGACAATAACAATATATTTTTTTCCTCTGGGAATTGCATTACATCAGACAATTAAATACTATTAGAGACAATACTATACACCACTTGACAGAGTTGGATTATCAACACTGAATTCAGTCTTATTGGTCTCCAATGGCTAAGAATGCCAAAGTGGTGTACTGGAATCCTAGAAGATAGCAATGGTTGGGGGTACAAGGAAAGACTTCAGACTTTTTTGAAAAATGAAACCTTTAATTTGATAAATCCCCTCATAGTCTTCTGACCTTCATTCTTTCCATTTTTTAAAGGTCTATTCTCAACCAGAAGATGCATTCAAATCCCTTTTACTTGAGTAGGGTAAGTTGAATAATCTGTTTTAATCCAATTTAAAATGTAAGCTATTGTCTAGGCCAGAGAATTTTCCACTTATTATCACCTCATAAAACAACTATGAGAGGAGATTAGATTTCTTACCCTAATGCAGTTGTAACGAAGTGAAACTTTTCTGGTTTGCTTTTGGATTCTTCCTTATAGAATTTTGCCACCAAGCCAGCACACACCTTGGCTCCTGTGTTATTGTACATTACTCCTCCAGAAACTAGAGTTTAGAAAGTAAAGAGAGTAAATGAAAGCAAAGAATTTCTTAAGCAATGTGTGGTTGTTCATGTACTTTGCTAATTATTAAAAATCATGAAAAGAAAAACTCCCTGCAAAATTTCCAAAAATTTTCCATAATACTTAGCACTTTTATCACATTCATGAAAGCAGAGACACTAACAGTGACCTCAATTTTATGTATGTGTTGGCGATGTGTAAGTAACTAAGAACTATTGAACAGAGACATTCGATATTTGCATCATAAAATCTGCAACTATATTATTCTAAGTTATACTAATTGAAAACTACTACTGGTTTAAACCATGCTAGAGAATTCTAACTGGCTATAATGGAATTTTCACTGGTCTCATCCCAGAATCTAAATCAACACTTCAGTCTGATGATTCACTTGTTTTAATCACAACCTTTATTAATTTTATTTAAAAACAGAAGGAAGCAACTACTAAAGAGTCATGATCCTCTACTTCATGAACTAGCAATTTCTGTAGCACAGCTTTTATAAACATACCGCTTCACTATTCATGGAAAAATTCTGCTTTCTTAATAGCTACCACATTATGAGCTGCAGAAGTCTTTCATAGAAAACCACACAACCGCACACTAATGTAGCATATAAACTATGATTTTTAGAGTTATTTCACAGAACAACTTGTACAATAGTGAATACACATACTTTTCCAATTTGTGAAATTCAAAGTTACATTTGGCTACATAAAATTATAGAACAATTCTTTCTTTATCTTGTCATTTGCATATCAGTATTTAAAATACATGTAAGAAACAAACAGAAAAGACAAAATAGAACAGTAGCTAAGAAAAGTAGGATATTTTAGGATTTTTTACTTGCTTTCTTTGAAGAAATTGCCCTAGCCTCATTTTCTTTTTTGTTTTCCCAAAGAAATGTGGTTTTATCTTTGAAGATCCCCATAAGCTCTGCATAAATTTACATTGTTTATAATCTTTCCCAAATTTAAGTTTAAAAATACATTAAGTACACTTGTGTTTCAATTATTAATGGTGCTTACTGGATTAAGACAGTTTAAAAATTTTGTAATGACCTCCATAATTTGTATATATATGAGAAAATTTTCCTATGAAGAAAAAAAATTCTGTTTATGTGTAAAATTCAGTATAATTTCCAAATAAGTGTCGGGCTTAATATTGTATCAGAGCATTTTGCCTAACTTAGAAGGAAAAAAGGAGAATATGAGGAACTTTCCCTGCCTCTTACACTGCAAAACTCCTGAGTCTGGAGTTGTAATGCTCCGGGAAGGGAAATGACACCCTAATTGATAAAAGTGATAAAATTGATCATGTATCCTACCATCAGTTGTTTATTATGCAATAGACACTATCTAAATGTTGTGGAGAAATGAGCTGTCCAAAACTGATAATCTGGCCATGCATTGAAACATACATAATTGTCTCTGCCAAATAATGGTGGCAACCTACTGGAGATATAAAATATATAGTATAGAAAACTAAGTGTTTATGGTATTCATTTTTTGGCAAAAGTTGTTGAATGTTGTTAATTTCATATGGTTAAAATTGTTGTCTACATGAGGGGAACTAAAAATCTCACGGTAAATAACTCTTTATTAAGTAAAAGAAAGTACAGAGGGAGGATAGTTTTGAAAACATTCCAATTTGTACCAACATTCAAGAGAGAAATCTGAGATGTGAAACAGGCCTATTGGAGTGATGTATTTAAAGAAGAGACAAGTACAAGGCAGTACTTAATTTTGAACCTCAGTATTTTAGATGGTGTTCATCCACTTCAAGTGTGGCAGTGAGTGTGAACCATTATAAAAATAATCGTGGGAGTTCTGGGAATATGGCAGAATAGGATAGATCAAGTTCACCCCGCTCCAAGGAACAGCACACGTGTGCACTGCTGGTGAGAATGTATAGGTATAGCTCCTATGGAAGACAGTCTAGCGGTTCCATAGGAAACTAAATATTGAGTTACCCTAGGACCCAGCAATAGCACTTCTTGGTATATACTGAGAAGAGCTGAAAGCAGTGATACAAACAGACATTTGCACATTGATGTTCATAGCAGCACTATTCACAATCATCAAAATATGAAAAAAATCCAAATGCCCATCAATAGATGAGTGGATTAATAAATGTGGCACATACATGCTATGAAATATTATGCGGCATTAAGACAAAATGATGTCCTGAAGCACAGGACAAGATGGATGACCCCTGAGAACAAAATGCTGAGTGAAATGTCAGACACAAAAGGATAGATACTGTATGACTCCACTTTTATGACCATGGTAAAGGTAAAATCAGAGGCTTATAATACAGAATATAGGGGACTTAGAGATACATAGAAGCTAGAGATGGGTGAACGGTTAGTTAATGGGTTTGAACTCAAATGTAAAGGAATAAATAGCAATGAAGGCAGTTCTTTAGTGGGTCTATAAGTAACATTACCATATTGAAAGTGAACAAGAGTGAAAGGGGTTATGTAGACCTATGTGTCCCATTGATTAACATTAGAAATATAAATAAGTTCTTACAAGAACTACTTCAAAGGTATGATTCATGCACAAAGAATGTTTAAGTCCAGGGTACAGGGGGAAAACTGCTATTGCATGCTATGGGCTGTGTTTAAAAGGAAAACATCAGCAATACCACAGCAACAGCAGAGGTAAATAATGGGGGGAGGGACAAAAATTAAGGGAGGTTTAGATTTCCTAGTGGTGAGGGTGTATATATTTGTTATCTTTCTCTTGAGAACAATGAAATAATCTAAAATTGAGAGTGTTGATGGACTGTGGACTTTGGGTATTATACATGATGCCTAATGAATGCAGGTGGCTGAAGGATGCACTGACTGAGAAGTAAATTGGTGAAAAATGATGGCTACAATATGATAGAATATTGTGCTGCTACAAAAAGGAATGATTTCGTGAGGCATGCAATAATGTGGATGAACCTGTACGACTATTGGGGAGGCAAAATAAGCCAGATATGAAAGACCAATTATTGTATGGTCTCCTTTAGAAAATGCTTATAAGAAGACAGGGGCCTAGATTGTAAGCTTTATATCAGACACATTGATTCAGAATTGGTAATTATTATTTCTGGATTTTGAGAGGATGTTTTATATATCTATAACCTGGCATTTGGAGATAAGAATGAATCCAACCAGGTCGGGATTAATGTAATTCAAAACACAGGGGTAAGGAAAATATTATCTATATTTTAGAACCACACATACTCTTTGAGACCAATGAAAGAAAGTTTTATTTTGTCCAGAACCTAAATTTTCTGTAGCACATAATCTAACTCAACCTATCTGGATAGCTCATTTGAACAACTGAAACACAGAGAGTCCAGAATAAGAATGATGGCCTTTTGTAAAGGTTTAATAAATAGCTTAAAGTAATGCCTGGATACATCCTAGAATACATTAAGCAGATAAGCAAAAAGTTTCAGCAAAGTCCCTTGAAGCACTGGGGAAAAATGTGGAACTATTAAACTTTACCATCAGGGAATCCCCTGATACTGTGTCAAAGATTAGGGACACCCAAATCAGTAGGCTAAGCTCTTGATCTTGAGACTTACTCTTGTGAAGCTTATGTAGGTATACCTAAGAGTTACTTCTGGAGGGCCTCTATTGTTGCTCAGATGTGGCTTCACTCTGTCTAAGCCCAACTCTGTAAGTGAGATCATTGCCTTCCCCCTTACATGGGACGTGACTTCCAGGGATGAAAAACTTCCTGGCAGCATGGGAGATGACTCTCAGGGATGAGTCTAGCCCTGGCATCGTATGATCAACAATGCCATTCTGACCAAAAGGGGAAAAACTAGTGTAACTAATATAGTATCAGTGGCTGAGAGAGTTCCTAAAGAGTCAAGAGGCTACTCTGGTGGTCACTCTTAAACAAACTTCAGTTAGACATTGTTACCTATCATAACTTGCCAAATCCCAACCAAAACTATTCCAGCCAATCCTAAAGAACACTTAGGGCCATATAGAAGATTCTACAATGTTTCCATGCACTGAGATAATTTTTCAGACACAGACAATTTTTCAGACCCCAGAAGGGTCCCTAGACCAAATAAGTCCTGAAACCTAGAGGGTCCAACCTCTCCAGAACATGTTAATTCCATCTCCCTAACCCATATTATTGACAGCCCCTTCCAACATGAAAAAGTTTGAATGGCCATTGCTCAAATACCCCTAAAGTGTGGGATAGCAAGATCAAAGGTGGTGGTGGAGTTATACAGAGAAGGTAGGGTTTAATAAATGAATATGATTGCTGAATCATTAAATTGATATCTCTTTTAGTCTCCAGTATCTTAAAGCAGCTAGAAGTAAAACCTAAAATTGTAGAATTGTAACTCATACCAAACTCTGAAATCTGTTCTATAACTAATTGTTGTGCTGTGTTTTGAAATTTATTGCTTTTCTGCATATATGCTATTTTTCACAAGAATGAAAAAAAAAACGTTGATTGTGGTGACAAAAAAATATTTATTGCTTCTAGCCTCCTCTATTCTGGAGTAACTAGAAGGAAAAATCTGAGATGATGGTATGGTAGCCTATAACAAACTCTGGGATCTGTCCTGAAATTACTTGTTGAAGAGTGCTTTGAAAACTATTGCTTTTTATTTCTTTGATTCATGTATATGTTATATTATACAATTTTGAAAGTTCAAAAAAAGTAATCATGAACCAATTCCTATAATCCTTTTCATATTTTCATGGGAAAATTAATTGCTTTCTCAGTTACTCACTTAGTCATTCATTCATGCATTCATTCACTAATCAAATATTCACTGAGGTTCCACTGTGACCTCTAGAAAGGCACTAGAGATATACTTGGAAACATGATGCTTTAGCCTCCCCACCCCCATCATATTCTAGGTGATAATTCAAACAAGTAAATTAAAATATATAATACAGCGTTCAAAATACTATAATGGGGCAAGTAAAATATATTAAAGAAAAGGTAGCTAACCCAAACTAATGTATTCAAAGGTTTTAGAGCAAGGAATATCTACTGTAAGAATCAGAATGTTTAAAATATTGAGGATGAGGGAGCTCTAATCAAGAACTAATTTTAGAATTCACAATAGAGAGCACAAAGAAAGAAGGCTATAAAATTCAATAGCTTTCACTATATACATAGTCTTGCAAGTCATGTTCAGAAATTCAGATTTATCTTAAAGGGAACAAGAAATCAATCTGTTAAACAGATTGTAGTATGTGGAACAAACTGGAAGGGATCGAAACTACACAGAAAAAGTAGTTTAAAAATTTCCTATTGGGGGGTGTGACGATAGTTCAGTGCTAGAATTTCCATCTGCCATGCAAGAGACCTGAGTTCGATTCTCTGCCCATGTACTTCCCAAAACACAAACCAACAATCAAAAGAAAAAAAAAAAAAAGAACAACCAAATGAAAACAAAAAATAATTCAACAAATGGTACTGCAGTAAAGGGATACTTATATGGAAGAAGAATGAAATGTGACCCCCACCATACAGCATACAAAGAAGAAATAAACTGTCCTCATAATCAAGATGAGAAATCATGACGGTCTAAGACCCATCATTAGCAGCTGAAAAAATACAGTATTTAATATTAATTATTAATTAATAATAATATTGATATGCAATAATTACTGTATAATTGGAGTGGAAAAAATATAATATTCAGCAGAAGATGTGAACATTCAGATTCTAATTCTAAGAGAAAAAAAAAAGTACTTCTCTTGTTAACAGTGGATTTTAAAGGCAATCCCCCCCCACCCTGCCCTGCTTTTTTCCTCTCCTTGATTGCTGGTAATCTCAGAACCCCAGCACTTGCAATAAAATGAGACCTATGAATCTTATAATTTTGGTTCAATTTCCTACCTTAATTTTCTCATTGCCCCAATTTTCTTTCCTTTTTGGGGGTGGTGATGGTGGCTGGTTTATCCTTCTAAAATAGGGAAAAGAATAAAGAAAGAGAAATATCACTACTAATAAAGATGCTATTATACCTTAAGAATCAGTTAGTTTTCAACTCCAGAAGAAACTCTCTTGAATCATAGCCAGATGTAGTAGGAAAAGAAGACAGAGCTTGAAGTCAAACTGCCTGGATCACATCTTTGAAACTTTGTTAATTGTTTGTCCTCTGTCCTCTGTGGTGACAGCAGCATCAAGAACTGTAAGGAAGGTATGAGGATGACGTAAGACGGTATGTTGCACTGTGGCTGGCACATAGGAACATCATTGGTATATATTGATTGGATTTGAATCTACAACCCCTAGATTAAGATAACCATTTTCTCCTAAGAATCAATATGTGGTGGGCCTATCCACTTACCTTATGATCTGAATCTCTATTTCATTCTCAAAATTGGTTCCCAACAGTTAAAGAAATGGGTAGTTCTCCTAAATTCCCAAGAAGGTGACCCATTTCATCTCACCACTGGGAAAAACCTTCCGGGCCTCTGACAAAATATACATTCTATGGGCATCTTCCACCAGGCAAGACCTACACTAGTCCCAAAGCTAACACCTCCTCTCTTTAAAAGACCAGACCAGACTGACTTGCTGTATTAGTTTTAGTCTTTGCTCCAAATTTCCTGGGTAGATCACCCATTGTTCTATTTCTGATTAGAAGTCCAAGAACCTGATTAGGGAAATAAAGGAATAAAAACAATGTCTAATTTAAAGGGATTTGTAATGAGTGTGTGTATTAACAGTTAGTAGAAAATTCACTGTTCTATCCTTACTATAATTAAAATAATCCCCTTATTATTATCTGAATCCAGAACTGAGTAATATAATAAATCCGCTGTCTTTTACTGCTATAATTTCTCAAATATATTCTTGCTTACCGGACTAAGATATAAAACTAAAAATTAGTGTGCAAAAGAATAAACTAAAAATTCCATGGAAACAGAGGAGCAGCTCATTCTTCAGAGAGGACATAAGAGAGACAATTTAGACATGAGGTGCTCTGTAGAGGTGGCCAGCCAAAAACTCTCTGAAGAAATGGCACACCAGAGTGATTGAGAGAGCCACTGTACTGTTAGCTTCTGGAGTACAGATTGAAAGATTTTGGTTCCCTAAACTAGAAGCCATCCCCAATGGTGTTAGTAGAGGCTCTCATAACAAAGTACTCAAACAGTGTTGCTTAGAACAGCAAAAATTTATGCTCTTGCAATTCTGGAGGCCAGAAGTCTGAAGTCAATGGGTCAACAGGGCAACACTCTCTTGGAAGATTCTAGAGGAGAAACCCCCTTTGCTCTTTCCAGCTTCTAGAAGCTCCAGGCATTCCCTTACTTATGCCAGCATAACTCTAATTTCTGCTTCCTTCTTCACATGGTCTTCTGCCCTGTTTCTCTGTGTGTCTCTATGCCTTCAAATCTCTCTACTTATAAGGATACCATTCATTTGATTTAGGACCCATCCCAATCTCCAGTATGATCTCTTAACTTGTTTACATGTGCGAAGACTCTATTTCCAAGTAAGGCTTATTCACAGGCACTGGAGGGTCTTCAACATCTCTTTATGAGGGGACACAATTCAATCCCCAGCACCCATCTTCCTGTGAGAAACTGTTGGGACCTGCACCCATACCTCCATTTTACATGGTCACTGCTAGAAACCTCACCTTTTATACTTTGTGTTTTAAAATCTTGCCTGTGTATCAACCAACCCAGCATCCCTTATACTTCTGCTAATCTCTCTGGATCATCCACCCTGACTAAGGTCTGTTAACTTTATCACATCTTCAGACTCTTCCTGTGCCCCCTGCTTTCTTTAACTGAAACAAGATGTTTCCTTAGATCCCTGTTTTTTCCTCTGTCTTTTCAAATGAGCACACTTTCCTGCCTGTGGCCTAGGTACTTCACCGCCAGAAAATGGATTAGGTATCTGCTCTGCATCTTATATTCACTTTAAAGCTGTAGATTCTTCCTACCAACTATCCTGTGAGGCTCATAACCTCCAGATGAAGCATCCCCTTTCCATTCCCATTGCTGGCCACTCGCTTTCATTCTTTGTAAATGCTAGCTTTTGGCTCACAATCTTCTTTTATAGTTTGCTGAAATTTGCAGTGTTCCTGCCAATGTCTGGGCAGACTCATGGTTTCTCTACTCCCCACAAGATTGGACTAATGGCAGCTGAAAAATTAGTGTACATACTGACATGAAATCATTTGAGTCCTAAGGGGTAGGAGTGACTCTTAATAAAGTCACCAAGATGAAATTAAACAATCAAAATTTGATTTATTATGTCATTCTAGAATATGAATGTCATGAAATGTTCCCAATGTTAGATTCATATAAAATTAGCTCTACTTCTCCCCAGGACTCCTAAGAAATACATGTCCTCTTGCTTTCTCCCTTATATTGCCCTTGCTTTCACTTGTCTTCTAGAGGATATAATTCCAGCTTTCCTTATGTATAGGGCATTCTTTATCATATTATTATTTGACAGTGGACACTGTCATTTCCTTGCTGACACTGGAACATGCCTGTACAGGGTCTTTACTTTGAGGACTTTTCATATACTTCGTGTTCCTAAGTTAAGACCATCTGAGTTAAGGTCTATCTTGGAGAGCCAACAAGTATGTATCAAGATTCACAAATACTCCCCTTTTACCTTACTTGTTAGCTTGCCATGGCAACCCTTGTTGCAAAGGGTTGCAAACCCTCAGCACATGCTTCTTTCATTCTAATTATTATGACCACTTAACATTTTTTTTTTTTTTTTTTAGAGAGAGGGAGGAAGGGAAGGAAAGACAGAGAGAAGGAAGGAAGGATGGAAGGAAGGAAGGGAGGAAGAAAGGGAAACATCTTTAAACATTTTCTTGTTTTATTATATTTTGTTTGTTTGTTTGTTTTTTACATGGGCTGGGGCCGGGAATCGAACCGGGGTCCTCCGGCATGGCAGGCAAGCACTCTTGCCCGCTGAGCCACCGCGGCCCGCCCCCACTTAACATTTTGATGAGGGCTTTTAGGTCATGTTCTTTTCCACTCCAACAGATGTAATGACACAAGACTACAAAATGCATTTGAAGGTCCCATCTGACACACTGTCATTCCAGTTTGTGGACCATTTCATCCTGATGAACTTTCCCTCCACTTCATCTCTACATCCTGCTGAAAAATCTTAGACCTTGTTGTTACTCAGTTTCCAAAATCTCTAATGCCAAACCCTGTACTCCAATCACAATCTCTTTCCTTCCTGTTTCCCAAATTCCCCTTCCATTAAAATATCTGATTTCTATAACAAAATCCATTGACCTCATCATATTCTTTCAATTCTCCAGCAGTTTTCATTATTTAGTTCATTATTCTTTGTTCCAGTTCGAATTTGTGAACTTCATTATAATTGCTCCCTGGAATATATCCTCAGCACTCCTGCCTTGTCTTCCTCAATTGTATATAATAATAAAAATCCTGACTCTGGATTAAAATTATGAAAATATTTTATTTAATCTCTCTCATCGATAAGCCACTTCCTATGTACTTAACCAAATAGAAATAGGGGTTGGGTAGTTTCTAGTTTGCAAGCTGCTGGTATGCAATATACCAGAAACAGAATGGCTTTTAAAATGGGGACTTTATTAAGTTGCAAATTTCCAATTTAAAACTGTGAAAATATCCAAATTAAGGCACAAACAAGAGGTTACCTTTACTCAAGAAAGGTCGATAAAGTTCAGGGTTTCTTTCTCAGTTGCAAGGGGACATGGTGAAGTCTGCTAGCTTTCTCTCCAGATTTCTTGTTTCATGAAGCTCCTCCAGGGGCTTTTTCTTTCTTCACCTCCAAAGGTCTCTGGCTGTGTGGGCTCTAAAGCTTTTGCCAAAATTGGTTCACTCTTATAGGGCTTCAGTAAGCAACACCATCGTGAATGGGTGGAGACACTTATCTATGGAAACTATCTAATCAAAAGTTACCAACCACATTGGGTGAGCCTTATCTCCATGGACACAGTCAAAAAGCTTCCACCCAGCAATATTGAATGGGGATTAAAGAATTTGGTTTTTCTGGGGTATGCAATAGATTTTTATGCCTTTAAAAATAGGAGAACTGCTAAAGCATTTGCTTCCAGTGTCTTTTATTCTATTCATATCACATAGTGTGCCTACTGTTGAAGTTGTAAGTTCTGCTCCTCCATGTGGTAGTGCATCATGCCAAAAGTGATTTCTATTTTGTGGTTTGTCATTCAAGTATGACTTTAGCATTGGCAGTGCTTAATATGCTAGCTTTCATCTTTTCATGTCAAGAACCTCCAAAGATCAGTAATATGGAAGATAAGGGGTTGGTATGTTTGGGTTATTACTGAAGTAATAAAAATGCTCTAAAATAGATTGTGGTGATGAATTAACAACTATCTGATGATAGTGTGAAACATTGATTGTACACTTCAGATAGATTTTATGGTATGTGAATATATCTCAATAAAACCACCTAAAAATGTTAAAAAAAAAAAAAAAAGAACCTCCAAAGACAACTTTGGGAAGAGTTCAATGTGTTTAGACAGGATTAACCTCCGTATCATTTACCTTCATGTTAATTCTATTTTTTTCCCCTTGGGAGACAATACTATCAGCTGTGTAGCACTACCAAGCACCTTTTTGTTTTGTTTTGTTTTTAAATGAATTTCTGATATAATTCTAAGTTGGCTTTTTAGGATTCATTCATTACTGAAAAGAAAAAGTTATTAGAAATTTGTTATAAACATAAAACTTTATACTTTCCACTATCCACAAATATTTGACAAGTTTGTTACTAAACTAAGTTTTAACTTTCTTAATTTTGATTTGTTTTATTATGATCTTCCATCTGCTCACTGCAGTCATTAACAAAATTAAAATTCTTCCTCTTTGCTTCGCATGATTCCACAGTCCACCTGTTTTTCTGCCCTATTTTGATGACTATACCCAATGCTGGGTAGACTCAACAACACAGCTTTTATTTATCCCATATTCTTGAACTGAAGATATTTCTGGGAAAATCAAAGCCATTAAAAATGGTTGCATGCTAAATTCAAGTTAGCCAACCTTGAATTGTTTATTTGGATCCTAAAAACTGCTCTGCAATCATCCTTTAATAAATCCCATTTTGCACATCACTCAAATATATGCTAACCACATATCTCTGAGCAGATATCATCAACTCCTGGTATGCTGAAAATTTGCCTGAGTTAATTTCAGTTAAACTCTTTTCTCTTATTATTCAAATTATCTTTGTATATAAGCCCCCCTCCACTTTTTTTTTCTCTTTTTTTCTCCCATGACAGAGAGAGAGAGAGAGAAAAAAAGCTTTTCAAGGCAAGGCTCTCTATAAGTAATAATTGAAGTCCTGATATTCTCTAGAATGCTTCCCAACAATTATTTCTCCTATCGTGCATATATATTGTACTCTTCTCTTTTCCACCAGTTCTCAAGTATTTCACCTTTTCCTTCTGCTAGCACACTTCCTGCACCACCCTTTCTCCTCAAACTATCTCCCAACTTATTTTCTAAATTTCTATCACCAACAGTTGATAAGGTGAATGTCTCTTTTGTAATAACTCTGCTTACTTACCTTCTGTGAAACTCCCCTCTTTTGATTGTCTTTTTAGTTCTAGCATCCTTTTTCTCTCATTCTCCTTTCTGTTTTTGCTTCCATTATTCTCTCTCCCTATACACTTTTGCTGATGATTTTAAACATTGGCCACTATTTCAACTTTTACCTCCATGCAAAACACTACTGTGCTGGTTTGAAAGGATGTATGTACCCTAGAAAAGCCTTGTTTTAATCCTAATCCCATTTTGTAAAGGCAGCTGTTTCTTCTAATCCCTATTCAGTATGGTATTTTTGAAACTGTAATTATATCATCTCTCTGGACATGTGATTTAATCAAGAGTGGTTATTAAACTAGATTAGGTAGAGGTGTGTCTCCACCCATCTGGGTGGGTCTTGATTAGTTTGTGGAATCCTATAAAAGAGGAAACATTTTGGAGAATGAGAGATTCAGAGAGAGCAGAGAAGAAGGACATAGCCATGAGAAGCAGAGTCCACCAGCCAGTGACCTTTGGAGATGAAGAAGGAAAACGCCTCCCAGGGAACTTCATGAAACAGGAAGCCAAGAGAGGAAGCGAGCAGATGATGCTGTGTTTGCCATGTGCCCTTCCAAATGAGAGAGAAACCCTGACTGTGTTTGCCATGTGCCTTCTCACTTGAGAGAGAGACCCTGAACTTCACTGGCCTTCTTGAACCAAGACATCTTTCCCTGGATGCCTGTGATTGGACATTTCCATAGACTTGTTTTAATTGGGACATTTTCTCAGCCTTAGAACTGTAAACTAGCAACTCATTAAATCCCCCTTTTTGAAAGCCATTCCTGGTATATTGCATTCTGGCACATAGCAAACTACAACAACTACAAATATTTTGTCTCCAGGTACAGCTTCATCTCTAATCCTCTGGCTCATGTATTCACTGCATTCTGAGATGCTTCTCATGGGCTCTCTGCAGAGCATTCAAATTCTCCGTCTTTACTTCCAAAATTGTTCTTTTTGTTTCTCAGGCATGAAGACCAGTCTGTCTTTCCTATGATGCCTTGAAATAATCTGTTCTCCCTTCACAATGCCTTTCCATCTAGAATTTGTATCTTCTTCAATGGCACAAATCAGGGCCCTCTAATATCTTATAAATGATGGTATAATTATTCCTGACCTAACAACCTGCAAAAATTTGCTAAAAAAAGAGACAAACCCAGACCAAAGCAAGATACAAAGTGAAAAGATATTATGCAAAAGGCCATAATTAATTTTAATAAGGAGTGCTTTACTTCATTTGCAAACTTTAAATAACTGAAAACCACCTAACCATGAATAAAGTGACTACAAATAATATTTCCCCATATAAGATATAGGTCAATTACCTAAGTACTTATTTTTTTAAAAGAAAGGCAGGAAACACAAAGTCATGAGTCAAAATATCTCACTGTTTGTCTCTCAAGAAAAACTTTTCCTAAAATTTCATTTTCTCTATGTTAAGTTGGTAAAGAAAAATGGCTTCCCTAGCTCTTACTCTCTTCCTGCTGCTCTTGGGTTTCTTTCATTCACAATTGGGACTCATCCTACTTTTGTTAAATTGACTTACACTAAGTGAGGAAAGATTGAGGCTTTGGGAGCAGGCAAGGATGTTTTCCTGAGCCAGCGGGATATAGAAGGAGAATCCTCAAAACTCCTCTGAATCCCTGACTTTTACATCTTTGTCCCACTCCAATTCTGTCTCTGAGTGCACCTGAAAATGTAGAACTTTTAGAGGAGAAGTTCCTCTATTACAGCTGATCAAGGAGGCTAAGAACTCGGAACATGAGTGGTAGAAGTGAAGGTAGAAATGGAACAAAAGAGGCAGAGAAAGTGAAATAATCATCTCGAACTGCAGAAAAAATGCTACCCGCATATCCCAGCATAAGCACAAAAAGGAAAAGCTGAGGTAAGTTTCACCACTGGTGGTGAAACTGAGGACTGAATTCTTCCTGAGAGGCCACATGCCAGATGAGAAGCAAAGACCGAGTTTCTTTTTTTTTCATCAATATTGGAAAACAAAGCACAACAAAACAAAACTTACTATGTTCATTAATGGCGAGACTCCATTTCTTGCTATCCCTTCTTCAAAGCATTTTAAAGCAAGTACTCAAAATTGAAAAGCATCCAATCACAGAATTATTCTCAAATGATAGTTAATTGTTCATCCATTTTAATAACAATTTGTTATAGTCTTTTGCAACTGGTAGGGATTTGTTCCACCAGGCATCCTCTTTTGGTAGGGGAAGTAACAGAAGGCGAATCTAATTAACTTCTGTGTCTGAACTTATAGTTCTATGTGCGTATGTGTCTCCCTCCCAGGAGACCAGGAACCTTGAAAGCAGAGATAATAACTTATATATTCTTATAAGCTACAGTGCCTGCATAATGTGTTGTGTAATAAATGGACTCATTAAAAATTATTCAATCTAATTATTTGGTTTTCCAAAGTTGAAAATACGAATTATATTCATAACAATTTCTGCACAAATAAAATTCAGTATATAAATTCTTGAAATATTACAAATATCTTTGAAATCTCAGTTTCTACGCCATTGTTTATTTTCATGTCACTGAGTATAGGCGTTAGTATAGTTAGGAGAGCTTTGGGCTGGGTTGGTAATTTTCACTTAGAACTTTGTTGTTGCAGTATCTAAAAACAAGTGATGATACTGCCTTACCTTGATACTCTCAACAGTTCTTTAAAAAAGCATAAATGATGAAATTCATAAAATAAGCCAAACTCAAATATAGGTCTTCATTATTTTGTTTGCAAAATGGTAGCCATTGATAGGTATAGTAAATATAATCTACATATATGCAGAAGAAATATATGCTAAGTGAATTTCTAAAAGCATCAAGTATTTGATTCAGGCTACTAGTTATTCATAGGACAGAAAATAAGTTTTATTTTTTGTTTCTTTGAATATTTCTTCTCCCCTTTTCTTTCTCTTTTCTATCTGGAAGTTCCATAAAGTGTATATTGGTATGCTTGATGGTGTCCCACAGGTAACTTAGGCTGTTTTGCTTTTAATATATATATATATATTTCTTTTTGTTCCTCAGCCTGACTCATTTCAACTGTCTTGCCTTCAGCTTCACTGATTCTTTCTTCTGCCTTCTACAGTCTGCTGTTGAAATCCTCTCGCGGTTGCCCTACAACTCAGCAGTCCAACTACTCGGATATACTCAGGAGATCTGAAAACAAGGATGCAAACAGATATCTGCACACCAATGTTCATAGCAGTATTATTCACAATTGTCAAAAGACGGAGACAACTCAAGTATCCATCAACAGAAGAATGGATAAACAAAGTGTGTTCTATACATACAATACAAGGAATGAAGTCCTGAAACATGCAACAACATGGATGAAACTTGTAGACATTATGGTAAGTAAAATGAGTTAGATGCGAAAGGACAAACATTGTGGGATCTCACTGACAGGAACTAATTAAAATATGCAAACGCATAGACATAAAATATAGAATATAGACTACCAGGATATAGAATGAGGCTGAAAAATGGCAAGCGTTTGTTTAATATGTGCAGATTGTTTAACTAAGTTGAACTTATACACTTGGAAATGAATAGAGGGAATGGTAGCACGTTATTGAGAGAATAGCAATTCTGAATAGTGTGTGAATATGGTGGAAAGGGGAAGTTTAGAGTCATATATGTCATCAGAAGGAAATCTGGAGGTTAAAACATGGGAATGTATAATAGTGAATCTTGTGGTACACAATATCTGTGATTAATTGCACAAATGTAAAAAAGGTTTTTCATGAACTAGAACAAATGTATTGTGTTAATACAAGAAATTAATAATAGAGAGGTATATGGGAAAAATGTACCTTTTGCAAACTATTTACTAGAGTTAACAGTAATATTCTAATATTCTTTCATCAATAGAAATAAATGTACCACACCAACACTATGGGTCAACCATAGGGGAGACTAAGGGATATGGCAGGATTTTTTATTTTTATTTCTTTTCTGGAGTAATGAAGATGTTCTAAAATTGGTTATGGGGATGTATGCACAACTATGTGATGATACTGTGAGCCAGTGATTGTATTCTTCTGATAGGTTTTATAGTGTATAAATATATCTTAAAACTGCATTAAGTATGGGAATGTATAGCGCAGTAAATCTTGTGGTGAATAATGCTGTGATTAACAGTACAGATATAAAGCATCTCCTCCATGAACTAGAACAAATGTATGAAACTATTACAAGGAGTTAATCATAGAACATGATTCAGCTATTGCAAACTGTGGACTCTAGTTAAAGTTATATCTTCATATTCTTTCATCCACAGTAAAAATTTACCTCGCCAGTGCTAGAGATCAATGATGGGAGTTGGGAGAGGGATAAGAGATATGGGTTGTTTGGGGTTTTCTCTTTCTTTCTTTTCCTGGAGTAATGAAAGTGTTCTGGAATTGATTGTGGTGATGAATGCACAGCTATGTGATGATACTGTGAACCATTGATTGTATACTTTGGATGGATTGTATGGTGTGGAAATATATCTTGATAAAATTGCATTAAAAAAAAAAAAGCTGAGATCAGCAATCAGCCCATGCCTTCCCTGGATCTTGGGTAAGTGGATTTTTATGTCCCTGTCTGACATCAGCATGTTAGGACAGGGGCTGGACCCACTGCTGCCTGCCACAAGAGCGGGGGATGAATGATGATAATCACCACACAGGGAGAGCAATTCACTCCTGTTTACCAGCCTCTTCCTCCTGTTCTTTCTCGCTGCTGCACAGTGTCCTACAGGACTCCAGAGTTTTGAATTAGTTGATTTAGACAGTTCTTCCCTGTTCAGATGTTCTGGTGGAGGGACTGATTTCTGGAGCGTCCCACTGTGCCATATTCTTGAACTTTCCTACTAATAGTTTTTATGATGAAGGAGGATAGCATTTTGTCAAATGCTTTTCGCACATCTATTTGGATGTTCAAGTAATATTCTCCTTGATTTTCTGATCATGAGCTGAAATACCTCAATTGGTTTTCAAATATTAAACAGATCTTGCTTTTCTGGTATAAATCCCACTTGCTGATTTATTACTTTTTCTATGTATTGTGAGATTCCATTTGTTCATATTTTCTTTAAGAGTTGTGCATCCACACAAGAAGATTTGTCTTTTATACTCTTATTTGAAACCTTCATAACAGGTTTTGTTATCAAGTCTATACTGGCCATATAAGAAGAGTTGAAGTCTATGTAGGATTCATATTTTTTTCTTCCTTAAATATTTTGTAGAGTTCACTGTTAAAATCATCTGGACCTGGAGTCTTCCTTATAAGAAAGAAAGTAATGCCAAATTAATTTTCCTTAATAAAAATGGGATTCTTCAAATATTCTATTATTCTTATGTCTCTGTTATTAAGTGCACCTTTCAAGGAGGCTGAATATTTCTTCCAAGTTGTTTAATTTATTGGCATAAAATTTCTCTTAATAACCTCTTAAAATGTTTACATGTCATTAAAGATATGTAATGATGTTCACTATTCCATTTCTTTTGTTGCATATTTTCATTTTCTATCCTTTTTTCCTGATCAGTCGTAGTAATTATTAATTTTTTTAAAGAATCAAGTTTTGTTTTTGTTTAGTTTTTTCTATTGTCTGTATTCTATTCCATGATTCATGCTCCTTTTTATGTAAGTTTCTTCTCAAATTTTTAAGGCTTAGCTTGCTTTTTTTTATTTATTATTACTAGACCAGCATTACCTAATACAGCTTTCTGTGATGATGAATGTATTCTGTATCTGGAGATCCGATGGGGTAAGCACTAGCCACATATTGTCACCGAGCACTTGAAATGTTGGTTAGTGCGACTGAGGAACTGGCTATTTAAGTTGAATTTAAGTTATAATAAATAAATTTTCTTCTTCTTTTCACTGTTTCTGTTGGGAGATCAGCTGTGATATTAATGTAGCTGCATTGATGGTACTTCTGAGGTTGCTTTTGGAAGACTAGAATGTTTACCAGTGTGAAATTTGAACTTTAGCCACTATTAGATCCCGAGCACAACATAACCATTGAAATCTTTGCTTGTCTCTTAGGCATCCCACCTATTGCTTTCTGTTACTTTTTCTGCGATTTCTTCCTGAGCATGAGCAGGTTAAGAATCAGTAAGCTTCTTCAGGGGAAATTACACGCATTTTTGAGTTTACCTCTCTACAATTCCCTCCCCTCTCTCTAGGATTCTCCTCCTCTACTACCAGCTTCTTTGGCAACCCCTAACCCTAATTTCTTTTTCCTTAGCCCAGGGAGACTGCCTCTTTTTTAAGGGACTGTACTTTCCTGTAGCAAAACATTGATGAATTACGCATTTTAAAAATCTGGCATTAGTCCAGAACTCACTCTCTGTGCCCTCTTCCTTCTGAAATTACAGCTCCTCAGATCTTGCTTATATTGGTTCTTCTCTAATGCTTCCAAGCAGTTTTATTTATTTTTGTTTCACTTTTATAGTTGTTATGATGGAAAATTAGTCTGATACAAACTAATTTTAAGTTTAAGGTGGGAACTGGGAGTTATCTACTCTTTGTTAAAGCCTGACTCTAAAAGAGAGTTATTTGGCGATAACTAGAGAGAACAGCTAGGTGGGAAGTATCTACAAATGGAAGATGTGTAAACATGTTTACAAACTAAAGAATCAGTGGGACATTAAAGGTTGAAAACTCAAGAATCAAGAGCTCATGTGAATAAATTAGAAATGATTTAGAGGGGAAATGTTTCAAAGGAAGAATTCCTGAGATTGGTGCAGCTGCTAATACGTGTACAAATGGTAGGACAGAAATTTAAAGCAGTTCATGTCATGAAATTTCTATTTCTATGTGAAATAAGAATAGATGTAATTGTAGTGAATGAGAAGAGAGGCATGATGGAAGAAGTCTCAAGACAGTAATGAAGCTTTCGATCACATACTGAGATGATTACAGAGGAAGCCAGTCAGGGATATCTATAGAATGTCTGAGCTCTATTTAAAGGCTAGAAAATCATCATGCCATAAATTAAAATATTTTTTACCTCCATGTCTCAACTCTGAAAGGCATCTCTTTGGCTGCACGGGCAGAACCATAACTGCCCTTTGTTGTTTGAGCTTGACCTTAGGCTATGATCATATAAGGATTTATCCTGAGAATTTCTGGGATTAGGAACCATCAGTTCTAATTCATGAGCATTGATTCTGGAAATTCTGCAAGTTTCTAGAAGATATAGACAGTAGTGAATACAACATGAGTGCTCCATGTAAGGCATGTAACCTCACAGTATTAGTTCCATGAAAAGAACTTGTATTGGCTTTAGTCACAGTATACTATCCTTAAAGAAAGGATGTTATATCTAACACATCAACCCAATGGAGGGTTTCTTTCTTCCCACCTCCCCACCTAAACTATTCTCAGAAGTCCAGGCATTTCACCAATCCAACTCTCATAAGATTGTTATGTCAGAAGAAGAATATTACATGTGATTTTTAAGAAATCATCTTTTTAATTATTACAGACCATATGACTTTATCTTATCAGGGTAAAGTTTAGAAATATTAGGAATCAAAATATCAAAGTCACTAAGTGCTACTGACCAATACAATAGTATCATTTCTTCATTGACTGAAAATAGTAATGTTGAGCCAATACTAACTCAATAGGATTCTTTCTTTATACATGCAAAATGACAGCTTTTGCTGCATAACAGACTACCTCCACACTTGGTGGCTTAAAACTGTAATTATCTATTATCGTTCACATGTCTGTGGGTCATCTGGCATTCAGCTACTGAGGATTGTGTTCAGCTGGGCATCTTTCCTCTCTATCCTTCTGTAACCAACATTCTAGCTTAGTCATATTCTTCTTATGGCAATGGCAGAGGTGTAAGTCTGGGTCTATGAGATTCATTGCCCAGACATAGAATATGCGTTTGTTTCTGACACCTTATCATTGACCAGAGCAAGAAGTCAAACCTCAAAGTCAAGGGACATGGATGTATAGTATTCCCATTACGAGGTCATTGAAAAAAGTTTAATGAATGGAAGGGTGAAAACTGGAGCCAATGATACAATCTACCATACATAGCAATGTGGTTTCTTCCCCAAATTCTCATAAAAGGCTCAGAATCCTTTTGGAAAGTTACTCATCCATTGTAAAAAGAGTACAAAAACACGCAGGGTTGGTTTATTTTTTCAAATGGACAATCTGGAGCAGAAAGCTCTCTCTAACATGATGTCATTATGACTCAAATTTCCCTTGAACTAAAACTATTTGATTTCATGCCTGGTACTAAAGTGAGAAACAGTATAGTGGAATGATTAGAGTGAATGAGTTTTCCAGGTAGAAAGACCTGGACTCAAGAGCCAATTCCATGCCTTTCTAGAAATATTAACTTTTGTACTCAGCCTTAGTAAGTCATCTCCTCACTTGTGAAAGGAGAATATTAATTGTGCCCACCTCATGAGGCTGGTGAATTAAATGAAATAAGGCTCATATGCCTGGAACACAGTCAATGACCAATAATGATAGTTATTTTTGTTTCCATAGAAGCTGTCATAGAATATGGAAGAGATACTGGTGTACAAATAAATTGCTTTTACAATGAGAGTGAGAATATCTTCAAAGAGGTAGTGATATTTGAGGTGGCCATGGAAGGATTCTGCTGGTCAGTGAAATAATTAAAGGGCAACCTATGGATGAATAAAGTTATTAAGATACCAGGAGCCTTATGTACTTCTAAAATATAACAAATTTCTCCATGTGCTCTACTCTTATTTACATTATTTGATTTTTTTATCACCCTATCCAATACCCGCAAGACACCCAATTTTCAATTTCCTTTGAACTGTTCTAACAAAGTAGACTAAGGTGGAGAAGGATGTGAGACTTGAGACCCTCATAACTAACAAGCTTTTCAAAATGTTCATTCCGTCACTGGAAACTGAAATGCATTTCTAAGTAGCATTCATTAAGTTAAATGCAAAGTAATTTCCTTCAAATGCTATTACCCTAGAAGTCTATAGAAAATTATATATAGCATATAGATAAACACACTCTTTACTTTTTTTGTTGAAGAAGTAGTGATTTAAGTTCTAACCAATGAAAATGTTAAGTTACAATAGAGGCCACTTTCAACTTTACCATTTAGAGACTCACTTATTGTTCATAACTCTTATAATTGAAGTCTTATTATATTAGCCTGCTGCACAGCGTGATTTCCTGTTATTTGTCTAATGTTTTTTAAAGAACAGTAATTTAATAACCATAGTGATTTTCATCCATAGCTTCGACCAAATGTGCTAGTTCATGAGGCCTGTTTATAAAACACAGTTGTAGTCAGTGTGTATTTCATGCTTACCATTAGGTGACTCATTAGGTGACTTTGAAGACAGTGTAGAGCAGAAAAATAATCCCCAGGTCCTGTGATGTTGTTTTTTATTTTATCACCCCCACCCCCGCACAATGGGCAGACACCAGGGAATCGAACCTGATGCTACTTTTAAAATGAAAGGAGCATCTACTTTTAGGGAGTACAGCTTTATTTCTCTTCAAAGCACTGTAGTTTTACATTTGCTCCTTAAAAAAAAAATGATTTTATTCCTTTCTCATAGAAAAGTCTGAACTTTGTATCTCAGTTGCAGGGAAAAGTTGGTAAGTTGTATTGTTTTCACAACATGCAAACATCCTAGCACTTAATTTTCAAAGCAAAAAACTGAAAACTACAAATTACATATTTATTATTTTATTTTCATATTATTAAAAATATAAATCGAATACATATTTGAAGAAAAGGTTTAAACATTTACCTTTCTATTTAAGATTTTGTAATGAAATTGATGAGTTTAAGAAATTGTTAACTTATCTATTGGCAAATAGGTAAGGATAAAAAATAAAAATAGATATTTTATATATACCGTTTCTTTATAACATACCCTAAATTTGAAGCTTTCTGATGATAGTTGAGAAAAGTATATACCAGAACCCTAAAATTTAACTTAAATTAAAATCAAAACTTAAATGTCTCTTTTTTTCAGGAAAGTGAAAGACTTAAGGAGTGTTTTGTTGAATATCTTAATAAATAGCTTAAATAAATTTAATAAATAGCTTGAATAAACCTCGTTTAATCTTGGGGCTTTATTATCCCCAGGTCTTCCATCTTTGAACTTTTACCGTTAGTCTGCTTTAGAAAATTAGGAAAACAAGAACTCTATTATCAAGCACTAGAACCAAAGGCCTTTATTTAGTAGTCAAAATATGTTATAAAGAATTCGGAGAAAGAGGTCGTGCTGCTGGTACTGCACTGGCATAGTTGGAATGGATCTGCTTGGGAATTAAAGCAAATATCATTTATCTTATATCATAATTTTGGCATAGTCTACCTTTTCTTTTAAATGTAGTTTGCTAACAAAAAAAGAGCTCTTCAGGCAGACAGTGTACCCGGATTTTCCAAGCACATTGAAGTCCCTGAGTACAATGTAGTTATTTTAAAAATTAAAAAGGAAAGAGAAACTATTCAGACAGTTTGTCCATCCTAAAGCCAAAGAAAAATCATTTTTAACTCTTCCATAATTTCTGCCTCAAAGCATTACAGTTCAAGCATTTCTTTATTAGAACCATCATATTTTTATCTTGGAATTGTCTTATAATTCTAATTGATCTACTCTTATCTTTTATGCGTTTCAAGAAAGAACTCCTGGCATTTAGCAGGCCCAAGTTAAAATTTTTGGGTTTTTGAAAAAAACCCAAAGTTTTTTTATGAAAATTTCATATTTTGGGTCTATTTTCTCTAGTCGTGGGCCATTTTATTTTATGGATTTTTAGGGTAGTGCTACAGTGACAAATCTTTTAAAGTATTTTTTCTTGCCTCACATTTGATGACCGAAGCCTTTAATTTGTTGTGTTTGGTTCTGGAAAAATTGATGTGCAAACTGGATTGGCATTATTCTGTTAATGAGTGTATGCAGCTAGATCGTGAGAGAATACTCACGCAGAGCCTTGCTAAAAGCTCCAGTGCACAAAACAGCCCACTGTGTGCTGCTAACCATTTCCTGACTCCTTAGCGAACACTTGTTCTGTGATCACCTTTGAAGCGAGAAGTGTTAGATGGAGTCGCGGTTTCTGTGGCCTCCACTTGCTGGTAGTGACCAACAGCAGCAACAGAATCAATCTCTGTCAGGCTTGTAATTGAGCGCTTCCCTAATTTATGAGACAGTTTTCCCATTAACAACAAAATCTTGAGAATTAAATAAAAACAGACCTTCACAAGTTGCTGCTGCATAGGTGAATACGGGGTAAACATTGATAAATGTGCACGCCTTCTGCAAGCCTGACTTGAAAAATTCTATGTCAGAGTTTTAGGTCACATTCTGACAACAATTAGGAACATTGAAATAAATAGTTGGCAATTCTTCTTTGTTATGACAGGGGATGTAAAGCCATCTTTACCGAGAAAAAGCCAATTTTATGAATATGATTTGTATTACTGCAGTGCCCAGCCATTTCGCTGTGATGAAGAATCTGTACACACTTACGTTATAAACCAGAGTAGAATCCTTTTGAATATTTGTAAAGTTTTATTAATCTGGTTTCACCTCTTATTTGTAAAATTCCTGTACCACTGCAATTCCATGCTTCATACAGAACCCCCCCCAAAAAAAAATTGGCTTAAAAATTAGTTAAATATCAAGTTAAAGTTTGTTATAAGAATTAAAATATCTAACTATGAAATTTTGTGAAATATTCTGGCAAGATCTAAATGACTCAAGAATGTCAGCTTAAATGATCAGTTTTTAAAGTTTATATTAATTTGATCTAGTCTTTAGACTACAGAGAATTACCTGCTGGTAGCACAATCATGAGTTAATTTTTTTGTTTTTTTTAAGTTTTATGTGCATGTGTATATTCAATTGATCTGAAGACAATGTAACCTGTAACAGGAAAGAGTAAAATTTCAACACTTGGACTAAATCTACATTGATACCAAACTATCAGTCCTTTTGGTCAGAAATTTTAACAATTCCTGTCTCAAGCTACTATTGATTATTTGAACTAAGTTTGTCAACTCATCAAAAATTGTTTAGTAAATCCCAACCCCATATAGTCATTGCATCTATCAACTTACCAAGGATTTCTGAAAGAAAAAAAAAGAAAAAGAAATCAGTCCAAACAAACAAAAGTGGCTTTTTATAAAACTTAAACAAAAAAACAAAATAAGTGAAAATGCCATCAATTGAAATGATATAAAAATCAGTAAATTTAGAACCAATTATATATGTGTAGAAATAGTCTCATATATACTCAGACACACATAACATATATTGTACTAATTTAGGGAGGTTGGGTTACAGTAAAACAAAAAAAAATACATCACTCAAAATATAATGTCTTAAATTTAAATGATATTTTCTTCATATAACAGTCCAAAGTGTTGGTGAAAATGCCAGCTTAAAAAAATGGCTCTTCTCTGTATTCAGGACCTTCAAGCACCTTCTATTAATCAATAGAAGAGGAGCAAAGAGAGGCCATGGAAGCATCACTGTGTCTTAAAAGCCATGTTAGAAATGGCACCTATCCTTTCTGCTCACATTCTGTTGTCAGTTGGCACTCACATGGCTACAACTAGCTACTAGTTTCGCTGTGATAACTAGCTAGGAAAAAGAGAAGAATACAGATCTGTTCTACTTTACTTCTATAATGCAATAATATACTAAATAATTACCTACTCTGAGCTCAACTATTTAGTGAACTCTTATACTTGGAATGCACTAGTAATTAAGCAAAAAAGTACTCAGAACATCTAAAATATAGATATTATTAATGTACATGCACTTGACACATAATATAACCATAAAAATGACAATACAGATACTAATTAAATTTTTCACCTTGTGCAATCTTAACAACATGTGTTATTTAGTTTCTAAGTCTCCCCTACCATAAATTAAAAGGGGTAAATAAGGATGAGAATGTAGCCATAGGTAAGTACACTGAAAGCAACCCTCTATTCAAGTGAGACTATAAAACAAATAAATAAATACATGGATAAACGAATGACTCGATCAATCACAGTAGTGTGAAGCTATTTAGTGTGTGGTCAAACCACCTACTTATCTTTCAGAACATAGTTCAATGATTACATCTTTGGAAAGACTACCTTGCCTCTCTTTGTCAGAATTATCACTATCCTCTGAGCTCTCGATCTCTCAACACATGTTGCATGTCTCCACTATGCAATTACAACATTTTCCCTTTTTCTAAAATATAAGCCCTTGATATGAGGGATGGTTCATTTTTAATTTTTGAAGTACTTTTTGTGCTGAGGATAATGCTTGCCATAGGAATATGTGAAATGAAATGAATGAATCTAACATTCCAATAATCTCAGATGAAATCTCATATTACAACAGGGAAGAGTACAATAACTGATATTGAAAATTATTATACTGAAAATGATAAACCTTGCACATTATTTTCTGTTTAAGGCACCAGGGTATAAATAATTCAGTCTTGAAAGGAATGTTTAGATTATGAACTTCTTTTTCCTTAGAGAATTAAACTTGGTAATAATCAGAAAAGCCTAACTTCATATATATAAAATAACTGCATATATAATGTTATGCACATTAACTTCTTATATTATTGTTAAATATGAAATAGAAATTATTTCATGATATTGTGTCTATTGCATGAATTTCATTTTCCCATAGCTTATTTCGAGTTTTTTTTTTTTTTTACAGATATGCAAAAACTGAAGATCACAAAAAAGAAAATCATTGCACAAATTATACTTTGGGTCATTAGCACTATCTTCTATCTTCCATTATTTCTAAAGTTGGTCAGAGATAATACATGTAGCACAGCAAGCAAATTTGGGTCTGGCCTGTAATAATCTTGAACTCTAAAATCTGGACACAATATCTCACAGAACTGTCCATTAATAGGTCATTACTGCCTAATGACTCAAATGCACATCCATGAATTGAGTGAGTCATCTATATGAAGTTGCCTAACTCCTAATTAACTATGCTGTTTTGAGACAAGATGGTTCCATATAATTTAGATATTAGTCATTTGTATAAAATGCCAATTGTATAAAATCTTTAGAATGTTTTAAATTTTGCTAAGTGATTAAAATTGCCCTACTTGGGCTACATTTATTTCTATATTCTGCTATCATATTTACAAAGAGTTCTCTATTATGACTATATCTCTAAAATAATCAACAATAATCAACCTAGAGAGTAAATTATCCTGATGGCAAATTTTCTATTTCAAGAAATTATTATTTCTCTATAATGTTTATCTATTGGGTGGATAAACATATCTCCTTAATCTTTGGGGGCTGGTAATCATTGGAACTTTTGTAGATAAAAACATAATATTCATAAAATTTTAGGGCATTAAAACTGACTTATCAATACCACAACTGAAATATGTGTCAAATTAGTGTTAAGTCAAAGTTCCCAGAAGACTAGAAGAAATCATGTATTTTCCTGAAAATATAAAACATATGACAAGGATAGAAGCTTCAGTTTTATTAACTTTTAAGGGCAGGAAATAAGTGGCTCTTGGATGACACAAAGCCGGGGATTTTTTTCTTTAAATAAATTAAAACTGCTAAGTTGTAGAATCCCTGAAAAATGGGGTTTGTAATGGAAATAGAAACTGACCCTTAACTATAGCGGCACTACCGGATGCCGTTATAATAAGCTCCCCTTGATGCCATGGTGTAAATGTATTAGCTGTACTAAGAGACCGGCTCCTGCTATAATTATGTTAGGAACCAATAAGACAGCTCAAAAATCAATATGCTAAGACAGATAGAGTAAAGGACCATGGCCAGCCCACTGGGAATAGATTAGTCTGGCAGGTCCCTAGCTGAGCCATGAAGAAGGAATATCTTTGCTGCTGTAGAAAGCCATTAATTGTAAATTTTCCTGAACAAGGAACTTGAAGGGAAAGCTTAGATTGTGTTGTTCATACCACTCAATGGAAACTGCAACTCTTATTGATCAAAAGTTAAGCTTTTTATTCTTATTTCAAAATCCAACAGTGCAAAAATCTAAATGTTTGGAGGGATTTTTGAAGCCTTTCCCATAGTGCAACTAAAACTCCTTCTTAGCTAATAATTTGTTTTTATCACTTCTGAAACTTCTAGATCAATAAAATTATTTTTAGGCAATGGCCCTCCACACTAACAAGTTTACCAAAGTGACATCAGTTATCTAATCAGTTAACATTTATGTGTCATTCATTTGATAAGAGGAGGAAGATATTCTTTGCAATCTTGTGTCCAGGTTAACAATCAAATTCACATGATCATTAGATGTGACCAAGTTTAATAATAATTAAGTTCATAGCAAAAAAGGGCTGCTGCAACTTATTTTAACTATTTCTAATTGAGTTTCTTTAGCCTTATCTGAGTAATTTGCTTAACATACAAAGCTAGTATAATTTAACAGTTTTTCCAAGAAATAGTAAAGGATAAAAGAAAGAGAGAGAAGAAAGGAAAGGGAAGAATGGAAAAGAGAAAAAAGAAATAAGAAAACAAAGGAGGACCTTTTGTGGTTATAGTTTGGCACATCTGCTCATGTCCAATCAAGCTTTCAAACACGGAGTAGTAAACAAAAGCAGCCATCAAGCAAGGACAAAGTCAGTGACATAAGTGGTTTGAATGAGTGTGCAATTTCTGCCCATATGACCATCCTGACACAATTGCTCTAATTTTCTTCCCAGAAATGACTGATAAAAGATTTAGGTAATTGCTATGGAGACAGACTTCCTTCCATCACTAGGTATCTTGAATAATACAGCCTCGGAGTCATAAGATGGAGTGTCAGTTTCTGCAGAGTCCTAAATTAATACTTGTCCCTGCTTTGTCTATACTTCCTGTACATCTAATGAAGTGAATGTAATTTATTTTGACAATGTATTGAAAATCACTCGATCAAATGACTATTCTGTAATCAACACAAAAGACAATATAGGCTTGGAAACCATAAACTCTGAAATAACATAAATACACATCATTTTCTTAAAGCAGATTTTTTTCCTGGAAACTATGAGTGTGTTCAGCACAGTGTGTTAAATATGAAATAAAATAGCTTCTAAAAGTATAATAATTCAGGTGAATATAATAAGAAAGTGTTTTGCTATGATGCCTGAAATTCAACTACCTTTATACAGTACATGAACTTGTGCCCTCTATTCAAAGTTAATTTATCTAGTTGTTCTTTGCATTTCTAATAATTAAATAACACTCATTCGGAAATAAAATCAGAGAGCCACTAACAAGCTAATACTCAGAATGAAGTTCTGAAAATATTGTAGATCAGCCTTATTAGAAATTTTAGTTTCACACATGAACTTTAGAGGGAAATTTCAAAACCTTCACTAAAATTCCACCAAATCAGACTATGGTTTCACTATCACCTGAATGTTATGACATATTTTGATAGTTAATGAAATCACCTGTATGCTAACAAAAACTCACTATACTGACATCAGAAAGGGCTAAAAGGTTACAAACTAGATTTAGAGGTATGCATACAGGATTAATTTAGAAGAGAGTTTCTTCATCAATACAAAATCTTTCTTACATCTTGTGTATCAAGGTTTTTATTTTTAATCCAGTGAAAAACATTACCTAAGATTTAAAAACATTCCAACATTTGAAAGATGTAACTATTCAGCTGTGCCGAAAGATATTTCACAAATGTTTTTTGCATTTGAAAACCAGCAGAACACCTGGAAGCTTACAGAGATAGTGTAATTGAAATACTTAGTTTGCACTAAAACAAAACGCACGTGGCATCACCCTGGCAAGATGGCCAAAGCAAAACAAGTGACTGTGCGGTGGCACTGTGAAAGTACAATGTAGTGTTTAAATACAGCCAGGCAGAAGCCAGTGGATAATGCTCAGTAATGGGTTAATCAATACTTATTATGGTTTTATTGGTTCACTAAAGAGAGAACAGAACCTAGTGAGCACAGAGTCGAAAAAATCACTGCATCTGATCTAGATAACATCTACTCTCCCTAAGGGATTTCCCTATTCAAGAATCCAATTTACCATGCCTGATTGACAAGGATTGGATCCCAGGGAATCACATAACTCTTTTTAGGACCCAATAAAATCCTAATGGATTTGTCTGACTGGTCAGGAGGCTTCTAGTTTTACTAAACAGAGGTGGTTTGCTGCAATTAGCCTTTATTCCACTCACAGTTGAAAAACGGGGCTGTTAGGAGTCGTCCCCCTCTCTAAATGTTGGAGTCGTGCTGGGATGAGCCCGCTGGAAGGAGGCACTGTGCTGTATAAAAGGAGACCCTCATAATAAATTGTAAACATCTGAAAGCTTCTGAAAAATGGTAAGGAAAAGAGAAATCAAATAAAAAAAGGTGGAAAGTCCAAATAAATTGTGCCCTTAAAATCTATTTATTAGTCAGTTAGCCTTTACAATTCCTCTCATCCAGGTAATTGTGACAGAAAGGAACCTCTCTCTTAGAGAACAGCTTTAGAAATGTGTATCTTTTCCTATCTGAGCTTTCTCTTTAATATCTGAAGTGTGAAAAGAAATCATTCAACAGCAATACAAATTGTGTAGATAGTATCCTCTGTTATCCGCCCTCACCCCACCCCATAACCCCATTCACACACACACACACACACACACACACGCGCGCGCACACACACACACTTTCTTCCTGGAGATAATGTTTTTATTAAACAGCTAATTTGTTCAAGCACTGTGGGTTTTGATTGTGGCATACAATTTTAGTAGCTGCTAAGTTAGAAAAGAGTCCAAGTGTGATTTGAAGTTGAGTGAAATGTGGCCAAAGATGAACTTTTTAAATAATAAAAATCTTATTTTGAAGCAAACATCCCTTTAATTTAAAAGTCACTGGTGCAACCCATTTCCCTCCAGATTCATGACTGCTCATTCATGAGGCACAAATGAAAATGTGTTTTAATTGAATGGATTTTCTAATCAGAAGTACATTCATTTTTTAAATGCCTTTGAATAGACATCCATGATTTAGTCATTTCTCCTTAAAGGGACCTTAGTGATATTCTGAGAATTTGCAGGAGCTCGCACTACCAGTGTCTTAAACTACAGTTTCCAACTCCAAAATACCCAGCTAAAAACTTTTACTAATTGAAGGGAAAAAAAATCTGCTTCCAATAAGAGATGCATCACTACCTATGATAAGAAGAGTGGTTTAAACACAGGAAGGGAAAACATGTTATAAAATATTGTGTAGAATATTATCACATTTAATGATACGTAAATTTTTAACAATAAGATTCTACCTTAGTGACTATCAAGAAAATGGAAAATTCTGTGTGGTATGTTGAATTAGAACCCCAATATAACACATGTTCTTAATCTTAATTCATGTGGGTGAACTCATGTGTAAATGGGACCTTTTGAAGATGTTATTTTTAATTAAACTATGGCCTGAGTCAGGGTAGACCTTATGCCACATTTTTGGAGTGATTTATTACCAGAAGAAATTTTAAAAAGCAACAAGATTCAAGGGATTTTTTTGAAATACTTAATATAGCTTGTTAGTGAAAAATGAAAAGGATTCTGATTTAAAATGATGGTCTGAGACATGCATTTGCCTATTTTGTCTCGTTAAACTCAGCTACAACACCAGCAACGAGGTGTTAAATAAAAAAATCCATGAAAGTAAACAAAAATAGGAGAGAAATGAGAAAAAAAGAAACAATAAAATTCTGAAGCATGGAAAAAAAGTGAAAGCATGCTACTGGTTGAAAGAGTTGTGGTAAATTGTATTTTCCAAAAGTGACCACAGTAATATTTCCAATTCCATATGCCATTTCCAAAACCTAGCTATTCCCCTATAAAAAGGTGCAGTGTATTTCCTCTCCCCTGAAATTGGGTGAACCTATCTCACTGTGTGGATGAAAGAATATGACAGAAGGGCTGTTATGTGACTTCTGAAACTAGGTCATAAAAGGTGCTATGGCTTCAGAACCAACAAAAAATATCTGTAAATATGAGATTTTATAAATGTGTCTCACACAAATGTGGGGATGTACAAGTCCAAATTCTGTGAAGTAGGCTGCAAGCCAACAGCTCGGATAAAGGTCTTAATGACTTTCTCAAGAGAGGTTGGCTGGCTGAAGCAGAGAGAGAGATTCTCTCTTCTAACTTCTTTTTTAAAGGCTTCAGCTAATTAGATTAAATGCAGATGCAATCAGCCGTGGATGCTATCAATGTGCTGATGATTTAATAAAGCAGCCTTCCGGCTTATTAACCAGCCAACAAAAGTCCTTTCAGTAACGGTTAGGCCAGTGCTTGCTGAATCAGATAGTTAGGCACCATCACCTAGTCAAGTGGACACATGAACCCAAACCACAACAATATCTTTTGCCCATTTTACAATTGGGTTGTTTGTCCTTTTATTGTTGAGTTGTAGGATTTCTTTATATGTGCTAGATATCAAACCTTTATCAGATATATGGTTATCACATATTCCCTCCCATTGAGTTGGCTGCATTTTAATCCTTTTACAAAGCCTCAAAGATTGAACAGAAGTGATCAATCTTGAAGAGTTTCTGTTTGTCTATTTTTTTTTTTCATTGCTTGTGCTTTGGGTAGAAGGTCTAAGAAGCTACCTCCTATCACTAGGTCTTGAAGCTGTTTCCCTATATTTTATTCTGGGAGTTTTATGGTACTGAGCTCTTAAATTTAGGTCTTTGATCCACTTAGTTAATTTTTGCATATGGTGTGAGGTGGGGGTCCTCCCTCATTTCTTTGGATATGGATATCCAGTTCTCTTGCCCCACTTATTAAACAGAATATTCTGTCCCAGTTCAGTGGATTTGGGGACTTTGTCAAAATCAATTGACCATATAACTGAGTGTCTATTTCTGAACTCTCAAATTAATTCCATTGATCAATAAACCTAGCTTTGTGCCAGTGCCATGCGGTTCTGACCACTGTGGGTTTATAGTAAGCTCTAAAGTCAGGAAGTTTAAGTCCTTACACTTTGTCTGTCATTTTTAGGATATTCTTGGCTATTCGAGGACACTTTTCCTTTCAAATAAATTTGAAAACTAACTTTTCCAAGTCTGCAGAGTAGGTTGTTGGAATTTTGATTGGATTGTGTTGAATCTGTTGATCAATTTGGGTAGAATTGACATCTTATTGACATTTAGCCTTCTAACCCATGAACATAGAATGTTTTTTCCATCTGTTTAGGTCTTCTTTGATTTATTTTAGCAATGTTTTGTAGTTTTCTGTGTACAAGTCCTTTACAGCCTTGGTTAAGTTTATTCTTAGATACTCAATTCTTTTAGCTACTATTGTGAATGAAATTGTTTTCTTACTTGCCTCCTCAGTTAGCTCATTACTACTGTATAGAAACATAACCACTATTTGTGCATTAATCTTGTCTCCCATTACCTTGCTGATATTGTTTATTAGTTCAAGTAGCTTTGTCATAGATTTCTCGGAATTTTCCTAATACAACATCATCTTATCTGCAAATAATGAGAGTTTTACTTCTTCTTTTCTTTTTTCTTGCCTAATTGCTCTAGCTAGAAATTCTGGCACAATGTTGAATAACAGTGGTGACAGAAGGCATCCTGGCCTCATTCCTGATCTGAGGGGGAAAACTTTGTCTCTCACCACTGAGCATGATTTTTGGCTGTGGGTTTTTCACATATGCCCTTTATCATATTGAGGAAATTTCCTTTGATTCATATTTTTAAAGTGTTTTTATCATGAAAAGATGTTTAATTTTGTTGAATGCCTTTTCAGCATTGCTTTGGTTCATTAATGCTGCCAGAAATGCAATATGCCAGAAATGGATATGCTTCTATAAAGGGAATTTATTAAGTTACAAGTTTGTGGTTCTAAGGGCATAAAAATGTCCAAACTAAGGCATCCAGAGAAAGATACCTTGACTCAAGAAAGTGCTGATAATGTTCAATGTTTCCCTGACAGCTAGGAAGACACATGGCTATGTCTGCTAGCTTTTTCTCCTGTCTTCTCTTTTCAAGTAGCTTCCCTGGAGAAGCTGTTTCTGCATCTCCAAAGGTTTCTTTCTGTGTCAGCTATGAACCTTTTTCCAAAATGATTCCCTCTTAAAAGACTACAGTCAGTGACCCCCACCTTGAATGATTGAAGACATAACCCTTTGGAAACCACCTAATCAGCAGGCTATGCCCCCAGTTGGGTGGGTCACATCTCCACGGAAACAACCTAATCAAAAGGTCCCACCATAAACAATATTGAATCAGAATTCAAAAACATGGCTTTTCTGGAGTGCATAACAGTTTCAAACCAGCACAAGCATCGATCAAGATGATCATGTGATTTTTTTCCCTTTCAATTTGTTAATATGTTGGGTTTTCTTGTGTTGCACCACCCTTGCATAACTGGAATAAACACCACTTGGTCATTGTGTATAATTCTCTTAAAGTGTCATTGGATTCAGTATGTGGTATTTTGTTGATAAGTTTTGCATCTATATTCATTAGGGAGATTGGCCTGTAGTTTTCCTTTCTTATAGTATCTTTATCAGGCTTTGGTATTAAAGTGATGCTAGCTTCATAGAATGAGTTAGGTAGTGTTCCCTTCAATGTTTTGGAAGAGTTTTAGCAGTAATGACTTACTTCTTCTTGGAATATTTGGGGAAAATTCCCCTGTGAAGCCACCTGGCCCTGGCTTTTCTTTGAAGGGGTTTTTGAGGACTGATTGGATCTCTTTACTTGTAACTGGTTTGTTGATGTCTTCTATTTTTCTTGAGACAATATCATTTGCTCCTGTGTTTCTAGGAAATTGTCCATTTCATTTAAGTTGTCTAGTTTGTTGGCATTCAGCTGTTCATATCATCCTTTTAAGATTTTTTTATATTTCTTCGGGCTCCATGGTAATGACTGCCCCCTGCCCATTTTTTATTTTAATTATCTGCAACTTCTTTCTTTTTTACTTTGTCAGTCTAGTTAGGGTGTATCAATCTGGTTGACTTCAAAGAATCAACCTTTGATTTTACTGATTCTTTATACTGCTTTTTGGTCCTCCAGTTCATTTATTTCTACTTTAATCTTTGTCATTTTTTTCTTCTACTTGATTTAGGGTTAGTTTGCTGCTCTTTCTCTGGTTTCTTCAGTTTTTCATTTAGGTTGTTGGTTTTAACTCTGTCTTCCCATTAGAGCTAAAAATTTCCCTCTCAGCATGGCCTTTTCTGAATCCCATAGGTTTTTATATGTTGTATTCTCATTTTCATTCATCTCCAGATACTTACTGATTTCTCTTGCAATTTCTTCTTTGACCCACTGATTGTTTAAGTGTTGTGTAACCTTCAAATATTTGTGAAAGTTTAGGTTCTTTAGTGGTTATTGTTTTCAGCTTCATTCCATTATGATCAGAGAAAGTACTTTGAATAATTCTATCTTTTTTAAGTTATTAAGACCTCTTTGTGCCCCAGCATATGATCTATCCTGGAGAATTTTCCATTAGCACTTGAGAAGAATGTACGTTCTGCTGTTTTGGGATGTAATGACCTATATATGGCTGTTAGGCCTAATTTATTTATATTATTTATGTTCTTTATTTTCTTATTGATCCTCTGTCTAGTTGTTCTAGCTATGGAAGAGAGTGGTGCATTGAAGTCTCCCACTATTAAAGAAAACGTGCCTATTGTCCCCTTCAATTTTGCCAATGTTTGTCTCCTGTACTTGGGAAGACCTTGATTGGGTGCATAAACATTTATGATAATTTCTTCTTGATGAATTACTCCTTTCATCAATATATAGCCCCTTCCTTGTCTCTTATGACATCCTTGCATTTGAAGTCTATTTTCTCTGATATTATAGAACTAACCCAACTTTCTTTTGGTTTACTACTTGCATGGAATATCTTTTACCATCCTTTCACTTTCAACCTGTTTGTGTATTTGGGTCTAAGATGGGTCTCTTGTATACAGCATTCAGATAGTTCATATTTTCTAATCCATTCTGTCAATCTGTGTCTTTTGACTGAGAAGTTCTTTCTTAATTGGTAGTACAACAAGACTATGGATTTTTCAAAGTTATCCTGTGTGTCTGATCTCTTATTCAGCTCTGTCCTCTGTTATGGTAATAAATGATTATTATAAGCAATAATAAAGAATAAGCTAGGGATGAATTTGGGATGGTGGTTAAAATTGGAAAAGGTGTTGATTTCCTTCATATTGTAGCTATTCTCTTACTTAATTGCATGTTTTAGATTGCTCAGAAAATGATGCTAAGCAGAACTTTATCAGTATTGCAGAAAGGTAGTTCATTTCTGAGTTTACTAAATAAAAGCCCAGCTGCCTCAATACAGCTAGTTACAGCAGTAATTTTAAATCTTACCTTACCTGCATGGTCAAGGTCACGGGATTTCTAATGGGAACAAATCTAGATATAAAGGCTTGTTCTCAATTAGCCCTGATGATATGAAAAATAAATGAAGAACAATGAGGGTTGAGTTACTGTTTTGTACAGTAAAAAAAATACAGTAATTCAGCACCTCTTTCTTTTCCTGGATCCTACCCAAGAGTTTGGGAGAAGAAAGACAAGATTATCTGGGAAATATGATCTTAAGACTACCAGTAGATAATAGAGTCCTCCGTCAGCTCTGTGCTAGTGCTTACCTCTAACAAAAGATGGGACTGCCACAGATACAAGCCCTTCAATCTGGAAACAACACAATTGTTCAGTTTCTTGTCACACATTCTGTCAAAAGAATGCAGAGCAAAGAAGTAGAAAAGAACTGTGTCTCTGCTATGAGCAGGATTTTATCCTCAGTCTTCTCTGAGCAAAATCATCTTTCCTAATGAGCCTGACTTTCACAGGAATATAATTAACAGAAAATGCCTATCTGTTGGGGTATTTTTGTTTTGAAAAAACAAAACATTGTTTTTCTATTCTGATAATAAAGAGCTATAGTAAGTTGTGAGAGTTCAATTTTCTCACTAGAAATTAAGATATTCTAAAAAATTTCTTAGAAAAAAAATTTCACCCTTAGAATATCCTGGAAGGCTTATTGATCCTAAAAACAAAGATATTATGCATATTTTCTAATGTTGTTGCTCCTATACCCTCATAAATTCATCACTTGATGCGGAATGTAATCTATATGGATGTCATCTCTCTTAGATGATAAAATCATTGAGATTATAAACATTATCAAATCCCAGAGTCTTTCTGGCTAGTTTAGCAAAATAGAGATGCTCAATCCAGTTCAGAATTGAACTGGGACACTGTGTTAATTATATTAAATATTCATTATTAATGAATGTCAAAGATTCCATTGAGAATAATCATTTACACTTTTTTTATCCTGTTCTTTTCACCATTATCTCACTTTTATTATAAAGAAGAAAATGCAGTAGATGCTTTAAGACACATGAAAAGTTTATAATGTTAGGGAATATCATGAGTTTTTCTTGTCTTGGTTTGACCTTTGTTATTTTATTTATAAACACTACAGCTTTGCAGTCAGTAATAGGAATACAAATATATACTCGAAAACTATTTCACTATTTAAATATTTCTCTATTCTAAGAGAAAGAATATTGTACCTAATTAGTATGAGAACTGATGATGCAGTCTCTCTCTCTCCCTCTCTCTTAAATTTGGCCTTAAACCATATAAATATATGATTATAGTCCATTTGTGCTCCCTAAGTAAGTACAATTGAATCCGTATGTGGTTCTTACTGCTGCGAGTAACCAAAAAATGTTTCCTCTAAAAATCTGTTACCTTCATAATTAGTGCAGTATTCTAACATATTTCTTATGGAAAGTAAACCATGGAATAAACTCAAAATTCATTTGCAAACTTAAGAACATTTGCCTTCTAGTTACAATTTTCAACTTTCATGAAAGAATCTCAGGACTTCAAATAATAGTAATTTATCATCTGATTTGGGAAGAGGAATTAGTTTCCTCTCCCACGCCAATTTGAATGGATTTGCAGAAAAGTGTTGGATTGTTTTAATGAAAAGAATCCTGAAACTGAATCCAGCATCAAATGGGTATGATTATTATGTCTATTGTAGACACGGGTTGGAAAAATGGGTAAGGTCAGTATTAGCATATGGTCAAGATGTTTGTCAGCACCAATCAAATCTGTCCTAATCTAATCACTGAACCCATTTAATATTTTCTTAAGTTATATAAATCTATTGAATTCTTATCCAGATTGAAACCTTTTGAAATAAGCAAATGCTATCACTTATTCTGGATATTAATTATTACCTTGTTATTTTTTAATTTAAAAAATAGGAATAAATATATTTTATAAATTTGAAGAATACAGACTTGGATGTTTTATTATCAATGTAGCTTTAAATGCCTTTACTTTGATTAAAACACAGTTTAGATAAATACCTATTCCCATTTGCAATAATTTTGGTACTGAAACTCATTCAACTAACACAAAAATAAAAATACAAAATAAATGATAGAAAAAGAGTATAAGATAGAAAATACATATCAATGCTTATAATAGATATGTGTGTATATATATGTGTGTATACATGTGTGTTTAATATACATCAGTATATTAAACATTTTTGGAAACAATAGTCACAAACCTGGAAACTCTAACGAGATAGTTTCTCAGGTAGGATATTTAATGATGATATAGAACAGTACTTCTTTCTTCAGCAGGATATATAAAAGAATGTGACTATTTTAATTTACATTTTTTCATAAATGATAGAAAAATAAGAAGTAAAATGGGCAAGTCACAAAGTAGATTACAAATATTCCTAAAATGCCACCTTTATCAGATTGCTTCTAACAATGCAAAAATTGTGATGGTTTCCTATAACACCCTAACTAAGAGTCAAACCCTTCTAGCAATTTTAATGCTCCCTATAAAATGTCCAATTCTAACTATAGATTCTATTTTCCCCTAATTCAGGATATTATATCTCCTCTATTTTAAGCAGACATCTCCCTGCTTGCATTTTGAATTTTTTCATTTTTCTTCCTCTCACCAACCCTTATTTTTTCTTCTAACCCCTGCCTATATCTGTCCATATCACCGTAGGTTTTCAAGTTTCAGCCCAAAGTCTCATCTGATCATATAGCACACAATCAGTTAATAATTGTTGATTGGAGGCTTATTTGAAAGAACTGAACAGTGAAATGAAATGTCTCCAGACTGTAAACCATAGGCAAATGAATGGTGAACAGTGAGCTGTACGTGCCCATTACTAAAACATACAATATGGCATAAAACCCTCATAACAAAGATTATGTGTGAATATATATATATTATTTATATAATGCAATCATTTTGGCAAAATTTCATATCTAATAAAATAATAATAAAACCCTTAGTGGCCTAATAATTTTAAAAACAGGAAAAACTGCAATACTATAAGTAAAGTAATAATACAAAAGTCTGTAGTTAGCTATGTATTTTCTCTCTGACTCCAGTTTTTTTAAAAAAAAAGTTAACATATGGCCTAGTTCAGAAAAGAAGGCAGCCCCTACCTTTATTTATTTATTTATTTTTTTACATGTGCAGCACCAGGAAATGAACCCGGGTTCTCTGGCATGGCAGGCAAGAGTTCTTGCCTGCTGAGCCACCATGGCCGACCCGGCAGCCCCTATTTTGATAACCATGATTGGCAACTTCAGCATTGGTAAGTTGTTTTAGGGTTAAATGGCAGAGCAGCATAGTAGTCAGTGGTTCTAAAGTATGGTCTGGTGAAACTATTTTCATTATTATTCTAAAAGGATATTTTTCATATTCACTCATTTTCTTACAAACATACAGTGAGTTTTCCAGAGACATGGTGTACATTATTGCAATAGATTAAATGCAGGAGCAGACAGGAGAACATAGCCAGCCATCTTCTTTTAGGTCAGACAGCAAATAGATTTGCAAAAATCTAAGACAATGCCACTACCCTCCACAGGTTTTAGCACGCTTTTTCCTTTCTTATTCAAGTGAAATCATACAAAGCCCCAATAGTAACTGCAGTGCTTCTAACTGATAACCTGAAAATGAGCTCATTTAATCCTCCAAATGTTTCTTGGGAAAAGAGCTAGCGTACTGACCAAGGGATTAGGACAGTAGGAGTTACCTCCTCCCTGCTGCTCTACCTTTGAAAGTGCAATAAGGACACCATCGAAGAAACAGAATAACACTGGCTACTTATATGATTTTCTCTGAGCAGATGCTAGCACAATGGTGACATCTAAGCAAAAAACTTTTAAAGCTGCTGAGGAGCAGGATTTCCTTCATCTCTTTTGGGAGCATAAGTAGCATGTAAATATGCTTTCAATATCACAGAGACATTTGCAGACATCCTGTGTTTTCCTCCTTGTTGGAAATACCCAGTCAATCTTCTGACAGAGACTTAGAGAATTTACCTAAACTTGCTTAAAAACATAATCATAAAAACAAACCAAAAAAAAAAATAGTCATTGCCTGTTACAATTTGTATCTTATGAGAAGTAATGATCATTACAGAGTAGCATCCCAAGTGTCTCCCTAATACTTAGACAACTTTTTTCAATTTTTGGCAAACTACCTGTTTTTCAGTGAGGCTCTTTTGTTTCCAAAACTTTTGATTGTAGAAATTTAGGCTCTAAGTACTTGCTATTCTCTTTTCTCTCTTATGGTCTATATGATATTGCTTTCATGACAACTCTGCTTCCCTCTAAATGTCTGCTGTCTCATAACTTTGATCTGCCATGATTCCTTTTGGTCAGGAGAACTTTCTTATATCTATATCTATATCCATATTTGTGATTGTTAGATTCTGGTGACAGCTTGGCCAGGTGATGTGCCTAGTTGTCTGGTCAGGCAAGCACTGACCTGATCATTGCCACAGGGATATTTTGTGGCTGTTGATAAACTGGAAGGCTGGGTTATGAAATCATCAGTCAGTTGATTGTGGCTGTGGCTAATTACATTGTGATCAAATAAGGGCACAACTTTCTCAAATGAGATAATCCAATCAGTTGAGTGCTATTAAGGAAGAAAAGTGATTTTTTCACTACTTCACCAGCGAGCCTCTCTTGTTGAGTTTGTCAAGATCCTTCATTAGGACTGCCCACTTCACAGCCAGCCCTATGCATTTTGGACTCTTCCATTCCCATGGTTGTGTGAGACACTTTTATAAATCTCATATTTGCAGATATCTTCTGTTGGTTCTGTTTCTCTAAATAACCCTGATTACCAGAATATTCAACTTTAATATACTATATCAAAGATTTTCAAACACAGTATTGGTATTTTAAGAACTGCTATTCTTCTACTCTCTGATTTCCACTTTTGTGTTGAGAAGACAAATGAGGAAACTAATTTTTGTTCTTCGTAAAGTAATATATTTTTCCTAAAGATACTCTTGAAATTTTCCCTTTATACTTGCTTGTTTGCAGTTTTCCTCTGCTTTTCTTTCTATTTATTCGGCATTGGGTTCAGAGTGACTCTTGAATCTGCCATTTGATGTCACTTATGTTTCAGAAATTTCTCAATAGTGTTATCTTTTTAAACAGTTTTTCTGCCCCATTCACTCTCTTTTGCCTTTCCCAAACTCTTATTACATTTTATTGGCCCTTCTCAATGTGTCATCTCATTCTGACTTACTCTCTTTTAAATTCATTTTCCATCCTTTTGTCTTTGCATCCTTCTGCTGAATAATTTTTTCTGCTCTACATTTCATATGTGTAATTCTCTCTGTACCCATGTCTAATCTAATTTTAAACACACTCAGAGTTTTAATTTCATTTACTCAAAATTTTAATTCCTGGGCTTTCATTTGGCTCATTTACATATAGAAATAAAAATAGAAATATATATTCTAGCTTTCTATCAAAATTCTCAGTCTTGATTTGGAAATCATTAAACATATCAAGCTCAGCTATTTTAAAACTGTGTCTCAGAACTACATCTTCTGGATTACCTGAGAGCATTTTTTCCTTCCTTATAGTTTTTCTTGATTCTAAAACATGCAGTTTATTTTATGTTTTGCTTCTTTGAATGATTTCCAAGTTTAATAACATTTTAGAACTAACTTGAGGCTTAGAATGATTGTATTTTTCTTCAGAGAAAATATACTTTTATTCCAACAGGTAGCTAGGGGCCCTCTGTAATTTCAGATGACATAATTCAGTTTCAATGACATGAGTTGAAGCTATGCTTCATTCCTTCCAAAGACTAATCTATTTCTAATTAAACCTACTCCTAGCATGTAGACTTTCATGACTCTTTTGACATAAACCTTGAGGGCTTTAGATTTTAATTTTTCCGCCATAATGCTATCAAAGCTTTGTTCAGCTTACTAACACCTCAGCCACTACAGTAATCAGAAAAATCCCCTAAAACATTCTCTAAGTAAAAAGCACCCTGAAATGGTGGATTCCCTTCTCTAGGTTTCTTTCCTCTCGTACATTTTGATCCTGGATTTATTTTTACAATTTTCCTATTTGTTTTCATTTTAAGAATGTTCAAATTTTCCTAGTCCATTATTATTGGAAATGGAACTCTCCAAGGGCACTTTAAGGGGGCAAATTGCAAAATAAATAGTACAATAAATAACAGATAAGGCGCAATAAAAAAATAAGCTAAAAATAAGTCATGTACGTTAAAGTGCTTACTAGTTTGTAGATACCTAGTAAACCCCTGTGATTTAATAAGAATTTCTCTAAGGGGTTTTAAGACTGACAATTTTTTAAATTTTCCAAATAAGATTCTCCAAATATAATTAAACCCAGAGTTGTCAAAGAATCTATTAGAAACAATTATACTGAAAGAGAAATTTTCAGTTCCATTTTTTCATGAACATTTTATGGAACTTCTGAAATTCACATTTTCTCTTTTGATAATCAATCAAAGTACGAAATTACCTGGTAGTAAATATACAAGCATTCTAAATCACACTGAAATAATAATCAAAGTGAATAGCAGAGGCTGAAAGGACTCTAAATAAGAACTTTGAAAGAAATTAAATAGTGATTTGATTTGAAAGATGGCATAGTGGAAATGACTAAAATATGCTATATGAAGTATTGGCTGATTGACTATTAATTCCCTAGAGATAAGAGGGTTCAGAAGGTTTCCCATAAGCCAAATGCGCTCAATTTCATACTTGGGAAATTTTCTAAGGTTATGATAAATAATAGCATCTTTCATTGCATAAACAATTCAACTGATTGAAACATTATGAAGTTTATATAAGAGGAAATGAAAATTTGCTGAAGTTATTTAAGTAAGGAAGTATGTATGTAAGAAGAGATTAATTAAGCTTGGCTTCCTATGATTCAAAAATAGAGTACTTGTCAAAGTTTTTGATGATTTTATCTTTATAGACAAATATAAAGATTACAGCAAAATAAAAAGTGTTTATAGGCTTTTTTTTTCAATATCTGATAGCAAGGGCATGTCTTACAGCCTTCTGATGCTATGAGGAATTTATCAAAAACAAAAGAGATATTTAGCAGTTCAGGTGAGGTTTTAGACTCAAACTAGGATACAGTGAGTTTCAAATCTAAAGATGAATTCAATAGGAAATTTTTACTTTGGACTTTAAAAATAGATCCTGAGGGAAGTGTGGAATTTAGTTTGTCTTCTCAGGCAGCTAGTAAATAGCCAGGAACTGTCTGGAACTATTGTTTGGGGAACTTCCACAACCATACACACATCGTATACCAGTCTGAAGTGGGTGGAAGGGCTAAGATCACAGTACAGAACTGTAAGTAAAGTCTCCCAAACTGTGGAGGCTGGAGTGCCTCCTCCACTGGCATGGCAAGTTGTTTTGAAGTCACTTCCCCAAGGGAAAAAGAATCAGTCTCTATTAAGAGTAAGGCAATTAAGGTGCAAGAAGCTACAACTGAGGATTTATTTAACAAATTTGGACTGTTGAATACAAGCCCCAAGCACAGATATACTGGAACAAGCAGGAAAGGGACCCAGAGGTCTCTCCTGGCAGGGAGGAGGCAGGGCTGAGAAATACACACACACACACACACACACACACACACACAATAAAATTAAAAAAAAACAAAAAAAAAAAACAGAGGCTTTTGGATTTGACTGAGCTCAGAATACTGAAAAAAAAAAAAAAAACAAAACTATGCCCTAAGAACAGGGGCACATAGAGGAAGGTACCAATTCAATTCTTGATTGACAAACCTAGGGGGCTAGGAACCAACTGTGAAAAGGACTTTTTTCTTTCTTTTATTTTTCAAACTTTTTAGCAACCCATTAAAGAAAGCCTCAAGCATTTTCAATTGTCAGCACTTCCTCAGGCAAGGGCAGAGTTTAAGGGATATCTGAGAGATGAGTAGTTAGTTGTAGGAGATAATTCCCCAAAAGGTATATCTTACCCAAGAAAAGGGAAGAAGGGCCCAGCACAAGTGGCAGCTGTCATTCAGAGAATTCAGAAACCAGGGGTTGGAAGACAGAAACAGCTTAAAGCTGCCTTCTTCCTCAGCTGATGTCTCAACCATGCCCCTAGCTGGCAAAGGGTCTGCTGAGAACTAAAGGCACCACACCGCTTTATGCTGGTGGGGATCTGCAGGCCGACAAATACCACCTGCTGGGTAGGATAGGAAAAGCACAGAGTCTAGAAGCTTCAACTGAAATATTGGCAACCTGCTGGGTCTCATCCTCAGGGAAGCTTAATACAGATTACACCCTCCTCCTGAGACCTGCCCTGTCTTGTCTTGGAAAATCTAATTGGGATTGATCACATCTGGGGAGACCTCTGCCCAAAAAAACTTCCATATAAACAGAGAAAGAACCAGAAAAACAAGAGCTGAAAAATTCTTATCAGTTAAACAGAAGTTATGCTAAAGGTCTAGAATAAGTATAACTGAATGTCAAAGAGCAGATAGAAAACAAAACCAACCAACACAAAATTCCCAGCTGAAAGAGAGAAAATGACTATTTTCTATAAATAGCAAGAATAAACTATTTAGGGAAACTGGGAAAAAAAAATCACCAGATTGCCTAGACACCAGCAAAAAAATCATGAGTCATACTAGGCAGTAGGAAAATAAGGCCTAATCACAGGAACAATCTAACACTTCAAATGAATTGAAACAACCAATTAAAGATGTTTAAATAGATGTTCTAAATCAATTCAATGAGTTTAGAAGGAAATTATGCCAATGGAGATGGAGGATATAAAGAAGACACTAGGTAAACATACAGAAGAACTTGTTAGCTTGCAAAAACAAATGGCAGAACACAGGGGAATGAAAGGCACAATAGAAGAGATGAAAAATACAATGGTGGCATACAACAGTAAATTTGAAACAGTGGAGGAAAGAATTAGTGAACTAGTGAACAGGACATCTGAAATCTTACATGCAAAAGAACAGATTGGGAAAGGAATGGAAAAGCATGAGCAAGCTCTCAGTGAACTGAATGACAACATGAAGAGCACAAATATACAATTTATGGGTGTCCCAGACAGAGAAGAGAAAGGAAAAGAGGCAGAAAGAATAATGGAGGAAACAATCACTGAAAATTTCCCAACTCTTATGAAAGACATAAAATTATTGATCCAAAAAGGGCCTCATACCCCAACAAAATAGATTCAAATAGACCTACTCTAAGACACATTCAAAAAAGATTGTCAAATGTTGAAGACATATTTCTGAAAGCAGCAAAGGAAAAGCAATCCATCACATAAGGGAAGCTTGATAAAATTATGTGTGGATTTTTCAGCAGAGATTGTGGAGGCAAGGAGGCAGTGGCATGATAATTTAAGATCCTGAAAGAGAAAAACTGCCAACCAAGAATTCTACAACCAACAAAATGTCCTTTAATAATGAGGGTGAGTTTAAAATATTTTCAGACAAATAAGCACTGAGACAGTTTGCACACAAGAGTTCTGCTCTACAAGAAATAAAGGAAGCACTATCAGCAGATGGGAAAAGACAGGAGAGAGAGGTTCAGAAAAGAGTGTGAGTGTGGTTGAAAGAGGAAGTCTAGGGGCATGTATGACACCAGAAGGAGTGATAGAGGATAATTACCAGGATTGCATAATTTAGTGAAACCTACAGTGGACAATGACGGTGATTAAATTGTACGAATATAAGAACAGTTTTACACAAGGGAGAACAAATGAATGCCACCATTGCACAGTGTTGAAAATGTGATGATATATGGAAAAAACACAATCAATGCAAACTAGGGTCTAGTTAACAGTATAACAGTATAACACTGTAATATCTTTCCATTAATGTAACAAAGGCAGTATACCAAACATAAATATCAATAAGAGGGGGATATAAAGGAGGGTTTGGGACTCTTGTTATTGTTGTTATTGCTTCTCCTTTTTAATTTTTAATTCTTTTTTTTTTTCATTTTTCCCCCTTTTTTCTTTGCAGAAGAAATTGAAATGGTCTCATGTAGATTGTGGTGGTGAATGCATAACAAATGTGATTATAGTGGGAGCCATTGATTGTTTACTTAGGATGGTTTATATGATGTGTGAATAAATCTGCCTAAAAAACAAACAAAAATACAAGTGCTGGAGAAAATGTGGAGGGAGAGATATACCTATTCACTGTTGGTAGGGAAGTTGAAAGGTGCAACCCTTTGGAGGGCAGTATAGTGGTTCCACAGGAGGCTAAATATAGGGTTGCCACATGATCCTGCAACCATATTATTATGTAAGACTTGGGTGATCTGAAAGCAGGATCATGAATGGTCATTTGCACACTGGTGTTTAAGGCAGAATTATTCATGATTTGCAGGAGAAGTAGGTGGCCTAGGGTATATCAATTCATGAGCAGAAGGGTAAACTGTAGCATATGCATACAATGGAATATTGAGTGGCTGCAAGAAGGAACAAAGTTGTGAGGTATGCATCTAGATGAATGTACCTTGAGTGCATAATGTTGAGTGAAATAAGCCAGAAATGAAAGAACAAATATTGTAAGGCCTCACTAATATGGACTAACTATAATGAGCAAATGCTGAGAATTCGATTAAAGAGCATAGGTTATCAGGGAATAGAACATGGGTAGAGATTGGGCAGTAAATGATTAAGAACTACAAAATGTTCAATACCGTTTATTGTTAAGGTTCCTAGATTGTAAACTTTTACAGCAGTCACAATTATTCTTGAGTTTTAGCTGTTATTTCCAAATTCTGAAATGCTAAGCTCTTTGTACATAGCCTTATAGTTGCCTTGAACTTTGGGTATCTTTGTGAAATCTGAAACTCAGAGGTCTGCAGCTCTTACAGTCAGCAATACTCCACAAAAAAAAACTGTTGAAGAAGGTGAAAAAGAGATAGGCTTCAATTAAATATATAAATGGAACAAACTGGATTAGGATTAAGGTATATTAGAATACAGGGTAAAGGGTGATATTGACTATGTTTTAAAATTTCAACATTTGTGTGAGGCCAAGGGAAGAGATGTTCATTTGGTGCAAAATTTGTATTTTCTGTAGCACATTATCTAATTTAACCTGTATGATCAGTTTATTTCAATGACATAATTACATGAAAACTAGAATAGGGAATGAGAGCTTGCTATTCTGTACCTGTTAATGTAATACTCTGATATATTCCAGAGTATTTTGGGTGGAAAAAAAATTTTTTTAAGTATTTGCAAAGACCCTTTGATCTATCAGTGGGAAACGTGGAAATATTAAACTTCCCCACCTGAGGAATTTCTGATATTCTCAAAAGCATTAGGGATTTCCATTTCAATAAGCCAAGTCCTTAATCATGGAGCTTGTCATTATGAAACTTATTCCTGCAAGGATAAGGTAAGCCTACTGATCATTATACCTACGAGTCTTCCCCAGAGAACCTTTTTTGTTTCTCAGATGTGGCCTCTCTCTCTAAACCAATTATGCAAATAAACTCATACCTCCTCCATAGGTGGTAAATGACTCCCAGGGGTATGTCTTTCTGCAACATGGGACATGACTCCCAGGGATGAGCTGGGCCCTGGCACTGTGGGACTGAGAAGGCCTTCTTGACCAAAGTGGGAAAAAAAATGAAGAAAAATAAAGTTTCAGTGGCTAAGAGATTTCAAATAGAGCAGAAAGCTCATTCCAGAGGTTATTTTTAGACAGTATATAGATAATCCTTTTTAGTTTCCAGAGTATTCCAATAGCTAGAAGGAAAGACCTGAAACTGTTGAACAGCTGCCTTGATTCTTGATGATATTGTACAACTATGTAGCTTTTATGGTGTGACTGTGTGGTTTTTGAAAACATTGTGACTGACATTTCCAGTGTATGAGCAGGTGAATAATAAAATAGAGTCAAATAAATAAATAAATAATAGGGGGAATAAGGGGTATGGGATGCTTTGGGTATTCTTTTACTTTTTATCTTTTTTCTTGGAGTAATGGAAATTTTCTAAAATTTTTTGCAGTGATGAATGCACAATTGTATGATGATACTGTACACCACAGATTGTATGCTTTGAATGCATTAAATGGTGTGTAAACATAACTCAATAAAATTGCATTAACAATCTATACCTTGAGACTTTTGGCAATTGCCTAAATTGTAGCAAGTTGAAAAGAGCATCATTGCCATCTATTTAACAGCAGGAAGGAAGATGCAAAGTAATAGCTTTTCCTAAGCCTATGAGAGAGCTGAGGTTGCAAGGTAACAAAGTAACCCAAAATCTATGTAAATTCGGGTGTATCAAAGAGGAAACATGTTATGATCACCTCACTTACCTGAGGTAACTGCTGATGGCTACTACACAAGTTATTAAGAATTCATTCAAAAAATCACTAAAGAGGCTAGCATGAAAACACAGAATTCCTAGAAACTGCAGCAAAAAGGAAGTTCATATGCATTGATAGGTTCTTTTGCACAACAACTTAAGAACTCACTAGAGGACAGAGCAAGAGTCCTGAGAAATAAAATGAATGTGAACCCCTACCTCCTATGAAACACAAAATTAACTGAAAATGGAACAAGGACCTAAATCTAAGAACCAGGACTATCAAGCTCCTAGAGAAAACATAGGAAGCAACTTTGGGATTTTGTATTAGGCAATGGTTTCTTAGACTTTACACCAAAATCATGAGCAACAAAAGAAAAAATATAGATAAATGAGACCTCATCAAAATTTAAAACTTTTGTGCATCAAATGACTTTATCAAGAAAGTGGCTACAGAGTAGAAGAAAATATTTGGAAACCACATCTGATAAGGATTTAATATCCATAATATATAAAGAAAACCTACAACTCAACCATAAAAAGACAAAAAAAAATTGTTAAATGGGCAAAAGACTTGAATAGATATTTCTCCGAAAATATATAAATTGCCAAGAAATACATTTAAAAAATGCTCAACATCAGTAGCCATTAGGGAAATATAGTTCACATCCACAAGGATATACCATTTCACACCCCTAGAATGCTACTATTGAAGGGAAAAATAACAAGTGTTCGAAAAGATGTAGACAAATAAGAGCACTCATTCATTGTTGGTGACAATGTAAAATGGTGCAGAAGTGTGGAAACATCAAACATTCCTGTTTGGTGGTTCTTCAGGAAGTTGAGTACAAAATTACCATATGACCTGGCAATCCCACTTTTAGGTATATATTCATAAGTATTGAAAGCAGGGACTCAAACAGATATTTAAACACTTACAAAAATATTGGTATATATAAATGCTAATATTTATAGCCACATTTTTCTCACAATTGCTAAAAATTGAAGCAACTCAGTGTCCCTCAACAGATGAATATTTAAGGAAAATATGGTATACACATGCAATGGAATCTTATTCAGCCTTAAAGAGGAATAAACTTCTGATACATGAAACAACATGGATGAACTTTGAAAGCATCATATTGAGTGAAATAAATCATGCATAATAGGAAAAATATTGCACGATCTCACTGATAAGAGATAATTAGAATATGCAAACTTGTAGATTTAAAAGCTAGAATACAGTTTACTAGGGACTAGGGTAGAGTAGGGAATTGGGAGTTAATGCTTCCTGGTCCTGGTACAAATTTTCTGTTTGGGGTGACAGAAAAGGTTTTATAATTTATGGTGATGATGGTAGTACACCATTGTAATATAATTAATACAACTGAATTATATATTTAAATGTAGTTAAAGGGGGAAATTTTATGCTGTATATTGTTACTAGAATAAAAATTAAATAAAAACAAAATCATAATACTATACAACAATGTGAGCTTTAATGGAAACTATAGACTAGTTGAAAAGCCAAATCCTGACCATACTCCACTTCATTTAACTCTACCCGCCTCTACAAATGCTTATAATAATTTTGCATGATCTGGATCGTGAATATTTGCCTAAACTTTTATTTCACTACTTTCAGGTTCCCTTTTTGTATCCTTCTTGTAGAATGGATCTCTTTCTTTTAATCACAAAGGCCAAGCAGATTTTTACCTCAGAAATGTTGATGACCTACTTATTTCTTCTGCATGGAACAGTTTCACCCAGCTCTACAGATTGCTTTCTCCATGCCCCTCATTTAGGAAGTAAAATACTATCTCCTCATAGACCACTTCCTTGCCATTCTTGTCTGTGAGGGTGCTGAACTCGTCCACTGAACCCATTTGTCTCTATCTCTATACCCTAATGCTTTATTTCATACCACTTCATACCTTTTTTAACTGTTCTGGCTTGTTTGTTCATTTATCTTCTTGTTCCTTCGTGAAAATATGCATTCTCACAAAGAGAGGATTCTGCTGTTTTTCTTACCCCATATTCCTCAACAAATATTTGTGGAATAAATAAATTACTAAATTTATGGATCAGCAATGAATTTGGAAATACAAAAAATTAAGAAAGCCACTCTTCCACTACTTAAATTTACTTTGTCAAGCCACTTAACCCTCCTGTTTATCAACTATAAAATGTAAATAAAGTAACTTTTGAAAATTGGCATGAATTTTAAATTATATAATTGTATACTTTAAAGCATTTTACTAGTCTTACTTTTATTAGAGTTAGGAGAGCAATAAAATCAAATATAAAATATGCTAATATCCTAAGTTCATAGAACCTAAAGAATACATATAAATCTTACCATAAAAATTCATAAAAAATTGAAAAGTCATGACTTTTCCACAGGAGTAAAAACAGTAACTATGTATAGCAATAATGTGTTAATATAAAAGGATTCATTATAATCATTGTTCTTCCATTAGTAATTGGTAGAACTTTAATCATTTTGCCTTTTAAAAGCATCTATTCTATACTCCAATCTTCCTTTTGAAACTAGAGTGTACTCATTTTACTTACCACATTATCAGTATCAACAAAAATTTAAAATGTATATATATAGAAAAGCAGTTTTGAGAAACATCGTGATCCATTATTCACCGTACTCTTGAAGAAGAAAATTGGAATATCTGGAATTCTTTTAAGGTTTCAAATGAAGGACAAAGATGGTTTCAAAAAGCATTTCAGTGTCGACTTAGATTCTTGCAATGAGGAAATCAAAACATGAATCTGGTTAGAATGTTTCATTTACACTCTCACCAATAGAATTACAATATTGTATTCTTTTCCTACTGAGGAAAATGAATCAAATTTCTTATTTCAATATTAAAAAAAAGAGAAAGCAGAAGATCTCATAAGGTTGCAAAATCTAGACGAGGAATTAATAATCATGGTTCTACCTAGGAACCATGCCCTCTAAGAGATCTCCAAGTCTTCTTTGAAATACCTTAATACATTAAGTACCCAAAGAAGAGCAGGCATTTATCCACAAAAAGCCAACTAAAATATTAGTCTTTTCTATGTGGTTATAATTGTACCAACTGAGAGCTACATTTCAGCTGAAAACATCTGACTTTATGTCATACAAAACTTTATAATGTCTAAAAGGAAAGTAAAAGATTTATCTTTTAATAAATGAAAATATAAACCAATAAATGGCAGATAAAGGATCTTTCAAAATACTGAATGCCTATGTAGGGCAAGGTAATAAATTCTTCTAGTAACACAACTGGAAACAAAGAATCTAATCCAATTCATACTTTCTGAATATGAAGTGCCAAAAGCCTAAGGCACAAATAACTAGCCAAGGTTTTTCAGTTTCTTATGATCAGTTCTGTAAATATGAATGCCATGATGTGAATGTGGTGCATATTTGTGCCCATTAATACAGCACATTCCCCCATATTGCTCAATAAATTTTAAAAGATTGAAATCATCGTACCAATGTATCTCCTGTGGCCAAAATACAATGAAGCTAGGAATCAATAATCCTTTCCACAAAGGAAAGGAAGAAGTAAAATTATCTCCATCACTGATAGCATGATCCTGTATCCAGAAAATCCCCAATAATTCACAAAGAAAAACAAGTGCTAGTAAAAAAATTCAGCAAAGTTTCAAGATGCAAGACTAATACGAAGAAAAACAGTTGTTTTTCTTCGTATGCACCACCAATGAAATCCAAAATGAAAATAAAGAAAATAATTCCATTTACAATAATATTTTAAAGAATAAAATGTCATAAGATAAATTTAACCATGGAGGTAAAAGACTTGTGCACTGAAAACTGCAAAACACTGTTGAAAGAAATTTAAAATGGTCTAAATAAATAGCAAGAGGTCCCATGTTCATGGATTGAAATATTAATATTTTAAGATGGCAATGTTACCCAAAGCAATCTACAGTTTCAGTGGATTCCCTATCAAAATCCCAGTTGCTTTTTTGTGTAAGTGAGAATGCTGATCCTCAAATTCTGCAAGGGACCCCAAATAGTCAAAGCAGTCTTGAAAAATACAAAGACAGATTTCTTATATTTTCTGATGTCAAAAAAATTACCAGAAAGCCACAATAATCAAAACAGTGTGTCATTGGCATAAGGAAAGACATAGATCAGTGAAATGGAATTGAGAGTCCAGAAATAAACCCACACATTGATGGCAAATTGATTTTTGACAAGGGTCCCAAGTACAGGCAAAAATAGTCTTTTCAAAAAAGGTTGGTGCTGGGAAAACTGGATATCTACATGCAAAAAAAATTAAGATGAACCCCTACCTTACACCATATATAAAAATTAACTCAAAATTTACTAATGACCTGAATATAGGAGCTAAAACCATAAAGCTCTTAGAAAAAAACTTAGAGGAAAAACTTCATTACCCTTGGTTGGCAATGATTACTTAGATATGACAACAACAAAAAATAAAAAAGATAAATTGGACCTCATCAAAATTTAAAAATTCTGTGCATCAGAGGAAATTATCAAGAAAGTGAAAAGGCAACCTGCAGTTTGGATGAAATTATTTGCAAATCATGTTTCAGATAAGGGTTTACTTTCCACAGTATATAAAGAGATCCTTCAATGCAACAACCAAAGGACAAACAACCCAACTTAAAAGTGGTCAAAAGACTCAAAAAGGCATTTCTTCAAGAAAGATAAATAATCAATAAGCACAAAGAAAAAATGTTCAACATCTTCGATCATTAAGAAATGCAGATCAAAATCTTATTGAGATACTACTTCACACCCTCTAGGATGGTTCTTTATGGGGAAAAAAACAGAAAATAAATATTTGGGTGGATGTGAAGAAGTTGGAATTCAACGTTTGAAGTTTAACAAAGCATTAAACTGTACAATTGCCATATGACCTGGCAATTCCACTTCTAGATATATAGCCCAGGGACTTGAAAATGTACTTGTATACCCTTCATAGCAGCATTATTCACAATATCCCACAGATGGAAAAACCCAAGTAGATAACCAAGATGTGATATATGTACACAGTGAAATATATGCAGCCATTTAAAGTAATGAACTTCTGCTACATGCTACAACATGGATGAATCTTGAAAAAAATTATGTTTAGTGAAATAAGCTATACACAAAAGAAAAAATATTATATGATCCTGCTTGCTTACATGAAATATCTAGAATAAACAAATTCATAGAGAGAGGAAGTAAATTGGAGATTACTAGAGAATGTGGGAGAGAGGAATGCAAAGTTATTTCTCAGTAGGCATAGAGTTTATGTTTGAGATGTTAAAAAAAATTATGGTAGTTGATGCTGGTGATAATTGCACAACATTTAATTAATTAATTAATTTAATTTAATTTAATTAATACTATTGAATTATATATTTAAATTGGGTTAACATGGAAGAGAGGTTATTTTGTCCAAACCTAAATTTTCTGTAGTACATAATCTAACACAACCTCTCTGGATAACTTATTTAAATGATCCAAACACATAGAGCCCAGAATGGGAATGAAGGCTTGTAATTTTGTATAGTTTAATGTAGTACCCAGATACATTTCAGAGTGTGCTGGGCAGAAAATTAAAAAGTATGGCAAAGTCCCTTGAAGGACTGGAGAAAATATATAGAACTATTGAACCTTGCCATTGGGGAAACCCTAATACTGTCTCTAACATTAGGGACTCCAAAGTCAATAGGGCAAGCCTTTGATCTGGAGGCTTGCTTTTATGAAGCTCATTTCTGTAGCAGAGAAGTTAAGCTTACCTATAGTTGTCCCTAAGAGTTACTTCCAGAAAACCTCTTTTATTGCTCAGATGTGGCCCCTCTCTCTCTTTAAGCCAACTATGCAAGGAAAACATTACCCTCCACCCTATGTGGGACATGTCATCCAGGGGTGAACACCTCCCTGGCAACATGGGACATGACGCCCAGTGATGAGCCTGGCCCTGACACTGTGGGATTGATAATGTTTCCTCTCCAGAAGAAGTAAAAGAAATATTACAAAATAAGATATCAGTGGCTAAGAGAGCTCAAATAGAGTCAAGAGGTTATTCTGGAGGTCGCTCTTACGCAAGCTTCAGGTAGGGTTTGTCAACCCCAACCAAAAAACATTCTTGTTAACCCAAAAGAACACCTAGGGCTTTAATCTGAGACTCTACAAAGGTCCACGCACTATGATTACTTTCTAGAAACCTACAGCTTCTAGGTGGGTTTCTAGGTCAGATAAGTACTGAAACCCAGAGGGGCCAGCCTCTCCAGAACATGTACTATTAGATCCTATATTATTGATAGTTCTTTCCAATATGAAAAATTTCATACTGGCATAGCCAAAATACTCCTGAAGATTGGGAGAAGGATCAAAAGAGAAGGGGGAGTTATAACAGAGAAGGTAGGATTTAACAAATGAATATGACTGTTGAATCATTATATTAATATTTCTTTTAGTCTCCAGTGTCTTGAAGCAGCTAGACGGAAAACCTCAAATTTGGGACTCCAGCCCATATCAAACAATCTGTTCTATAACTACTTGTTACAATGTACTTCAAAATTTATTGCTTTTTTGTATACATATTATATTTCACAATAAAAAGTTTTAAAAATGTGTAAAATGGGAATTTTACCACAATAAAAATTTAAAAATTAGAATGCCATATGCAAATTGTTTAATTCAGTTCCTGGAATATAATAGGCCTTTAATAAATGGGAATTATAATTCTCACCTATAATTTATTATAACACTATCTTAATATTATTGACTTCTAAGAATGAGTTTTCAACATGATTTATCTAGATTCTCAATAATGACATTGAACAACTCAAAGGAAAACTTACATTAGAACTTTTTTACTCCATCAGATCTTTTTTCCCTATTAGATTAAATGCAGTTATTTACATCTACTCAAAATATATCTAAGTCTCAATGATATCTAAGACATACATTTAGTGGTAGGTTGGTTCAAGTGCTTAAGGATATAAAGCCTTGGTTTGTAGGGCTTGGTCATTTCTGCATATAAATACAATATAAGTAGATCCCAATTTGTCAACCACTCCATATCACCTATAGAGCAATCTTTTTCAATAAATTATAGAGATCAGGAAGCTATGCTTTGACAGCATAGCTGTCAATTTTATTTGGCAGGATAAAATTAATTTTGAAATTTTATCAGATTTTGGATTCTGACTCCTTTTATTCTCTAAGTGAATACAAGCAAAATGCTTATCCTTTATGCTTTTTTTGGTCTCCTTGGTTATAAAATCAGGTAGCATATTGATTTACACAGATACACACACGCACACACACACAAATGCTGATTTATGGCAATGAGAACAGATGCATTATCTCAACTGCTTGACCGTCACAGCGTACATTACTGACCCATAATATATCAGTCATTTTCCAAGTTAGTAACATATATTGAGCTCTTGGTGTACAAGGTATTAAGGGTCAAGGATGGATATGATCCAACCTGTTCTCATATGTTGTCAGTTTGTTATTTCTATAGGTGTTCTGAGCTCTTTTTCTCTGCTCTTTATTTAATTTGAGTCCTTTTATAATTCTGGATTCTCTAATTTAGACATGATCCCAATTGTCTCTATAGGCCTTAATATGTGCTTTCCAGAAATGAATAGAATGTTCCAGGTAAGAATTTGGTAGAATAGACTGAAACGGGGCTACCTTACCACTCCCCTTGTTCTTGATGGACACTCAAAATCTTACCTGCAAACCTGAAAGCCCATGATAGATTGTTGTTACTTCTAATCCCAGGTTGATCTCCTTAGTTACGTGACTGCCCAAGTTCTGTTTAATTGTCCAAAGGGCTCTTCAAGTTGAAGTGCCTTCCCCTGTGACTGTAATTCCTTACTTAATCATTGGTCATAGCTTGTATGGATGACTTTACCCCTCTTCCTTGCCATTTGTCTTTCAGCTATGTCTTCTGAATTTTTGCTGATTTGAAGTTCTTTCCCATACCATAAAAAGATCCTATGTTTCCCTGTGCTGCAACTATCTCATGGATACCATATTTCAATCTTAGAAACGTCACACCTTTTTTGTCTATTGCTACTTCACTTATACACTTAAATGCATGTAAAATCTTTTTTGCTTGGGTTCATGACATAAAGTTTGAAACACATGTAGCCATCTACTTTTCTCTTCATGATATTGAAAATAAATGCTGGAAAATCCAGATAGATGTATTTTTTTCCAAAGCATTGTTATTTAGTAATTTATATTCATTAAGTGAGATTACTAAACTAGTCATGACTCTGCTTATCACTATTATACAGTCCACACACTTCCAACTTGTCCATAAAAATATTGAAAATGCCTTGCTAACACAGATATGCTATTTCTGTATTAGTTCTCTGGAATACTGACTTAGTCATTATGTCAAAAATTGGAAATGATGACAGTCTACCATCCTTATTCTTGGTGAACACATGCTGACTGCTGCTAATCATGACCTTTCTCAGTACTCAAAAACCATCCATCCATTTAGTATCCCCTTCAAATATTTTACTGAGCATAAATGTCAAGATCCCTGGTCTATAGTTTTAAGACTCTGCCTAACCTTTTCAGAAACTTGGGACATTTACCTTTCTTTAGTCTCCTGGCAACTCTTCTATCATCAATAACTCTTCAAAGATTACTGACATTGATCTTATCTTCAAGAATACTCAGTGTCCTAAATTAGATCATTCCTGAGCCAGAAAAGTGCAATCATCTGAAGAAATTATTCCACTTTTTCTCTTACTATCTCTTACTATCTATTTTGAACTTTAATTTCTCTTCACCATTTTTGTTTCACTCTTCCAATATGAAGATTATTCTCCTTGACAGAAAAGATGGGAATAAAATAGAAGTTAAGGATGTAATCTTTCTCTTTTTTAAGTTATTATTGTAGTATTTGAACCTTAGAAGAGGAATTCCCAACCGTGTTCACAATATAACTAAAGAGCTTGGTTTTATTCAGTGCTTTTGAAAAGTTCAATGCACTATGAGATTCAACTTTTTTCCTATTGCTATTCTGAAATGCACCTGCTAATATTTTCTTGAATTTCTTAGTGAAGTTTCCATCAGAGAAGTTTTAGTATATGTTTACTTTAATCTGAGCTCATTAAAGAACCCTATAGGAGACACTTTGGTCTTAGGCAACTCTTCCTGATTCTTTATCACCAAATCATACATGATTCTGTGGTCAAAACACCATTTTGAGAGTCTCCTACAGAACAATTTCCCCATATAGAATTATAAGTATGAGGTCTATACATATGTTGAAAATAACCTTGACAAGATGTAATAATGACTTGAAGTTTTTCATCATTTTGTTACTTGATTTATTTACTTACAATAGGAGTATTGAGAACAAAACTTAGTGTATCACATATTACCATATGTAATGTAATCTGTTTCTCCTAAAGCTCTATCACTCTCACTTTACAAAACAGGTTTCTATAAAGGCTGATTTATATCTATATTAGCAGTTCTCACCACTTTTCTTATATACCCTAAGATATGAAACTGCTAACAATGATAAAAATCACTATTTTCTTTTGGTATCTTATGGATATTTGAGGGTTGCCCATGATATCATTGGTCTTTGCAGCTTTGCTTTGTGCTATGAATCTGGTCAAGTGTTTATAGTAAAGGATCTAACATATCCATCTGCAGCAGCTTTAAAATTGTCCAAAAAACTAACCCCACTTAAATTTATCAATTCTAGAACCTAATTCCAGACATTTAAATGCAGGAGGTTCAGTGCAGGGCTATGAATGTGTCATTTTAAATTGTTCCCCAAATGAATGCAAAGATCAACCGTGCCTGGTAAACATTCACTTAGAGTTTACTCCATAAAGATGCAGCTTTTACTCTACTTCAAATCTCTGCACTCATATAAATGTTCTTCCATGTTTTCACCATTAAATTCGGGAATTTCACATGCTCTGACATTATCCCTCCTCTCTATGAGATATATTTCTTTTCATAATGGTTACAAATCATTGGTATATTCTACTATCTTTCTATTCTTTAAGTAGATCTAACCTTATCAATCCTATTAATGTTCAGAAAGTCAAAACTATTTTATTTTGGTAAATATTTTATCCATTGTGCCTATTAATCATACTAAGATCATGTTTGATTAAAGTTCTTTTCTAAGAAAGTATCTGTGGTCTTCTTCATTCACGTGGCACTTCAAAAATAGAATTTTCATTATATTTTGTTTGTTCTTCAGTTTTAATTTCAAAGCCATCTCATTCATCTTAACAAGACTTCTGAGAATTATATTATTCCTAGTCTCCATTGCTGTTGTTGGTAGGCAGTTGGAAAAGGGTAAACACAACATATTAATCTAGAAGATGAAGAAGGACAAAGGGTGAAGTATTTAACCATTACAATTTCTAAGTATTCTTTAAAAGAAAAATGGTATTGTTTTTTGTCCATATGACTAAGTAAAAATCTGAATGATTAAAAAACTTACTTTTTAGCCTTGCTTTCTTTTTCTTCCCCAATGAGGTTTCTTGACTGACCGTGGATATACACATGTGTGTATATATATATATATATATGTGTGTGTGTGTGTGTGTGTGTGTGTGTGTATAAGCTGTACATCATTCTTAGGTAAAAAAATTGTCCTGTGTTTTAAGCAATCTAGAGGAAATTAATCCAATTATAATCACATTTACTAGTAGAGATTTCCTTCTCATCTTCTCCATTCTTTTCTAAGGTTTGAATACACCTCCCCAAATTTAGTTTTCTGCTCAGACTTTTTAATAACTTGGACTATTTTCTTATATTCTTCCAGCTTTGTGATTTGTATCTCTATTAAAAAGTAAAATTAGGAATACTTAGGAACAAATTTAACTAAAGAGACAAAAGACCTATACAAAGAAAACTACAAAAAACTGTTAAAAGAAATCACAGAAGACCTAAATAGATGGAAGGGTATACCGTGTTCATGGATTGGAAGACTAAATATAGTTAAGATGTCAATCCTACCTAAATTGATTTACAGATTCAATGCAACACCAATCAAAATCCCAACAACTTAGTTTTCAGAAATAGAAAAACCAATAAGCAAATTTATCTGGAAGGGCAGGGTGCCCTGAATTGCTAAAAGTATCTTGAGGAAAAAAAACCAAGCTGGAGGTCTCATGCTGCCAGACTTGAAGGCATATTATGAAGCCACAGTAGTCAAAACAGTATGGTATTGGCATAAAGATAGATATATCGATCAATGGAATCGAATAGAGTGCTCAGATATAGACGCTCTCATCTATGGACATTTGATTTTTCATAAGGCAGTCAAGCCAATTCACCTGGGACAGAACAGTCTCTTCAATAAATGGTGCCTAGAGAACTGGATATCCATATGCAAAAGAATGAAAAAGGACCCGTATCTCACACCCTATAGAAAAGTTAACTCAAAATGGATCAAAGATCTAAACATTAGGTCTAAGACCATAAAACAGTTACAGGAAAATGTAGGGAGATATCTTATGAATCTTACAATTGGAGATGGTTTTATGGACCTTAAACCTAAAGCAAGAGCACTGAAGAAAGAAAGAAAGAAATGGTAGCTCCTCAAAATTAAAACACTTTTGTGCATCAAAGAACTTCGTCAAGAAAGTAGAAAGACAGCCTACACAACGGGAGACAATATTTGGAAACAACATATCAGATAAAGGTCTAGTATCCAGAATGTATAAAGAGATTGTTCAACTCAACAACAAAAAGACAGCCAACCCAATTAAAAAATGGGAAAAAGATTTGAACAGACACCTCTCAGAAGAGGAAATACAAATGGCCAAAAGGCACATGAAGAGATGCTTAATGTCCCTGGCCATTAGAGAAATGCAAATCAAAACCACAATGAGATATCATCTCACACCCACCAGAATGGCCATTATCAACAAAACAGAAAAAGACAAGTGCTGGAGAGGATGTGGAGAAAGAGGCACACTTACCCACTGTTGGTGGGAATGTCAAATGGTGCAACCACTGTGGAAGGCAGTTTGGCGGTTCCTCAAAAAGCTGAATATAGAATTGCCATACGACCCAGCAATACCATTGCTAGGTATCTACTCAAAGGACTTAAGGGCAAAGACACAAACGGACATTTGCACACCAATGTTTATAGCAGCATTATTTACAATTGCAAAGAGATGGAAACAGCCAAAATGTCCATCAACAGAAGAGTGGCTAAACAAACTGTGATATATACATACGATGGAATATTATGCAGCTTTAAGACAGAATAAACTTATGAAGCATGTAATAACATGGATGGACCTAGAGAACATTATGCTGAGTGAGACTAGCCAAAAACTAAAGGACAAATACTGTATGGTCCCACTGATGTGAACCGACATTAGAGAGTAAACTTGGAATATGTCATTGGTAACAGAGACCAGCAGGAGTTAGAAATAGGGTAAGATAATGGGTAATTGGAGCTTAAGGGATACAGACTGTGCAACAGGACTAGATACAAAAACTCAAAAATGGACAGCACAACACTACCTAATTGCAACGTAATTATGTTAAAACACTGAATGAAGCTGCATCTGAGCTATAGTTTTTTTGTTTTTTTTTTTGTTTGTTCTGTTTTTTATATATATTTTTTGTATTTTTATTTTTATTTTTTTCTCTATATTATCATTTTATTTCTTTTTTGTTGTCTTGCTATTTCTTTTTCTAAATAGATGCAAATGTACTAAGAAATGATGATCATACATCTATGTGATGATATTAAGAATTACTGATTGCATATGTAGAATGGAATGACTTCTAAATGTTGTGTTAGTTATTTTTTTTAATTAATAAAAAAAGTAAAATTAGGTAATAATCGACGAAATCATGGTTTTGCAGGGTTTCCAATACATCGTAAATAGCCAATAGTCCAAGGAAACAATACAACAGCTCCCCATTTGAGTCCATTAGAACTCTACTCAAAATTCATTAGAAAAAATGTATTCAGCATTTTTCAATGGGTAAGGTTTGGGGAATAATACAATGCACAAACCAGAAAATTTTCCTATTACACAGTAAGCAGAGATTCTAGTTAGGAATTCTGATAGTCAAACAAGAAATCTGATGCATTATAATAAAATCAATGGTGAGCAAAGGTAACATGCTTTAGGTACCAAAAAAGTGAACATGTAAGAGTGGACCCAGGGATCAAAACATTAGCAAGCATCATCCTGAGGTCAGTCAAAAATTTCCTAAGGTTTCCCTTTATTAAAAAAACCAAAAAAACATTCTTTTTCCCCATAAAGCTAAGCTTCACTATCTAAGGGGAAAGTCTCATATATTTGTATCTTCTCCTTATGCATTGTACACTTTCCCTTAAGCCTTATGTTCTTTTCCATGCACTCAGTTCATAACACTGGACTTGATTTCCTCCCCCTCCTTTGTTCCTTTACGTTAATTTTTTGATAATACCATAATCGAGCTATTGAATTAAATGCTGCCTTAAACGCTGAGTTATTACAATAATAAAAGTATTTAACCATATTTGTATCTCATGTAAACTTCACAAACACCTTACAGGATTTGTATCCCTCTGTACAGAAGGGGAACACTGAGACAGAAGTTAAGTAGCTATTCCAAGGTTGCCCAGACATTAAGTGGTAGAAGCAGTTGGAACCCAAGCCGAATAACGCCATTGTCTGTGCTTTTATCCACTACACTGTGCCCTTTCATATATCGTATATTAAGGATATTGAACAGAAAAATTACTGAAGTGTTGAAGTGACTTAAAACCAGACTAACAAAAGGAATTAGAAGAATGGGGGGAGGGAGAATGGGGCATGTTTCACATAGAAAAGAGAACATTGAGAAGGAAAGAAATAATCAACATCAAATACGTGAAAGAATGGCATGTAGAACAGGAATGGAGTTATTCTAACTGGAATTTTGTTTCATATTTTTGGTCAAAAGATTGTAGGGCATTTAAAATATTACAGATAGTTTGAATTACCTTTAACCTACCTTGGGAAGAACAAATAGAAAATCAGTGGAATTTTAAAATATATATTTATATGAATATTTAATAGGGCATTAAAATGGATGTCATAGTTGAGGTACTAAGAAGCAACATTGTTCATAAAAGAAAAGATCCCTCTGTGCCTTCTGCATAGTACCCCAATGGCAGGTCATAATGCTGATAAAATAACAAAAGCTTTCCTATTTTCTTTATCTCCTTTTTTTTCCCTCATTGAATTCATCCTCAAAGCTATAGAAGGCATGGTTAGCAATGCATGAAAATAGGAACATTCCCTTTATTTGTATGATATACAATAATCATTTTATTAGTCTTAAAGCATGTTCTGAATGCAAATTTGCTAGCTTTGAGGTGCTCTAATTGTGCAGCAGAATCAAAGAACAATTCCAAAAGTATTTTAATCAGTGATGGACTCCTGAGGTAATCACTGTGAAGAAAATGAACATCATTACTTTATATGAGTCTAACAAAATCGATATTTTTAATTAATTAATTATTTGTAGTATCTACCATGTATAGATGTACATATACTTTCATATAGTTATCTTTATGTATACCCATGTTTGAGTGAATGAATACAAGTATTTGTGTAAAGGTACAAAAATATACAATCAGATATTTTCATCTGTGCATGTTAGTAAATACAAGTGTATTCACAATACACTTAATAATAAAAAAGTATTTATTTTAATGGTTGCTAAAATAAAACCTTAAAACTAGAGCAACCAAAACAACATCTCTTTTGTTCATATGACAGAATTATTAAACAAATCAGATATCTTCAAGTTGATCTGATGCTAATACAACATTGAAATTCATATAAAATTCTGTACTTGAAGAGGTAGTATTCTGAAATCTAAAAAAAGAAGTCTTTGAATTTATCACAATAACTACCGGTTGCTGAGGGCTTATAACATCCAAGCCTTACCTGAACATATTACATAATTTTTAATTTACTCCTTACAACAGCCCTGTTGGATAGGTGTACTACCTATCTCTATTTCATAGGTTAAGATCTTTTTTATGTGGAAAAATGTTGCGATTACACCAATATCACACTGTTAATAAAGGATGGAACCTTGAGTCAATTCGAGCATATCTGAATAGAAAATCTTTACCCTTGTACTATAAGATGCTTCCTATGATGAGAATTTCTTGTATGCATGCATGCACGTGCATTCTGGTTATCAAACCAGGAATTAAATATTTGCAACAATTTCACTATATGTGGTCTAATAAAACATCAGATTTTAGCACCATCTTTTATTTTAATTTTTATCATAAATATATAAATACTTGAAAATAAAAATTAATAATTATTTATTGGTAATTAGTTATACACATATTAATGCTTTGTTGTTAAGATAAAGGATTACATTTTAAAGTACACTATTTCAAAGTATGATAAGCATAACTCTATTAGAACTGATACCTCCTCGTTTTTAAAAAGCATACTCATTTAAGCCTCTCTGCTTGATTATTATAATTATATTTCTGGCAGTCCTCACAGACTTAATCAATATACTTTTTCCAGGATATAACACCATAATAAAATACTAATGATGAAAGATCCCAATAAAAGTCATGCATAAGATAGTCCTAATATTCCTTTAAAACACTTTTATTTTTATATACATTTTCAGTTTATTGATTACCTAATATTGGATTCCCTTGCTTGTTGACAAAAATATTATTATTATTATTGAAGCCAAAAAATTTCTAGCAGAATAGCATAATTCTAAGTTTCATGCAAAGCTGAAATATAATGTCTATTTTTTCTAAGAGTTTATCAAGAGTTTTATGCTGCTTTTAACTTTGAGACATTTGTACATTATATTGACCTAATAAAATACAGGTATTCTGTAGACATTTTCTACCTTTCATAATTTAATCATGGTTACTTAATTTATAACAAACTCTTGAGAAAAAGCAATGAAGCTTCAACAGTTAATATTCAAAACATGACACCTGGGCTTGGATTCTAATTTGCTTCTGATGCAATATTAAAGCAAAATATGTATAAAATATTAATGTTTTATTGGTTCTGAATTTACTTTTAATTCAGAACAAAGCTCTCCTATCTTATATCATTTCACTGTGAGGGGCATATTTAAAGGGAATTCATATTCCTAATAGCTTAAATAAAATTTAATAATAATTTAATTTATTACAATCAGAAAATATTTTAAATTTAGTAAAGCTTTTCTATTAAAATAAAAGTATGCTATATATTGAATAAATGATATGATATGATCTTTAATTTGGTAAAAGCATTTGAAATAAAATTAAACACTTTGTTTTACATTCAATGTCAGAAATATTTCATTTTTAAATTTCATGTAACCCATACTTGTTAAATGTAGTTTATGTAGTTTATCCTGTGCTATTAAAAATAATATTAATTGCATAGTAATTACATAGGACCAATTCTTACTTTAGTACTGTCTTCCATATGTAATGCCTTCAGAATTTTTAAACTTAGGTGTGAGGTTTTCCCATGTAATTCTAATAGAATGAGGAAATTCCATTGTGTTTTATTGAAACACACTCATAATAAGGAATTATATTTAACTTTAATGAGGTCATGCTGCTGTCGAAGTCCATATCTATATCTTATGAAAAACATAAATTTGAAATTAGGTCCTGTAACAAGAAATGGCTAAATTATAAGCAAACTGCTTTCCTCTTCCTCCTGAACACATACCAAGATGACATTTATAGTATCCTTGTAGTTAGGCATGGCCATATGACAGAGTTTACATCACAATGACTTGATGTGCACTGTTTCCAAGTCTTGTCCACAAAAACCTTCCACATGTGACTTTTCATTCTCTTCATCCATTCACTAACTGAATGGAGACGATTCTGAGGACACAGAAAATGATAGCGCCAAAACATGAAAGGACCCTGAATATCTGAATCACTGTATTAAAGGGGGCCCCTCCTGACCTGCATTGGATTGTTCCAATGGGGAGACATATTTATTTTGCTAAGCCACTGAAATTATAAATTATGTATTTGTTGTTGCAGCAGTGAGCATACCCTGAATAATGCAGATACCAAATTCATTCACAAAAAGCTGGTCAGGGTGAATTAAAGATTTAAATTAAAAAAATAAAATTTGGAACGTTTTGGAAGAGTGTATAGGAAAATGTCTTTAAGACCTCAAAGTCAGGAAGTACTTTTTAAAGTCACCTTGATCTCATAGAAAATTTTCAGCTCATGTCTTATTTGAGCAGCATTTGACTACTTATTACTTCTCAACATTTTTTCTCTTGGTTTCCAGGACAACTTCCTTTTGCAGGGGCATCAGTTTCTCACTAATATCTAAATACTGACATGTTCTACATCATCCTTCTCAACCTCTCTTCTATACTTCATTTCCATGGTTTTACATCTGCGGGTCACTCGTTTTGTATTTCCAGCCTCTATATCTGATCTCTGGACCTGTGTATATAAATTCCCATTTAACATTTCCATTTCAATGTCTAATAAAGGCAATTTAAAGTCATCCAAAACTAATCTCCTGATGTTTCCCTACATTCCATGCCTTCCCCTCCCCTAGTATTCCACTTCTCAGTAGATGGCAACTCCATTCTTGTAGTCCATCAGACCAGAAACCTGGTAATCCTTCTTTGTATCTCTCTGTTGATATCCCACACCTGATCTATCAGCAAATCTTATCAGTCTGTCTTGAAATATATCCGGAATCTGACCACGACTCTCCACCTCCACATCTTCTACCCTACCTAAACCACCATCCTTTCTCCCCTAGATCAAGAGAAAAACTTCTAACTGATCTTCTTGCTTCCACTGTTGGCCTCTTCTCAATCCACATCAATTTTGCATTTCAGAATGAAATGCCAAGGCCTTAAAGGTCTTCAAGTTCCTACATGCTCTGCCCTCACCACCCCAAATAACACTCTGAATTTTTTCCCCACTACTATTTATTTAACTCTATCTTTCAAAAAACCACGCACATTCCCAACTTTCCTTCAAATGGGAAATTCTTCCATCAGATTATCATCACGGCTCAATCCCTTCCCTCCTGTTATATTTACTCAAATATCATTTTAATGTTCTCATCTATCTGGGCTATTGCCTCCTGTTTCTTTATGTGTTTTGTAACCTTTTGTTGAAGCCTGGACATTTTGATATTTTAGCGTGTTATCACTAGTACTTAGACTCTGGCATCTGTTCTTAAGCTTATAACCAATTAGTGCTATGACAGAGCTTTCCTTGAATACCAGGAGCTACCAAAAATGATGATGATAATAATAATAATGAGAAGGAGAAGGAGAAAACAAAACCTTTCCCAGCCTTAGAAGATTGACCTGTGCTTGTATTCTCCCTTCAGCATTTATCCATACCATGAGCTTAGAGAATAGCTCCAAGCCAGAACAAAGGGGCCTCCCTGATCCTTTCTAGGTATGACTTGTATTGGGAATGCATGCAACCCCAGGAATTATCCTGTTCACACTGATATGAGAGTCTCCTCTTTTGTAGAAAACCATTTCTTTATGTTTCTGAGCAATGTACTGTGTGTCCCACAACCAGCAATCCCTTGCCCCAGGCATCCAGGATTTGATTGTTCCCCTACAAACTTCTGTAGGAGAGTTCTGTGAGTTGCCTTCTACCTATGGGCAAGTTCAAGGAGGCAAGCCTGTGGTGAGTGTCCTGATTCAATTCCTCAGGTTGCCACGAGACAGACTGGGTGAGACATATATGCTCCAAATACGTACTCCAGGTTACTCTGCTCCTCTTGGGACTGGGACTGGGACAAGGGATCCACACAAAAATTGTGGGCCAGCATGTGGGAGGGACAGCCAGGGCACCATGAGATTCTACCAATTTTAAGTTGCCTTTTTCTTGGTTCAGCACTCACCTTGTTGCTACCATCCTTTAACGGTATTCTGGAGCTTTGAGAAAGATGTTTCTGCCAGTGCTTTCTGATTATTCAAAGCTCCTGCTGGGAAATGGAGCCCTGGAGTTTCCCACTCTGCCATCTTAATCAGGGTCCCTAATGCATTTTTAACTCAACTGAAGATATTACTGGATTATTTTAAAAGCTAATCCGACAGGATATACTTTGGAGTTGTATTTAGGGTGTAAGAAAAGAGGAGTAGAATATGGCTTCATGGTCTGGGCATGAAAAACACTGACTCAAATGTAACTTATGTGTTCAAAAATGTCATGTTCGTCTTATTTGTGATTGGAGAAAATATACATAATCATAAAAAATTAAGTCTATAATTCTGAATTCATGCATCATGTCTTTTGGTTCATTTATGCTTATGTCCAAATTAAAGAATAAATTTAAATATTCCATCCTGCCTTATCAAACTAAGACAACAGATTAAATTATGGGTTATCAAATTATCAGAAACCATTTTGTATGTGTCTCTTTTAATTATCTGGGACTTGTTCATCTCCATGGTTGAGTCTATACCACTATATTCTGTGTGAGTAGAAGACATAAATAAGATGAGTATTCAGGGAATTCCAGGAAATCTAGAAATTATTATAAATCTAAACTTATTGAGAATGCATATGTATGTCTATGAGATCAAAAATACAAGTAGCAATGCATTTTAAGATACCAACAAGTGTTATTTACTTACCAAAAATGTCTATTATCTAGATATTCTTCTTTAATTTTTTTAAAACATACTTGTTCTATGTAATCATAATGAGTGAGATTGTATACCAATCACACATTGATTGCCATGCATTCCATTTTGTCGATTTGTTTTTCTTGTAAAAACCTGTGGTAAATTAGGAAGAGATCAAATTTCATCTGAAAACATGAAAAATCAAGTTTCTGAATTAGACAATTTACCTTACTAGCTAATATTTGTTTATTTGACAGAATTTGACTCTCTTGTTATATGATTTGACTATATTAAAGATAACATAAGAGCCATAAATATAAGCTACTCCAAAGTACTATTTTATGTCCTTGTCACTTTAGAAAGTAATCATGCAAACCCCAATAAGGTGTTTGATTTTTCTTAAAAAGGCAAATTTACCTGTAAAGGAGCTACTTCTTTCTCAACAGGAATTTATAATTTAAAGTGTTCTTGAATATCTGTGCATCTTTCTTTCAATATTTCATAGCCACACAAATTGTGATGTTAAAAGTACCTGCTAATTCCATAAAGTAAAGAGAATGGGAATTTGAATTAGAGGAAGAATTAAATTTAAAAAATAGCTGTTATTTTTTGTAAACACCAGGACAAATTGCACCTCAAAATAAAGTTTAGAGAGAAAGATCCCTGATTTTCCCAGACAACACTATCAATCCTAAATGTTAGTAGTTTGAACTGAATAATTCACAATATCTTAATTTTCAGGCCTACTAAAAATAACAAGCATTCATTTTTTCCCTAATTACCCAGTAAATTTAAAATTCACAGTCACTTTTTGCACATATGAGTCCTATTTTTCTCAAGAATATGATGGGTAAATGGTAAATACATTGCTCTTTTGAGCTTCAGGTATTGGTTACTAATGATCTAGCGATAAAAGACTTTAGAATCTAATTATACTTTCCTTTCCTATCCATGCATCTTTATACAAAACCATTTAAATTATAAAACATGTTTTTATGTATATTACAGAATCATGAAGCAAATATAAAATGAGCAAGATACCTTTCCCAAACTGCTTATATACTTTATGAAACTATACATTGGTTTTAAGTGGATTTGTTATATAGTCTTCAGGTATTCTTAAACTTACAGCCCAAGAGAGGAAATGACCTAAACATTAAAAATGAGATACCAAAAAAAGTGCACTTTTAAAGAATCTCAGCTTTGTAGTCAAGATATTACTTCTTTTTTTGGCTCAGTGAAATTACAATTTCCAATATATTAAACAACACATATAATGTGATTGGAATAACTGCAGGCCATCATATGAAACAGCTCAACTCCAGCTTTCTCAAGAAAGTTTTTCAATGTTCTTGATGCTCTTCATAGTCTTTAAAACTTGATCTTTGTTGTTAATAACAATAGTTATTAACAATATATGAAAAGCTTATAGTTTTGAAAATTTTCAAAACAAGAACATGCTGAAGATTACTGCTACGGTCTGTCTTTTCCCATCGTTTATGGAATATTATTTTATTGGTTAAAATAGACTGTTTGGGTTGATTTACATGTGATAAACTTTTAGACTTGTTTCTTTTATGATAAAAGTTGCTTTATGTGTTGTCAACTATTTACGGATCTTCATAATTATGAAAAAGTGAATTATCTGTGTGATCCATTAAATAGAGATTTTTCAAATGACAGTATACATATAATATGTTCTTAGAAGATTTATGCTCTGATAAAAGAGATTCCTTAAATAGGATTATGATTAGAATTGGTGGCATAGTATTTTAATATTTTAGCAGAAATCATTGAAGTATTAGCATGGTCCTCATGCTATAAAAGAAGCAACTAATTTAATGGCTCTTTCAGTCTTGAAATCTTTTTATTCTTATTATTCATCAGTCTTGAACTTTAGCTAAAAAGAATTTATGTCCAGATATAATTTTTCACTTTGTGTTCCAAAAATAAACTATACATGTTACATTAAAGCAGTCATTGAATTTTAAAATGATTTTCCATTTAGGGGCAAAATGGTATTCACTTAATATTAGATGACAAAGAAAAGCCTATTTCTGAAGGAATTTTTATTTCATGAGAGCAACAGTGTCTGGGAATTACATGAATAGTATACATTCTCCCTTTCAGGTCTGGTGAATGAAAAGAGGATGCTTCACGTATGGGAAAAATATCTTCCAATACCCATCTCCAACTCAGATCTCCCTTGAATAAAAGAAGCATGGCTTGCTTCAATGAAGCTTTACAGTTGCTAAAATAGATTTATTACACTATTTGTGTAGATTAGCATATATATTCAATTTTTCTGCATTTTTGGATAAACATTTTATCCAAAACATATATAACATATATAAATGCAAAGAGAACGTACAATAAACCTCTCCCCCCAACATATGCACCTATCACTTTGCTTCAACAACTATTAACATATGACCCAAAAGATTTTAACTATATCCCTTGCACACAGCAGATTATTTTGTATAAAACCCCAGACCATGTATAATTTGGCCCATAAATATATTAATGTGTATTTCTGAAACAGAAAGTTTTTAAAAAGAAAGCATACTTCAATAAATTACCACCCCTAAAATGTTTTAATTCTTTAATATTTTAAATATACAGTTTTCAATTACTTGATTGTCCTATAACATTTTAAAGAGATTGAACCATATCCAAATTTACTTTGTACATTCATGGGTTTTCTCATATTTATAGGATTTCTTGCCTCCCTTTGTTTTTTTTCTTCCTTGCAGCTTATGTGTTTAGGAAACTAGGATATTGACCCATAGAATTCCCACAGTTTGAAGTCTGCTGATTGACTCCTCAAGATGTAATTTAACATGTTGGTCTCTCCCCTGTGTTTTTTGTAAACTGCAGGTTAGAAAAGATGGAAAAAATAAACTTGATAATGTTTATTTTTTAAGAGTAATATTTTACAAGTGTTATCATGGTATAATTCCAATAAAAAGGATATATTATCTGATTCTTTCCCTTTTTGAGATGTTGACAGCTATTATTAATCACTGACTAGATTCATTTATTAATTAGAGGTTGAAAACTGGTTTTTTTTAATTCTATCAATCCTTTTTCATTAATTACCTGAAATACTTCACAATAAAATCATTTCAACTATTTCATGATTTTGAAGTACAGTTTTACAGAAAAAGCATGGAAAATACCTAGTATTTGCTCTTTCTTTACCAATTTTTAAGTTAATATATTGGCTTCATGGCATCCTTCAAAGGTAAGTCGAACTTAAAATTCAGCATCCAAAACATCCTTAAAATCTTCTTTTCTTTCTGTTATGACTTTCCAGAATCATCTTGTGTGTTCCTTGAACAAATTTTGGAAAACCATTTCTCCAAGGAGCCTTGTTTCTGCACTGTTGGAAATGAAATTTAGACACCAGTATCTGGACACTAAGGTGTTTATTGCTACTGGGTTGTTATTGTTCCCATATCACATTTCTCTCATTGTTAACATGTTACTTTGCCATGATACATTTGTAACAACAAATAACCAAAAATTGATACATTACAATTAACTAAACTCCATACTTTATTGAAGTTTCATAATTTTTCCCTTAATGTCCTTTTTCTTGTCCAGGATCCCACCTTGAGACCACATTACGTTAAGTCATGGCTCCTTAGCCTCCTTTGGTCATGACAGTTTCTCAGATATTCCTTGTTTTTTATGACCTTGAGAATTGTTCGAGAATATTGGTCAAGTATTTTATAAAATATCCCTTCAGTGAAACTTTTCTGATATTCTTCTCGTGGTTAAACCAAGGTTATGGTTTTCTGAAAGGAAAACTACAGAGGAAGATAATATTCTCACCACATCATGTCAAGGGTACATGCTGTCAGCGTGACTTAACATTGATGATTGTAACGTTGATCACTTGGACAAGATAGTGTTTGTCACATTCTCCACTGAAAGATGAATGTTTCTCCCCTTTCCATTCTCTGTTCTTTGAAAGCAAGTCACTAAGCACAGCTCACACTCAAGAGGTTGGAAGTTAGGCACTTCCTTCTTTGTTTGGAATTCTGCAATACAAGGATTTGTTTCATCTACCTCATTTTTTAATTTATTCAATAATTTAATTATATCAGTATGAACATATGGGCATTTCCTTTATAGCTTGAACAGCAATCCAATGCAGCATTATTTTGTTGCTCAAAGTCTTCCAGTTTTGGTCATTGAGAGCACTTTCAGTTTGGAATCCATGTCTCTTTGGCATGTCTATAGCCTTTTACCTTTTATTCCAGCACTACAAAAATGCTCCAGGCTCTTTTGTGTATTCCCTCACTCTAAACCTAGAACTAGCCATTTATCCGATGACCCCTGGTACCTTCTATTGATGAATAGCATTAGAAACCAATAGCTGAGCACCAAATTTATCCTTTGCTACAGGCCTGTCATTTGTTCTACTCCCTCTCAACAGCAAAACTAGGAAATATAGGTAAGTATGTTATTTCATAAATATATGAACTATATGTGTCTCTGTGTGTATACATTTCTCTGTGTATGTATCTCTGCATCTGTCAATCTGTATTTATATTGGACCAAAGCTGAATTCGTACTGAAGTCCTCAACTCTACTCCAGTACAGCATGGTTCATTCTAGTCTTACCCCCTTGCTTAGATGTACCTCCCACTCCAATACCAAGAGGCCTGGCTCCCACCGTTCACTATTCATTTACTTGTTCATTCGATTCTAGTACACATTCATGGCAGTGTCAGATAGGTTACCCATATTCCAGTAAGAAACAGCTTTGACAACTAGAGTATTGTATTTATGTGCATGTCCTTTTGCTACAATCCAAACAGTCTTCAGTCAAAACTGAATTTTCTGAAGTCACTACACTTTTTCCCCACCTCTCCAATCATGTGTGTTTTGCTAAGTTTGAGATAATTTGTTACACAGCAATAGAAAATGAATACAAACTATCCCCCAAGAAAAGAGTTTTGTTGGCTAGTGCTTAGACTTCACAGGTTCTAGATCACTTCAGAATTATTCAACTTCACTGCAGTTTCCTTGCCCTCAGCACATGTTGCAGATCATTATTCCCAACTCTTGTCTCAGATATTGCTCTCTCTAACTCAGTGAACTTTTCTGTGAAACTGTTGATAAATTGGTGGTTTACAGCTTTTGGTTGTTTGTTCTGAGCCTGTAACATTTGGGATTCAAGAGAACTTTTCAACCTACACTCTTTGTTAAATTTTTTTGGGTTTTGATTCTACTTTCTTTATCTGCTTGTTTCTGTGAGTGACCTAAGGGGGTTCAGGAACTATACTACTGCCTCTCCATCTTACATCTTTTGCCTTGTTTTGTTTTTACAAAAGTATTCATATTTGATTGCGGTTTTACAACAGACTTTCATAAACATCAGCAAGACAAGAAAAGGTAACTAAGATCCACAAAGACAAGTTGGTTATTCACAAGCACCACAGTTATAGAGACAGAACTAAGGCCCTCAGTTTAGTAACTTACATTCTCTCGGCACACAATGTTACTTCTCTTTTAACATGCTATTTTATTCCCTTTTTCTGGGTAAAGGGCGGGATCATTGGCCTCAAGGTATTTCCAATTGTCTTAGGAAAATAAGTAAGTATTCTAGAGAGTAGAATTTCATAAGCAAAGATAGATGAATGTGGTAAATCTGAGCATTTCATTATTCTGCTTATGTGCCATTTTATCATTTTCTGCTATGGTGCTTGAACTTAATGCCTTAAACTGTAATTCTCTCTCTTTGATTTGCATATGAATAATTCCAGATCTTTAACAATGTAGATTCTGGTTAAGCCTGAGATGAAACCTGAGAGTTTGCTTTCAAAGAGGCTCCTAGGTAAAGCCGATGCTGGCAACCCTGAACATTACTTTGATTTGCACCCCTTACTGGGCTGAAAGTAGCTGTGCATTCTCTGATTTTATAACCCAATTTGGTCAGTTTGCTTAAATAAGATTTTTTAATTGATAGTTCCCATGGTTTTCAAGAGATTTAAATTATATGTGTATTAAAAATATTAAGAACCTTTCGCCTATAAGATAAAGTTCTGTCTCCTTAGGATAAAATTTATACCATTCATAATCTTTCTGGCTCTATTTTCCCCCACTACCCTTTAGGAATCTTGCTTTCTAGCTATGCTTAGAATGTGTCACAAAGTCTAGAAGCATATATGATTCCCACTAGTTATCACTTCAAATAGAAGTAAAACCTTCTTCTTTTGTTCTCATAAATCAACTTTTATATACGTCCATACACTCTTTCAAGTCACATTTACTAAGTACCTTTATTTATATATTATACTTTGAATTAGGCCTTACAGTTGTAAAAATATATACATTAGTCTCTACTTGTGACACTACTGTACTTGTTTGAAGATACTATGCTCTTGTAGAGTATTTCTCTTGAAGTGGAAAATAAAAAGCTTTGACCAAGTGTTAGTTGTTTGAGTGAATGGATGACTACAAGATGGAAAGAAGGAAGGAAGGAAGGAAGGAAGGAAAGAAGGAGGAAGGAGGGAAGGAAGGAAGGAAGGAAGGAAGGAAGGAAAGAAGGAGGGAAGGATGGAAGGAAGGAAAGAAGGAAGGAAAAACTGATGTGAAAAAGAAGCAGGGTGGCATATATATAGGATCTGAATTGAAAGCCTGATGAGCTGTGCTGTTAGGTAGGGAAAGTATAACTTGTAGGGACTTTACTATCACTTACAAAAGTTTATTAAAAATATTATTTTTAAAGTTGTTTTGAGACTTCTGGGGAGATGGCTCAATAGAGTAGTTCAAGTTCAGCCCTGATTCAAGGAAAAATTAGGGAAGGGATGAGCGCGTGACTGAGACAGTGATTTAAGAGTCCAACTGACCTGGGAGACTGACCTCTTGCACCATATGGGGCCTGGTTGCAAAGGTCGAGGAACTGAGAAGCAGAAAGCTGAAGCCTGGCATAGAGGAACGGAGCCCACAGGAATGCACAGAGGGGAGCCAGGGACTAGGAAGTAAGCCAGGCCACATTCTTTCAGTGCACTACCCTCACCAGCACAGCCCCGTGAGCTGTGACTAACTCCACACCCCACACACCCAAACCTCATCACTCACTCCCATTCCCTGTGCTCCAAGCACCCCCACCCCACCATCCCGCAGCATACGTAGCTGCCCCATCCCTCCAACTACAGCCCTCCCATCTCTCCTGCACCCCTTCTGAGCACTGCCTCCTCCTCCCTGTTCCCTGCAGACTGTTGCCAGTGCATAAAGGCTACAGGCACTAACCTCCATACCCAGGCTCCCCCTGCTTCCCCCCACCCGCCCATAGTGTCCCACAGCCTCACCCTGCCACCCCATGAGGTCTGCACTTCAGCTTATCTCTCTTCTAGACCTGTCCATATGCATGGGCACATGGTAACTTCCTTCAGCTCTGGAAAATTCCATTTATGGCACTCCTAGACCCTCACATGTGTACAGGCCCCCAATCATGTCCTTCAGCTTTGGGAACTTCAATTTACAGCAGTCCTAAAAATGTGCATGTGCATAACCCTCAGTCACACTTTCCAGCTCTGAGAAAGGGCTGACCTATGCAACTGGGTCACATCTGCCCCCAACAAATGAAGGCATAACATCAACCTGCTTCCACAGCTTTATGCATGCACATAAAGGGCCCGACGCCCTAGACCAGTACACACCAGGGTTACGCCCCCTGACCAGTGACCACACAGCTGCATCCTCCATGGCCATTGGGCACCCATGTTCACAAGCACCAGTGTAACATCCCCAATCTGTGACTATACCTGCCCTGAAACTAATCGTTGCACTGTTGTGCCTCACTCTACACCCTGCACCCTGCTGCATATCCATCCCACAAACATGAGGCCTTAGACTACTGAAATAAATCAACTCTCAAAATAAATAAATCAAGATATGTACATGCAACGAAATCAACAAAAGATCACTATGCATATCACAATGCAGACAGATATAGCCCTGCCTAATGACCAAATTAAAACAACAGAGGAGACACAGATGTTGGAACAACTAATCAAAGATGTTCACATAACTATACTTAATAAAATAAGTGGGATAGCAAATGATATAAAAGAGATCAAGAAGACAGTAGAAGAGCATAAAGAAGAATCTGAAATAATAAAGGGAAAAATAGCAGTATCAAAGACATTAAAAACTCTATTGACCAAATAAAAAATGTGCTAGAGGCACACAACACCAGATTTGAAAAGACAGAAGAAAGAATAAGCAATATAGAGGACAGGATAACTGACTTCAAAGACTCAAAACAGCAATTGGTAAAAAACAAAAAAAAAGATGGAAAAATTAAATTAGATTCCAAGGAAAAGAGAGACAAAACAAAGCAAACAAATATAAGAATCATTGTGTCCCAGAAGGAGAAGAGAGTAGTAAAGGGCTAGGAAGTGTAGTTGAGGATATAATGGGAGGAAACTTCTCAACCCTTACAAAGGACATAAATACACAAGTAAAAGAATCCCAGTGAACTCCAAACAGAATAAATCCAAACAGACTTTCCCCAAGACATATACAGATCAGTCTGTCAAATGTTGAAGAGAAGCAGAAAATTCTGAAAGAGACAGGAGAAAAACAATCTACTACAATCAAGTGAAACCACATAAGACTGAGTTCAGACTAGTCAACTGGCACCATTGGAGGGAAGAAGGCAGTGATATGATATATTTAAGATCCTGAAAGAGAAAGACTTCCAACCAAGAATTCTGTACCTAGCCAAATTGCTCTTCAAAACTGGGGGAGAGATTAAAGTTTTCAAAGACAAAGAAGTCCTGAAAGAATTTGTCAACAAAAAACTAGCTCTATAAGATATACTAAAAGGAATTCAGATGCTGAAAAAAAATACATAAGAGGGAAGTCTGGAGGAGGGCACAGAATTGAAAAGTACTACTAAAGGTAATTCGAAGAATACGAAGAGAAAGAGAGAAAAGAATATATAGATTTGAGAAATAAAATTTAAAAAAGATGGTGGAATCAAGAAATGCCTTTTCAGTAATAACTTTGAATATTAATAGATAAACTCACCAATTAAAAGATACACATTGGCAGGACGGATTAAGAAATATAATCCAGATTTACGTTGCTTACAAGAGACCCATCTTAGACACAAAGATACAAATAGATTGAAAGTGAAAGGATGGAAAAAGATGTTCCATGCAAGTTGTAACCAAAAGAAAGCAGGACTAGCTATACTAATATCAGACAAAATAGACTTTAAATGTAAAGACATCATAAGAGACAAAGAAGGACACTACATAATAATTAAAGAGCCAATTTACCAAGAAGATATAACAATCATAAATATTTATGCTTCCAATCAAGGAGCTTCAAATTACATGAGTCAGACATTGGCAAAATGAAAGGAGTGATAGATATCTCAACAATAATAGCATGAGACTTCAATACACCACTCTCCCCTATAGATAGAACCACTAGACAGAAGATCAACAAAGAAATAGAGAAGATAAATAACTTGATAAATGAATTAGACCTAATAGACATATATAGGTCATTGCACCCCAAAGCACAAAGATATACATTCTTCTCTAGTGCTCATGGAATATTCTCCAGGATAGATCACATGCTGGGGCATAAAACAGGTCTTTATAAATTTAAAAATACTGAAATTATTCAAAGCACTTTCTCTGATCACAATGACGTGAACCTAGATCTCAATAACTGACAAAGGATGAGAACATTCACAAATATATAGAGATTAAATAACATTTTTAAACAACCACTGGGTCAAAGAAGAAAGTGCTAGAGAAATCAGTAACTATCTGCAGATGAATGAAAATGAGAATACAACTTATCAGAACTTATGGCATGTGGCAAATGCTCTGCTGGGAGGAGAATTTATTGCCCTAAATACCTATATTCAAAAACAATAAAGAGCAAAAATCAAGCACTTAACAGCACAACTGGAAGAACTTGAGAAAGAACAGCAAACTAACCCCAAAGCAAATAGAAGAAAATTAATAATAGAGATTAAAGTAGAAAGAAATGAATGGGAGAACAAAAAAGCAATAGAAAGAATTAATAAAACCAAAGTTGGTTCTTTGAGAAAAATCAATAAAACTGATGAGCCACTAGAAAGACTGATGAAGAAAGAGAGAGGATGCAAATAAACAAAATCAGAAATGAGAAGGGTTTGTAACCAGAGGCCCTAAAGAAATAAAAGAAATCATAAGAGGATACTATAAACAACTATGCCAATAAGCTAGACAATGTAGATGAAATGGACAGATTCCTGGAAACACACAAACAAGCTACACTGACTCAGGAAGAAATAGAAGATCTCAACAAACCAAATCACAAGCAAGGAGATTCAGATTAGTGACCAAAAATCTTCTTACAAAGAAAAGGCCAAGGCCAGATGACTTCACAGGAATTTTATCAAACATTCCAAAAAGAACTAACACCAATCATGCTCAAACTTTTCAAAAAAATTGAGGAAAAATCAACTCTACCAAACTCATTTTATGAAGCTAATATCATTTTAATATCAAAACTAGGTAAAGATGCTATAAGAAAGGAAAATTACAGGCCAATCTCCCTAATGACCATAGATGCAAAAATTCTCAACAAAATATTAGCAAATCGAATCCAACAGCACATTTAAAGAATTATACACCACAACTAAGTAAGGTTTATAACAGAAATGCAAGGATGGTTCAACACAAGAAAATCAATTAATGTAATATGGCACATTAATAAATCAACAAGGGAAAAACCACGTCATCTCGATAGATGTTGAAAAAGCATTCAACAAAATTCAGCATCCTTCTCTGATAAAAACACACCAAAAGATAGGAATCAAATGTAAGTACCTCAATATAATAAAAGGAATATATGAAAAACGATAGCATCGTACTCAATGGAGAGAGACTGAAAGTTTTCCTCCTAAGATTGGGAACAAGACAAGGATGCCCACCGTCACCACTATTGTTCAACATTGTGCTAGAAGTTCTAGCTAGAGCAATCAGGCAGGACAAAGAAATAAAAGGCATCCAAATTGGAAAGGAAGATGTAAAACTTTCATTAGATGCACATGACATGATGCTATGCTTGGAAGATCTTGATAAATCTACAGCAAAGATACTTGAGCTAATAAACAAATTCAGCAAGGTGGCAGGATATAAAATTAATATGCAAAAATCTGTAATGTTTCTACACACAAGCAATGACCTTGCTGAGGAATCAGTTAAGGAAAAAATTCCATTAAAAATAGCAACTGAAAGAATCAACTACCTAGGAATGAACTCAGCTAGAGAAGTAAAGGACTTCCACATAGAAAACTATATAACATTGCTAAGAGAAATAAAAAAAGACCTAAATAGGTTGAAAGACATTCCCTGCTCATGGATAGGAAAGCTAAATATAGCTAAGATGTCAATTCTTTCCAAATTGATCTACAGATTTAACACAGTACCATTCAAAATTCTGACAACCTACTTTGAAGATTTGGAAAAGCTAACTACCAAATTCATCTGGTAGGGAAAGAGACCCCAAATAGCTAAAAGCATCCTGAAAAAAGAAGAACGAAGTGGGAGGATTAAAACTCCTTGACTTTAAAACCTATTATAAAGCCACAGTGGTCAACACAACATGTTACTGGCACAGAGATAGAAACAATGATCAATGGAATTGAATTGAGAGTGCAAAAATAACCACCAAATCTATGGTCAACTGATTTTTGACAAGACCCCCAAATCCTGTGAACTGGGACAAAATAGTCTTTTCAATAATTAGGCATGGAAGAACTGGATATCAATAGCCAAGAGAATGAAAGAGGACCCCTATCGTACACCCAAAAATTAACTCAAAGTGGATCAAACACCTAAATATAAGAACTAGCACCATAAAACTTCTAGAAGAAAATTTAAGGAAACATCTTCAAGACCTAGTAATAGGAGGTAGCTTTCCTAAACTTCATACGCAAAACACAAGCAACAAAGGAAAAAATAAATAAATGGGAACTCCTCAAAATCAAATGCTTCTACACCTCAAAAGTCTTTGTCAAAAAGGTGAAGAGGCAGTCACCTCAATGGGAGAAAATATTTGGAAATCACATGAATGTTGAATCATTAAATTGATATCTCTTTCAGTCTTCAGTATCTTAGAGCAGCTAGAAGTAAAAACCTGCAATTGTGGAATTGTAACCCATGTCAAACTCTGAAATATGTTCTACAACTGATTGTGGTGCTTACTTGAAATTTATTGCTTTTTTTGTATATATGTTATTTGTCCCAAAAAGAAGGACAAAGTCAATTGTGATGATTAGAAAAAAAAATATTTAAGCCTTCTAGCCTCCTATATTCTGGAACAGCTATAAGGAAAAATCTGAGAGGATCATATGGTAGCCCATGACAAACTTGATGTTGAAGAGTAACTAGTTGTTGAAGAGTGCTTTGAAAGCTATTGATTTGTTATTTCTTTTCTTTGTGTATATGTTATACTATATAATAAAAAAGTTAAAAAAATTTTTTTCATATAAAATGTCATATGCACAGGATAACTATTAAGAATAAACATTAACACAAACTTTCCCAAATCTCTTATGTGAAACAAAACTGTCCAATAGGATGGGAAGACAATAGGCAAGAAAGCGTATTCAACAATTGTCAATATATTATTAGTAAAAAAGTCCTTTGGGTTTTCTCTAAGACATCTGATCACTGGGTTTACAGGCGTATCACACAGGGTTTTCAAATATCGGCTTAAAATTTGTGACAATTTATTTTCCTGCTGGGGTGATATTCAGGAAAGTTGTTTGCTCCTAAAAATGTTCTCTCCTTACTCAGATCCTCAATAAAATATTAGAAATGGAGACACAGTAGGAGGAATGGGCTAGAAAATCGGTAGTTTCATCCACAAATGTCTACCAATGAGAGAAGCCCCTTTGTTTTGAGAATTTCTGTGATGTGTATGCCATAGACTTAACTAAAAATAAATAATTTGTAAATTGTTTTATACCAATATGAAGAAGTATGGTGAAAGGCAGATTGAGAAATAACAGCAGATAATTATATCTGAAATAATTTTACCAAGAAGAAGACATACAATAGCTTGCTAAATACATGTATAGGCATCTGAAAGTTCATCTAGTAGAAGAGCTGTAGAGAATATGCCTTGTCCACCTTGGTGTGTTTAATTTTCTTCTACTCCTAGTACCAAGGTCTGGCCTCATTATATGCATGCTAGAGAATTGAAAAGAAGTTGCATAGATACCATACCATTGTTAATCACTGCCTCTATTGTCAAAAGCTATTTGCAGATATTCTCATTCTATCTAAAAATTATTCTGATGTATTTATGGTTTGCTCTTCTTTTATACTGCAATTTGGTACATGAAAATGGTGCTCTACAAATCAGGGAATAGTGAAAGTAGTAATTTGTCCACACAAATTAGACTTTGACATACTACTGTTCTCTAATGTCTCTTATATTAGGCTTTGCATCTCCAACCACTGTGGATTTTTTTAAACGTGCAAAGAAAATTGCAGCTATTTAAAATAACCTGGAGAGGGAGAATGATAGGCAATATCCTAACTACCTTAGCCCTTTACATTTCTGCAGCCTTGTTGCCAAGGAAACCACTAGGGACTTTAGGGAAATTTGTGGATAGTTAAAATGGATTGTGCCTCTACAAAGATAGTCACTCGCACAGCCCATGGTCCACACTGCTTCCATTACTCCTGTAGAATAAAAAGCTTCCAGCCCTGCAATATTAAACCTGGAATTTCAGGGGCTGAGAATGGAAATAGCAAAATGCATTGGTTGATTCACTTTTATTCTAAAGCACATGCTGTATATAATATTTCAGATTTATATTAGGCTAGGCTGTTAAAAGGAAAGTAGAATCTAGCTGGAAGAGTACACAGTGCAACCTTATACTTTTCATTTGTATTTGTGATTTACAATGTTAACACTGCATCAGCATTTTTGCAGTTAGTTTTTTTTTTAATCTAAAAAGGAATGAAAATGTATTCCTGGCTATACTTTCCTAGAAATTGACAGAATTCTAGGTAAGTACAGACATGAGTCCTTACTCATAATACAAACATTAGAAGAGAATGGGGATAAACTGACAGATCAAAACCCTTGAGCGAGTTTTTCAGTTTCTCTGTGTTTGTGTCTATCTTTTCCCTTTACAAATTTTTGATGAAGATGTGGTATCCCTAGTGTGACAACTGACTGAAGAACAAGAAAGAGAGGTACAGACAGACTTTTTTTTATTAATTAAAGAAAAAAAGAAATTAACACAACATTTAGAAATCATTCCATTCTACATATGCAATCAGTAATTCTTAACATCATCACATAGATGCATGATCATCATTTCATAGTACATTTGCATCGATTTAGGAAAAGAACTAGCAAAACAACAGAAAAAGATATAGAATGTTAATATAGAGAAAAAAATAAAAATAATAATAATAGCAAAAAAAAAGACACAAACAAACAAACAGACAGACAAAAAAAAAAAGCCTATAGCTCAGATGCAGCTTCATTCAGTGTTTTAACATGATTACTTTACAATTAGGTATTATTGTGCTGTCCATTTTTGAGTTTTTGTATCTAGTCCTGTTGCACAGTCTGTATCCCTTCAGTTCAAATTACCCATTATCTTACCCTATTTCTGACTCCTGCTAGTCTCTGTCACCAATGACATATTCCAAGTTTATTCTCGAATGTCCGTTCACATCAGTGGGACCATACAGTATTTGTCCTTTAGTTTTTGGCCAGACTCACTCAGCATACTGTTCTCTAGGTCCATCCATGTTATTACATGCTTCATAAGTTTATTCTGTCTTAAAGCTGCATAATATTCCATCGTATGTATATACCACAGTTTGTTTAGCCACTCGTCTGTTGATGGACATTTTGGCTGTTTCCATCTCTTTGCAATTGTAAATAACACTGCTATAAACATTGGTGTGCAAATGTCCATTTGTGTCTTTGCCCTTAAGTCCTTTGAGTAGATACCTAGCAATGGTATTGCTGGGTCGTATGGCAATTCTATATTCAGTTTTTTGAGGAACCGCCAAACTGCCTTCCACAGTGGTTGCACCATTTGACATTCCCACCAACAGTGGGTAAGTGTGCCTCTTTCTCCGCATCCTCTCCAGCACTTGTCATTTTGTTTTGTTGATAATGGCCATTCTGGTGGGTGTGAGATGATATCTCATTGTGGTTTTGACTTGCATTTCTCTAATGGCCAGGGACATTGAGCATCTCTTCATGTGCCTTTTGGCCATTTGTATTTCCTCTTCTGAGAGGTGTCTGTTCAAGTCTTTTTCCCATTTTGTAATTGGGTTGGTTGTCTTTTTGTTGTTGAGTTGGACAATCTCTTTATAAATTCTGGATACTAGACCTTTATCTGATATGTCATTTCCAAATATTGTCTCCCATTGTGTAGGCTGTCTTTCTACTTTCTTGATGAAGTTCTTTGATGCACAAAAGTGTTTAATTTTGAGGAGCTCCCATTTCTTTCTTTCTTTCTTTCTTTCTTCAGTGCTCTTGCTTTAGGCTTAAGGTCCATAAAACCGCCTCCAATTGTAAGTTTCATAAGATATCTCCCTACATTTTCCTCTAACTGTTTTATGGTCTTAGACCTAATGTTTAGATCTTTGATCCATTTTGAGTTAACTTTTGTATAGGGTATGAGATACGGGTCTTCTTTCATTCTTTTGCATATGGATATCCAGTTCTCTAGGCACCATTTATTGAAGAGACTGTTTTGTCCCAGGTGAGTTGGCTTGACTGCCTTATCAAAGATCAAATGTCCATAGATGAGAGCATCTATATCTGAGCACTCTATTCGATTCCATTGGTCGATATATCTATCTTTATGCCAATACCATACTGTTTTGACCACTGTGGCTTCATAATATGCCTTAAAGTCTGGCAGCCTGAGACCTCCAGCTTGGTTTTTTTTCCTCAAGATACTTTTAGCAATTCGGGCACCCTGCCCTTCCAGATAAATTTGCTTATTGTTTTTTCTATATCTGAAAAATAAGTTGTTGGGATTTTGATTGGTATTGAATTGCATCTGTAAATCAATTTAGGTAGGATTGACATCTTAACTATATTTAGTCTTCCAATCCATGAACACAGTATACCCTTCCATCTATTTAGGTCTTCTGTGATTTCTTTTAACAGTTTTTTGTAGTTTTCTTTGTATAGGTTTTTTGTCTCTTTAGTTAAATTTATTCCAGACAGACTTTTGAATGCTCTCTTCATAGTACAGTTGTGGTTAATTTTTTAATCCATACTCAGCATCTGGTGCCCCCCAGACATGCCGGTTCACCATTGCATACTGTCCATATACTTTTGCCACATGTGATGTTCAGCTCCACCCTGAGTGATTAACATATACTGTAATACCCACGACTTTATCTTAGTGTGCTCTAGAACACCTTTTCATGAGACCCACAAGGCAGAATGGCTACCAAACAACATAAACGCTCTCTTTAAACAAATATTTACCCGTTGGATGGTGAGATGGCATTTTTGACCTTCCTTAGCTCTAGAGTGGTGAGTAGTGAAAATCTATGAAATCAGAAGGAAAAGATGGTATCCAACTCAAAATATGCAGTTTTCATATCTCCTAATAGTTCAACATTGTGATATTATCATTTCCAGCACATGTATTATTGGACATACGCTTCAATGCAAAATAAACGCTTGTGTACACATCACTTGCATACACTAGCTGATGATAATTATTGAGCCCATGACAAACTCTGGGATCTGTCCTGTAACTAGCTGTTGAAGAGTGCTTTGAAAACTATTGATTTCCCTGTTCCAAATTCCTTCTGAGATTATGAAAATGATACAACAGTTAGAGAAATCATTTATTGGTACCAGAAGTTAATGAGAGTAATTATTTACCTGCAAATAACACAGAGAAATTTTGTCTAGATATTATTTAAATGGGACACAATTGAAAAAATAAATAAACTGAGTAAAACAGAATGACAAAGCAGAAATCCAAGAGGAATCTTTGGATACAGCAGACAAACCTAATTAATAGGGGTAACAGCTAGAGACAAGGTTAACCTAGGCGAAATGTAGGCGGCATTTGCTTTGGAATCCCCTTCACCACTAAGGATAAAGAGCATTAGAAAGTAACTCCATGGGGAAGCCTAAGGGCATCTCCAGGAAAAAAAGTTAGTGGGCTATAACAGCTGTTTGTGTGTGTGTGTGTGTGTGTGTGTGTGTGTGTGTGTGTGTACATGTGTGTGTTTTCCCTAACTTGACTGGGTTTTTCGCTGCACTAACAGAGCTGTTCTCAGATTCAGTGGACACTGACACCAATTACTTGTTGAGGAAGCAAGGTTAGTATAACCCAATTTTTGGTGAAATGTTGGTTATTGATAATCATCTCATCATTCAAAGGTGGATAAAGAGGGAAAAATAATAAATGTAGACTATAAAAAGATTATCCATAATAAAAGTTGGTGGACACAGTTCCTCAAAAATCATAGGGAGAGCCTACATAAAAAAAGAAAAATAGTACTACAGAATAAAAAAGTAAATTTTAGAAAATGTCCGCTTTGTCTTGCAGTAAAAAGAAAAAGAAATGAGCAACATGAAACAAGAGATGAAAGATGAGAGGATAAGACAACAGACTGAGATATAAAAAGGAGCTAGCTGGGAGCCAGACAGACGGGCAAAATGGGCTGAATGAGATAAGGAAAAAATGAAAGGAAACGAAACCTACAATATAGCTAATTTTAAAACTGCTTTGAAAGCAATAAAGAAAAGATTCAATACTGTAAAAACTGAATCAGTTCCGTAAAAGCTGGACTTTTGAGAATCTCAAAGTTTTTATTATTAAGCAGTACTAAGTTGCTCATAGTTAGATTAAATTAAATTAAACACAAATAAAAGATTAGTCAGAGAGGAATAAGCAGAAGTTGATATATTTTAAAAGACTCAAATAAATAAATTAAAATATAATGCCTCAACAAAACAATAGAAAAGCACCATTAATTGAGAAGACCCTAAACAGTGTCATTAAGTGCAAAAAGATAGTGCATAAACACAAAAATAAGAATGAGAGTGTTGAAATAAAAAGATATATAGGTAAACAGCAAGTAATGCCAAATGTCCATGTCTAGGTGTCTACTCTTTCTGTCAGCACCCCAAGCATCTCCAAATGTTTGTATCTCTGTCAGCTCTGAAACAACTGCCATTTTCTCCAAAATGTCTCCCCTTTTAAAGGACCCCAGTAAACTAATCAAGACTCAAGTTGAACGGGTGGAATCATATCTCCATCTAATCAAAAGGCCACACCCACAACTGGGCACATCACATCTCCATGGAAGTAATCTAATCAAGAGGTCACACTCACAATTGAGTGGGTCAATCTCCATGGAAACAATCTAATCAAAGATTTCCACCCTATGCTACTGAATCAAGATTAAAGGACATGGATTTATCTATCACTGCAAGATTATGAAGAAGCAATACTAAAACCCATATTAATATGTAGTCAAATCTGAGGAAAAAAGGAGGAAAATTGCATAATCACCATAGATAATGAAAAGGCATTCAATAATATTCAACATTCATTCCTGATAAAAATGTGTTTAGCTAAAAGAAAAACAGAATCTTTCTTAATATTATAAAGATTATATAAAACTCCCCTAACCAAAACAATTCCTGCAAATCCTAAAGAATACATAAGGGGTTATATAAGATTCTACAAAGGTTCTTTGCATTTGTAACTTTCTAAGAAACCTACAACCTCCAGATGGGTCCTCGGACTAAGTCCTGAAATGCAGAGGGGCCAGTCTCTCCAGAACATCAACCAGTTCCATTTCCCTATCCCATATCATTGACAGCCCCTTCCAACATGAAAAAAGGGCATAACCAAATACCTAAAGAGTGGGAGAAAGATCAAAGGTGTTGGTAGAGCTATACAGAGAAGGTTGGGTTTAACAAATCAGTTTGATTATCGAATCATTCTATTGATATTTCTTTTAGTCTCCAGTATCTTACAGCAACTAGAAGTAAAAACTTAAAATTGTGGAATTGCAACCCATACCAAACTCTGGAAGCTGTTCAACAACTAATTGTGATGTGCTTTGAAATTTATTTTTTGTATATATGTTATTTTCACAAAAAAGAAAAAAGTGATTGTGGTGATAAAAACAGCAAATGAGTTTCAAAACTACATGCGTCCAATTTAAATAAATTTATTAACTTTCATGTCAACTCAGTATTATTAATTTTGTATTCAGGAGCTGTTACAAAAGTTGACAAACAACTATAAGTTTAGCAATGCCAATAAAGCAGTTTTCAAATTAAAAAAAAGATTATGTAAAACTCTTAAAAGTGTCAAGACATCAGTTCTCCACAAAATGGTCTAAAGATCAAGAGTCAAAGCCCCAAAGAGTTGTGTGTGTGTGTGTGTGTGTGTAAATTGATAAACTGATTCTAAAGTATATATGGACAAGCCAAGAATAGCCAGCCAATATGGAAGAAGAATTAAGTTGGTGGACACTGGGATTCAGGCTTATATAAAACTACAGGAAAGCTACTGTGTAGTATTTGCATAAGAACAGACAAACAGAACACAGAGCAAAATAAAGAGTTCTGAAGAAGCCAAGGGATGAAATGAGGAACCCTATCTTCCTGGTTATTATAGGCCAGTGCAAAGATCTTACTTTTACTCCACTTGAGTGCTTTGAATAGAGAGATAAGATCCTAGTTAAATTTTAAAAGTATTGTTCTGGCTGTTGTGTGAAGAACTAGGTAACAGAGGAGCAAGGAAGAAAGCAGGGAGAATAGGTCCAGTGCTAGTGTGGTCATCTAAGCAAAGGATGATGTGGACTTGCACCAGAGTGCCAACATTGAAATTGGTAAGAAATCAGATACTCAAATTATTTATAAGGATTTACTTAGAAGGTTTAGGTATGTAAAGCAAGAGAAAGAGAGAAGTTGAGGACCACTCTCAAGTTTGGATCCTGAGTTGGAAGAATAAATGTAAATGTACCAGTAAAACAATCAATCGGAAAAGATTGCATGTGGGGGTGGGGTGGGGGGAGGCGGGGGGGGGGGGCGAGCAAATTGGGAGGAGAATCAGGAATGCTTTTTTTGGATAAAATCCATCTGAAATGCTTATTAGAGATACAAGTGGAGATGTCAAATAAGGAATTGGGTACCTGAACAGGAGTTCAGGAGAGTGGTGTCAGTTGGAAGTCATTTAGCATATAGTTGTATTTAACCCCATGGTGTAGTGAACTTAGTCTTGGGTCACTCGAATACTTAGAGACAGTATTTGTATATGGGAATGAACAAATTGAACTGAAAAGGCAAGGTCAGGTGTAGTTGAGAATCAAGAAAACATTTTGTCTCTGAAATCAAAAGAAGAAAGTACATCAAAAACTATTGCTACCGCCAATAGGAAAAGGACTTAGAATTGACCATTGGATTTGGCAATCTGGTGGTCACTGTCTACTTTGACAAGAGCTGTACTGGTGGAGTGATGTCAGCAAAGAACTTCCAGGAGTGGATTTATGAAAAAAAATTATTTCAATATAGGGTTTACATTAGATTATATTAATGTGTTAATTTATATTTATTGGGAGTAATAAAGATATTGTGGTTTTAAAGGAGACTAATGTATTAAGGGGGAAATGCTCTGATGTCTGCAACTTACATTTAAAAGGTTCAGCAAAAAAATAATATAGACAGATGGATAGGGAGAGATAAAGCAAATGTGTCAAAAATACAACAGGAAGCAAAGACTTGGACAACAAGTAAAGGTTTTTCTAAACATAAAAGAGTTTAACGTAATTGTGTGGAGGAAAAACAAGAGGTAGTGGAGAGAGATGATCAAGAGAAAACCATTAAATATGAATGATATAACAGCATGTTTGAAGAAAGTGTCAAAAAATGATAATGCACAGCAAGAGGTATAAACTGCCAAAGCAACATTACTGAGTGAGCGCAGAGGAGATGGTACCTGGCTCATAATTGGAGGAATTAGCCTAAATTTTATTTTCTTCTTGATGTTCTCCATATTTTCCAGAATAGTTACAATAAATATAATTACTATCACATTGTAGAATCAGACACAAAGTTAAAAATCTGATTTTATGTCATAAGAGTATATAAACTTGTCTATAAATATTTCATCATTTTGTGCATACATTAAATAGTAGAGGGGTCACAAAGGCAAACATTTTTAAGTGAAAAGCAAAAGCAGGAAAGATCTAAAACAAAATATGAAGAAATGCCAAAATTATACTGTGAAATTATTTCAAACAAGTTGAAAGGATACAGAGAAAGAGTTGAGTGAGATGGTTCCTGGATAAACAAAGGATAGAATCAAGTAGACTACAGATTTACAAATTATAGCCAAAGGGCCAAATCCAGCCCTTGACCTGTTTCCATAATGTTTTCTTGGAACATTGATACCCGATTAATTTCAGTATTGTCCATGGCTGCTTTCCCACTACAGTGGCAGAACTGAGTACCTATGGCTCACAGAGCCTGAAGAGTTTACTCTCTGGACCTTTACAGAAAACATGTGCCATCAGTAGAGCCTTTCCACCCAAAGGGGTGTCTCCAGACATCTAGGCTAGTAACAGCAGCATCACCTGGTTACCTTTTAGAAATGAAGGATCTCTGGCTCCACTCCAGCATTACTGAGTCAAAATCTTTATTTTTAACACACTCACCAGGTGTTAAAATATATGCACATTAAAGTTCATGAAGCTCTAATGCAGCATGCATCCTGAGATAGAAAATAAACTTTTTTTTTACTCAAGTAAAAAAAAAAAAAACTGAGTATTTTGTCAGCTTTAGTACTAACATTTTCACATTGGATATACTCGTAAAAATCTTAGCTCTTATCTATTAATTTCAGGTATAAGATATTTCTAAAACTTCTAATTATTTAGTCATGTAACATATTTTGGATCATTAACCACTGCAAGTTTCAACAGGAATGATGGACCTTTCTTAGAATGATTGGTAACAGAGATTTCATAACAACTGTGACCCAGATTGACCAAGTACATTTTGTTTGTCCTTATTTGCTCTGGCTCAATGCTTGGTAAATTCATCAGGCTGAATTCTAGAATCATAAGTTCAGCTGATTTTCTTACAATTAAGATGGCCTAACCTGACCCTGTTTGACATAGTGTGCAGCTCTGACATCAGTGTGCTGTGGTTAGAAAAGAATAACCAAAGTTTGAATAAATCCACACAAGTCAGCTCTTAATTTTCCAATGGGAAATCAAAATTAACACCTGTATTTAAATTTTGAATATGATAAAAAAAATCATACCATTTACTTTGTTGCTATAGTCTATGAAACTTGTATTTCAATTGCATCATTGTGTAGAGTGCCTGTTAATTGGAAGATTCAGGAAGATGTCAGACAATAGGAGATCATTTCAACACATAATCAAACTTAAAACAATTATTTATTGAGTTTTATAAATTGCAAGGCAGAGTGTACAGTTAAACAATTCTCAACTGGATAATTAAAAGTTGACTTGGCTATCTACAAGTGCGAAAATCATATATATTTGAATTATTTTCAAATCACTTATTAATTGTGCATAACAAGTTTTCAATTTTATTAAGTACATCTCAATACTTTGGAGTTAGTTATATTTTTTCAAATAAAAGGAACACATGAGATTATTTTAAGACATCATCATAATTTAGAGTACTGGTATTTCCTATATTTTGCAAAAAAAAATTGAAAACATTTTACTTTTTACTTTTGGGTGGAGTAAAGGTAACAAATGATATCACAGCTATATCTCTGTAAACACAGAATATTTGGGTTTGCTAAAGTTGCCAGAATGAAATTTACCAGAAATGGGTTGGCTTTTATAAAGGGAATTTATTGTTATGCATTTGTAGTTCTAAGGCCTTAAAAATATCCAAACTAAGGCATCTAGAGAAAGATACCTTGACTCAAGAAAGGCCGATGACTGTCACATGGGAAGGCATGAGGCTGGCATCTGCTGGTCCTTGTTCCAGGTCCATTTCCAGCTTTTGATGCCAGTGGTTTCCTCTCTAAGCATCTGTGGGCCTTCATTTAGCTCCTCTGGGGCAAAACTGTGGGTTCTGGCTTGCTTAGCATCTTATGAGAAGGCTCTTGGTGATGTCTGCTTTCTCCGTCAATACTCCAAGCATCTCCAAATGTCTGTATCTCTGTCAGCTTTGAAGCAACTGTTATTCAAGTGTCTGAAAAACACTTTACTCCTGTAAAATGTTTCCCCTTTTAAAGGACCCAGTAAACTAATCAAGACCCACCCATATAATCCAAATGTCTACCCACAACTGGGTGTGCCACATCTCCATGGAATTAATTCAATCAAAGTTTCTACCCCTACAATATTGAATCAGGATTAAAAGAAAAATGGCTGCTCCCACAAGACTGGATCAGAAAAAAAGGCATGGTTTTTCTGGGGTGCATATAGTTTCAAAACGGGACACAGCAATATAACAACCAAAATTTGATTACTGAACAAAAAATTTCTTTTAAAATTAACTTTTTCATGTGTTTGATTTTTATGATAAGTAATTTAACAATAAACTTTTTATCATAAAGGATGATAAACTTCAAGAAATTACAGTTGAGATCTATTAGGCAAGTAAAATTGAAAAGTTAGATGTTTTGCTTATCTGGAATTCTATGGAATTTCTTGCATTTTAATTAAATAGTTAGGTTCACTTTCTTTTCATTTGATGAGTATGCGACCTTTATATTTTGCATATAAATTTTAGTATGAAATTGTAAAACTATTAAATAAAGGTAAATAGTAAAGAAGTGTGGAATGTTTAAATGTGATCTAGCCTCAATTAGGAAAACTACAAACATGAAATGTCAACTTGACAGCTCCTGTTCTTCAGAGGTACTTATAGATGTGTAACTCTTCAACTGCTAACACAAAGGAGAAAAGAGAGCTACAACCAGATGCTACCATCTGTGTATACCAGTTTTCACAAGTGTTTATATGGCAGTCCTTAACCCATGAGAATTTTGGAAATGGAGAGTTTTTACTTATGAATTCATTCATCATTTCAGAAATACTTTCTGACTAATAGAACTGTCTCAGGAACCAGGACAAAGTGTCTGCTTTCTTGGAATTGCTTTCTGGTGGGATAGGAGATAATCTCAAATAAATGCAAATTATATTAATTCTAGTAGTAGCAAGTACTATGAAGATAAAGCAGAAAGTGGAATTTGAGCAGTGCTATGAATCGTATGAATGGGATCCAGAGGATTATCTAAGGGAAGAAGTTTCCTAGCATAGAGGAAGAGAATTGTAATGGCCCAAAATCAAGCCTGAGCTTTGCATGTTTGAGAAACAGCAAAAAGTTTTATGACTGGAGACAAGGGATGACAAAAAGAAAACAAGATCAGAGAAACAAGTGATTATCAGATCATTTTAGATTTTTTGCTCCATTTTAAGGAGTTTGGATTAAATTCTAAATGCAATTGAAATGCATTGGAGGGCTGTGAGTAGGAGCATGAAATAAATATATTCATATTTTAAAAGCATACTCTGACTACTCTATGGAGTATAGATAGTGGGGTGTGATAGTATAAGCTGGGAGAACAATAAGAAAGAGATTGCAGTATTACTAAGATATATTGGTTGGAGTTTTCACATATTTGAAAAGTAAAGCTAGAAGAGCGCTGATAATGGGATATAGCATGTAAGGGAAAAAGGTGAATTAAGGACAAGATCTAAGTTTTTGTCCTGACAACTAAAAAGATAATGGTGTCATTTACTGTAGATTGGGGAAACTTTGGAAGTCTAAGTTTGAGGAACAAAATTAAAAATTCTGTTTTAGTTATGTACTTTTGGTATATCATTACTCCTCAAATGGAATCTGAAAATTTGGACCTCAGGGATGAAGCTCACATGAATGAAGTTCAAGTGTATACCTTGAGAAGAGAAACAAACTCAAGGCTGAGCCCTGAGAAAGAAGACCCAGCAAAGTGAAAACAAACACATAACACAGAAAGTAAGCTATATAGTTTAGTTATAAATATGGTGGACAGAAGCAAAGTAAAGAAACTTTTCGAAGAAGAAGAAAGAAATCAAACTGTCAAATGCTGCTGAGATTCAACATTGTGAGCCCATCAAGATGAATATTAGATTTGGCAAACACATGTCACTGGTGACCTTGAAAAGAGAAGTTTCTGTGTAGGTATGGAGACAAATTCTTGACGGAAATTTGTAAAAGAGAGAATGATAAATTTCCATGCCTATTATATGGCTATCTAGAATGTGAAGAAAAAACACTTTCTGGTGCAGAACGTCTTAAAAAAAATGCTTAAAATATAAGAAACATCCCTTTGAAACCATGGCTGAGCTGTCAGTGATGTAAGGGAAACAATAAAAAACTAGGGACAACAAAAAACAGTGATTCCACAGGAGGACACTCTAAGGACACTGCCAAACTCTGGGAGCCTTAAGAGCGTGGATTTAAAGGTCGCAAGCATTAGGAGATCAAGGTCAAATCTTGGGGCCTAAACAAGTTGAAAGTTAGATTAAATACCAAGTATAAAGACAGAATACCACCTTCTTAATGGGTATACCAGAAAAAAATCATTCCAAAGAAAAAGACTTGCTTAATCTTGGCTTTGGTCATACAAAGGTGTGGGGATAAGGGGAATGCAGGCATGGGAAAATGGTTGGGGGTGGGACAGGGAGAGAAACTCCTGATAATTTCTAAATAAAAGCCAGCACTCACGTGGTCTGAGGATCAGAATAAACACTTTCTATGGAGCTCAAACCAAAATTTAGTTGAAAGTAGTCACAAGCCAAGAGCGCCACCAGTCACTTAGCAAAAGCAAAGTCAAATTCGCGCTGGAAGAGTGTGATTTAATCACTAGCATCCCAGAATCCTTACAGATAAACAAACACACTCAGCTCACACACACAGCACAAGGAATCAGGTCATCAGGAAAAAAAGTCAACAAAAACCACAGCTTGTAAGCAAAGCTCATGAAATCTACACATTTTGGAATGATCAGATTCACAATGTAAAATAAGCGTGTCATACGCTGAAAGAAATAGAAGGAAGAATTAAGAAGTATGGTAAAAATACAAGATATTGTCAAAAGTGGCCTAGCTTTTACAAAAAAGAACTAAATAGAACAACTAGAAATGAAAGCAATAATAATAGAAATTAAAAACAATATTGACACATTAGAAAGATTAGACACAGTTGAGGAGATTGTAAAGGTCATTATTATGTGTTAACATGACTACGCTACAGTCCCCTGCTGTTCAATCAAATTCTAATGTAGGTGTTCTATGAATTTATTTAGTAGATGTGATTAAAGTCTATAATCAATTGATACTAAGTAAGGGACATTAATCTAGATTATCTGGGTGGACCTGATTCAATCAGTTGAAAGGCCTTAGCAGTAGAAATGAGGCTTACTTGAAGAAAAAGAAATTCCACCTGTGCCCAAGCCAGTGGTCCTGCTGGTACACAGGAATGTCAGTCTGTTTTCCCTGATAGCCTTTGTTAAAGATTTCAAATTTGCCTTGCCAACCCCCACAATCACATAAACCAATCTCCTGAAATAAATACCTAGATATATATATCTGCTGCAAGTGTTGTTTCCTGTTTGAACTCTGACCAATATGGAGATTATTAATTAACTGGGAAAATATCTGAAGGGACTATCCAAACATAATAATAATATAGAAAAATATGAAAAGAGAGGTTAAGGATATGAAGGTGAAAGAAAGAAAACCCAGCTTATATAATATCATATTCAGAAGAAAACAGTAAAGAGAGCAGAGAGAGGAAATACATGTAAAGAGATACTGCCTAATATTTCTAAAGAATTGATAAAAGATGCTAGCACTCACATTAAAGAAGCCCAAAATTCCAAGAGAAAAAGATATCCACATTGCAGCAAATCTACAAATTACCAGAGACAAATAAAGTATATATTTCAAAAGCAGCTGGAAAAAACATGTATTTAAAAATGAACCAATAAATAGCATTATAGCTGATTTCTCAAAGATATAAGGAAGCAAACTGAAAATAATGTCTTAAAGCCCAGAAAAAAAAGCAGAAACCTAAAGCTGTATATTTCAAAAGTTTTATTGTAAAAATAAGAACAATATCATTGAAAAAAAAAGGGGTAAGAAAAGCAAATTGTAAATTTGCTGATAAATGTGAATATTACGGGTGATTAAATCCTGCCTGAAAACAAATCCTTTTGTTCCCAAAGTTTTATAACAACAAAGAGATCACAGTCTTTCTACAACGCCTGCTTATGAAATTATGTCCTTTTTTCCAGGCTGCTACTATAGGCTCCCGAGGTCTCCATTTAGTTTTTTGAATCACATGATGTTGCAATTTTTGTAAGTCAGAATTAGGCAAGCATCAGCAATTTCATACAGTTGAAATTCTTGAGATTCAACATTAAAAACAAATTTTTTTTAAGAAGACGAGGAAGAGACAGGCCCTATTTTAGGCATGCACAGCAATTAGATCTCCCCAGTAGCACTCTGGCTGTGTGTGACAAGGGTACCTTTGTTTCTTAACCATCCTTGATAGGTGATTCCAGAGCTATATCACCCTGAGAATGAAAATGTCCTCCAAAGGCCCAACAAAGGTCTTTCTGTTTCATGTAGAGCTATGACTTTCTATTGCATTTATTCTAATCACTTACTGACCACAAGGCGTCAGACAGTTGCAGGAGATGTGAGGTGAAGATGTCGATTATATATTGCCCTTTGGAACTTATGGTCTAATATCTGCCCCTTCATAGAGGTAGCAGTATATTACCACTCCAGAAACAAACCTTGTCCCATAGTGAAGAAAATAATTTAAGTGTTCTTTAGCTTTTCTCTTATAGGCTTTAAACATGTTTCTTTAACTTCCATGGAATCAACTTTTTTCTCTCTATATAAACACCTTGCTTCTCTTCTGTGAATCATCTCCGACATCTTTTGCATGTCTTTAGTGCAATGAACATAACAGACCACATAATTTTAAAAAGACTAACAGTTTCTTATGGCCCGTTCTTGCACAATCCATCTTTTAATGTATTTAGAAGCAGCATATTAACCCTCAGTCTGACCTGCCCTTCCTAAACTTACATTTGTTCTGGAAAGATTTAAGTTTGTGCTTCATTTTCTCCTGGTTTATTCCACACTGCCTTTTTTTTTTGCATGAGCAGGCACCGGGAATTGAACCTGGGTCTCCAGCATGGCAGGTGAGAACTCTGCCTGCTGAGCCACCGTGGCACACCCTCCATACTGCTTTTTAAATGCAATCTTACTTGGAAGATTCTTGCCTTCTTTGCTTATTAAAATACTAAGTAGAATATCTGTAAGACATCTAATGTGTGAGGCCATTCCTAAATTAGTTCCCAAGCTGGCCCAAGTTGATTCTAAGCTTTTACTCTCATCCTTGAGCTTCAGCATTCAAGTTGCATACATGAACCATCTAAGAACAGAACAAAAAACATTCTGTCATCTAGCTTGTTAATGAGAATGTCATGTGAAACAAAACTGAAACCTTCCTAAAGCCAAAATGCATTACGCCCTGAGAAAGTCACAGAGGCACCTAGTCATGTATCCCAGTCCTCACCTACCCCGCCTTCTTTTTTATTGTGTGCAGATGTTTCAATAGGTTTCCATCACCCAGTGTCTAAAGGAGCAGACTGACATTACCTTAAACTCAAAACTTGGAACAAGCAGCTTATCAGGGCAGGAACTCTCGGTGACAGTGTCCCCTATCCCTGAGTTATATAAATACACCCAGCCTCGGGCAGCTTAGACTCAGCTGTCCTCTCCATCCTGAAATGGGGTATGCAGAGCGACTGTCCACCTACACTGACCTGTACAGTTGGCTTCTCCGGCCACAAAGGGATCTCGTCTCCTGCTCTTTTGGACCCTTTGTGGTGTATAACTAGTCAAGTAGTCATTTGCTGAAAGTTTTTATTGTGTCTGAGCCTGTGTTCCTGCACAGCAATTCACTCCACACACTGTCTTGCATGTCCCTGATGCCAATGTAATGTGTCTGTGGGATATTTTCTTTACAAATACACGTTATGGCTCAGGCATTCCTAGGTGATTGCTAGATTGGTTGCCTGCTGATTATTCTATTGTCATCCCAGGTATCAAAATAAGCTGCCTTATCTATGATTTACAGAGTCAATTTCGTTCTGAAGAAAATGGGACAACACTGTCTTCCTTAATTCTTCCATGAATTATAAAAAAGATAGGTCTTTTATCATATCCTTCCTGCTAAGTAATTTCACATCAAAGCCCAGTTTAGATCTCTGACCCTCTTCACTTAATTTTGTTGGGTGTTTTTCTGCCAACCATTTGATTCAGATAGTTATCTTTTTTTTTTTTTTTCCTGAAACAAATAAGATAATGAAAGCAGCAGCCAGGTATCAACTACCTGCAAAATGCCCAAAATTGTACTACATGCTTTGCATATATTAAATCGAATCCTTCTGACATTGCATTAAGGTATTATTAGATCCACTTTATAAGTGAGAAAATTGATACTCATGAAGATTAAGAAGCTCAGAAGTGACAGAGATACAGGAGTCATGTGCACCCTCTCTCTTCCCGATTTCATTTTCATATTACTCTTACCCAGTTTTCTCCCTCAGCTTTTATTCACTTTCACTTAAAATATTAGAGGAATGCTTAAAACATTTGTCATAACTTTTACATTGGCTGTATATGTATTGCATATACTTCAATATGTTATATATACTGTTATTCTTAAACTCAAAACTCTTAAAATATTCCTTAGAATTTTTTAGAATATATTACAAAGAAAAGTCTGTCCATCTTCAGTCATTTCAAGAGACATTTGTTACACTGGTTGTTTAGAAATTTGTAGAAATAGCCTAAGTAAATGTGATTCATAGGAAGGTTCCCATTTTTCCTCTAACACCTTCCTCCTTGAGTGCCTCGGCATTGTGGTCTGTACCCTCTCGGAGCCTCAGCTTCTTTATCAATGAGAAGAGGTGGATTTAAGGATGGGAGGAAACTGTCTGCTCCAGGTGTGTGTTGCTTTGCACTTCCCTCATTCAGACCAGTGAGTTAGATTCAGCGTAGCCATAAAGGGTTATTTATATGGGCTTGTTCCAGTCCATGCAAACCATTGCCTTTGCGTTAATATGTAGATACGGCAGGCGGAGAAGGACACCAATAAGTGACAGCAGCACAGAACGTTTATGCGGCTCTTTGCCTTTCACGCAGCATGTGGTCTAGTGGAGAAAGTGTATTTCTTTATTTGATCATTCCAGAGCACAGCTATGCTTGGTGCTCTCATTGCTCTACTTAAAATTCTCTTATGTTTTTGTCAAAAAGTGACCTGTTCTATTTCATATATGAAAGCTTCACATTAAAAGAATATGAGGTAGCAGATATCTTTACTGAAGTGCTGTTGGCAGCTGAAATCACTGACAACTTCCTAGCTGTGATTCATAATCTATACTGGTGCCTTTGAGACAGCAGGCTATTGATTTTTCCTGTCTATAATCCAAGCCCATATACACAGCTTGTTAGACATCTGTGGGAATATAAACTGAGTTCTGATACAAGTTAGGAAGGCTCTTTTCGTGGGGCACTTAGTTTTTGTCTTAGAGAAAATCTTTACTGAATTGTAATCTGGGTGAACTTTTTCAAAACAAACAATTCAATATAAACTAGGTTGCAGGCTTTGGGGTAAAGGACACTGTGAGATTTTTGCCCTGTGCTTAAATAAAATAATTTTCTCCAGTGGACAGACAATCTATTAAATGATTGGCCTCTTTTTCTTTATTCTACCTATTAATACTTCTCATCTGATGGCACTAACTGGATAGGTTTCAAATGTAAAGATAAATATAGGACATAGACAGGGATAAAACTTTTTAAACAGTCATACGGTATCAACTATAGAACTGTTTCTGCAAAATGAATATGATTTATACATGAAGAGAAGACTTCTTAGGTTTTGTGACTATTTATAAACCACAGAATATATGTCTGGCCAAGAAATCCAAATAGCTTTTTAATTTTCATGTAGACATCTCAGAGAAAAAGAAAAGTACAGGTTTTGCCCCGAGGTAGTCTCTTACTAACAGAGTAAATAATGAAATTTATCTAATCTTAACATTTTCAAAGGAGAAGTTGTATTACAAAGTCAATTTTATAGCTTTTTCAGCATACAAATTGAAGGGAAAAAATAGTATTTTTATACTTAGACAAAGTATGAATACTTTATACTTAAAGTCCAACTTTCATAAATTGATACTATTCAAAAACTTATACTTTCTAGACAAAATTTACCTGGCTAAGGTGTGCTTTTCATACTCCTCACATAATACTCACTCTATCTTTTATGAAAGATTTTAGTTTAATAAAACTAGCCCCTGATATTTACAGAAAATTCACTATATACCAAGGTCTATTCTAAGTGGTAGGTAACTATTATGCTGGTTTCAAAGGATGTATGTCCCCTAGAAAAGCCATGTTTTAATCCTAATCCCATTCTGTAAAGGCAGCTGTTTCTTCTAATCTCTATTCAGTTCTGTATGTTTGAAACTGTAATTAGATCATCTCTCTGGAGATTTGATTTAATCAAGAGTGGTTGTTAAACCGAATTAGGTGACGACATGTCTCTACCCATTTGGGTGGGTCTTGATAAGTTTCTGGTATCCTATAAAAGAGGAAACATTTTGGAGAATAAGAGATTTGGAAAGAGCAGAGCAGAATGACATACCCATGAGAAGCAGAGTCCACCAGCCAGGACCTTTGGAGATGAAGGAGGAAAATGTCTCTTGGGGAGCTTCATGAAACAGGAAGTCAGGAGAAGAAGCTAGCAGATGATGCCATGTTCACCATGTGCCTCTCCAAATGAGAGAGGAACCCTGACTGTGTTCACCGTGTGCCTTTCCAGATGAGAGAGAAACTGTGACCATGTTTGCCATGTATCCTTCCACTTGAGAGAGAAACCCTGAACTTCATCGGCCTTCTTGAACCAAGGTATCTTTCCCTGGATGCCTTAGATTGGACACTTTTAGACTTGTTTCAATTGGGACATTTTCTCAGCCTTGGAACTGTAAACTAGCAACTCATTAAATTCCCCTTTTTAAAAGCCATTCCATTTCTGGTATGTTGCATTCCGGCAGCTAGCAAACTAGAACACTTTTATTACTTCACAACAATCCTGAAAGGGCAATAATGATATTATTATATCCCCATTTCAAATGCGGATGTTGAGACACAGAGATGTTAAGATCACACAACTAGTTAAGTTTGGAGTCAAGGTTCAAGCCCAAGTAGTCCAAATCAGGAGATTAAACTCTTAAACCCTGCTTAACTTCCCAAAAGGATTTTATGCAACTTGAGGGGAAGAATTTTTTTTAATTAACTTCTGTATCACCTGAATTATCTAGCATATTACCTTAATAAATACCTATTAATATAAATTGATTTCTAGAGAAAATATATAAGGGAAATAAAATTAACTTAAACCAGCAACTCAGAACAGTGTTTCTCACTGCTTCTTTAACCAATGCTTCATTCCAATCACATCTTCTTGTTTAAGTAATCTGGCCTCTGCAAGTCCTCCAGACTATAACATGTATTTTTGAATTTTTAAATTATTGGAATAATGGAGATTGCGTTTGAAATATTTTGTCAAATGTTAGTATAATATTAAGCGTAAGTTTCCACACTGTAAAGCCATTATGAGTCCTAGCCCTCTGGCTGAGAATCTTTTCCTTAGCTTCTCTACACATAACTTCTCATTTGCACACTTTCCAGTTCTACAAAATTATTTATGAATCCCTAAAAGTGTATTAAATTGTATGGTGAAGAATTATAATATGCAAAATATCTCGATGTCTAATATTCATTCCATGTTAAATTATAAATGCAAAAAAATAAAAGGCTAGGCTAGCAGACATTTGAAAACAATAAAAAAGCTGAATAGAATAAACAGATCTTCATCTAAAAAGACAATTCTCTAAACACAAAAAAGAGAAAAATGGGGAAACAACAAATAAATGCACTGCTGCAGAAAAGAAATGGCATGCTTCCAATTAAAAACCAATCTCTGAAAATTATTCACCACAGGAACCAGGAAAAATAATTTTAGAAAACTATTTTAAATTCTCCGTGGGATTTAGGGAAACTCAATGAAATAGTGGTGGAAAGCTATAATAAGCTAATGGATTGAGATGAAAACATCACTTGATGACATAAGAGGGAAATGTGTAAGATTTAAAAAGAATATTTCAATTAAACTAAAAACATAGCAGCAGAATACAACCTTAATTTGAGGGAAAAAAGGGTGAAATTGATATGGTAAACATAACATGTTAAATATATTATTATGTAGAAGAACATTGAAATAGATTTGGAAAACCTAATAAAATCTGGAAACATATAAAATGCCCCAAACACAAAAGCATAAATAGAAAATTTGAATAAACTGAATTGCACTGAAGAAATAAAGATACCAGGCTAAGTAGCAGAATAGGTGACTGCCACAAAGTGTCAAGGAATCAACAATCCTTATTTTATGAGTTGTTACAGAAAACAGAAAAGACTCCAACAAAAATATTTATAATTGAACCTTCCATAGTTGAAAAAAATCATAAAGTAGAACTTATCCAAGAAATAGAAACACAGTTAAACATTAGAAAAACCTATCACTGGAACTTATCATATTAATAAATTAAGATCCAAAATTTTAAAAAATATCAAATAATTTACAAACTTTAAATCTATTTATGATTTTAAAATACCATAACACATGAAGATATGAGAGAATTTCCTCAAGTTTTTCCCAGCAAACCTGCAGCAAATATACTTAATGAAAACCATTTAGGCGCATTCCCTTTAGGATAAGGAAGAAGCTAATGATGATAACTGAAGAGCATTGGAGGGCCTATCTAGGGCATTAAGATTTGGGAGAGGAAAGAGGGATGGAGAGAAGAGGCAGGAGAAGATGGAAGAAGAGGAAGAAGAAAAAGAAGAGCAGGAGGAGGAGGAGAAGGAGGAAGAGGGAGAAAGAAAAGGGGGAAGTGGGGGACAAGGAGGAAAAAAAGAAGGAGAAGGAAGAAGAGGAGTAGGAGAAGAAGGAGAGAGATGCTAAAACCTGGGAGTAGGAAAAAGAGAACTAATTACTTTGGTTCCTGCCAAGATTGCGAAATAGCAATTGCTGCTTGTTCCTTCTCTTGGAAAAACTATTGAGGGAAATGTAACCAAGGAGACAACAAACCAGAAATCTCTGAGGAGACTGATGGCTCCTGTGGACTAGTATATGTGCGATGAGGGGAGAGCTGTTAGAGCTGCAAGGTACAGCCATGAAGGCTATGCAGTGGACAACTCCAGACGGTGCTAGTCACATAGATTATGATGTGAAAAACTTCCCCTGATTTGATACAGCTTAGAACAGAGGGTGGTTGAAACATTCTAAGAATATAAACAGGAGAGAAGCAGTTTAGTTTTGTCACCTTTCTTTCCCCACCATTGCCTTATGCCAATAATTTCATGCCCCATCCTTGCAGCAAGCTATAGAAATGGCTCATATCTCTTGGGTAGATAAGTACAGATATAAAATTAGGACAATACAAACATGTGGCAAGTGATATTTGAAGAGATTAAATTTATTTCTTCAGCATTCACTCCTTTTACCTTTTCATCTCCAAGCCATCAAAGCTGGTGGAAGGAAACTGCCTCCTCCCAGTGCTGCTTCTCCTTGGTGTTCTGAAGGTGAGTTATTTGGTAAAAAGAGTAGCTAACTGGGCATCTTCACCCTAGATGTCTACTCTTTTCCATTGTTCTCACCAGAAGCCAGGGTGTGGGCTTCTAACTCCCCTGTCCCTCCCCCCCCAATAAGTTTCATGAACAGTAAACCCTATAACTCAAAAGAAATGAATTTTCACAAGCCAAAATAATGGGACACAACAAACCAAGCAACATGTACCATCTGAAGCAGAAGTTATTATAACAGCTGGAACAAGAATATAAAATAAATTTAACAAAATAGTAAATAGATGAAGAAAGATATTAGTAAAATAAATACTATAAAACCTAAGTAGAACTCTTAGGTATGAAAATTAGATATGGGTATTATATTAGGCAATTGATACAAAGAGTCCAAATTGTTCTTGTTTTCAGAGGATATGATGGTTTACTTAGAAAATGCAAGAGAATCAATGAACCAATATTTAAAACAAATATGAGAGCTCAGTCAGAGTGACAGATACAAGATCAACTTACAAAAATTAACCAATTAGAAATTATAACAGATAATGAGATTCTCTAGAAATTAACTTAACGAAGAATACACATACCCTATAGGAAGAATATTTTAAGATTACCAAAGAATGTTTAAGAAGCCGTAAATAAATGAGGAGATATGATTTGTACAGATAGCACAACATAATATAAAATAGATGGCAATTTTTCCCCAATTAATCTAAAAATTCAATTTGATCCAAATAAAAATCCCAGCAAGATTCTTTGCATTATTTGACAAACTCATTCTAAAATATATATAGAAAAAAGTAATTTATATATATATATAATAATATAATTAAATATATATATATATAATTAAGGTTCAAAATTAGTTAACGCAATTTAAAAAGTTAAGGAAGACAATTTTCCCTACTGGATACTAATACACTAAAAAAATTAAAACAATAGAAAAATAAAAGCAGGCTAATTTTAATGGAAAAGACAAATATGTCAATGAAAGAGGAATATATACTGTAAATATGACATGACAAATTTAATTAAGAGGAAATATGATTTACTGTGAAGATGGGGTTGGGAAACTTGGCTCACTATTTATGGGAGAAAAAAACTGACCTATACATTGCCTAATATACAAAAATTGATTCCAGGTGGGTTAAATACTTAAATATGGAAAAAAAAATTGTAAATGGAGGAAAAGATCTTTTTAACCATAAGATAGGAACAGGTTTCTTAATCAAGATTCAAAAAAAATTCCATACCAAAGAAGGAAAATTGATAAATTTGACTACCTGAGAATAAGAGATTTCAGTTCAAATCTTGGCACTAGAGATTAGTTCAAAGAATAGGCAAAAAATAAAATAAAATAAATTTTACAGAGCCTAAATCTTGCATATCAGCCAGAAAAATACAAAAACCCAATGAAAATCCTTGGTCAAAGTATGTAAACATTAAAACCCAAATGAATAATCTTCTTATAATTAAGAAGTGATCAATTTTATTAACTAACTAAAGAAAAGGAAGGAAAAACAGAGAGATTGCATTTTATATTCATCAAGCTTGAAGAAACAAAGTGAATCTTCACCATTGAGTAAATAAGAGTCCTCATAATCTGCTGATGGAAGTGTTAATTGGTGCAGACATTTTAGAGAGTTGTCTGGCAATGTTTAATGAAAGTGAGTACATTTATATCCTAAACCCAGCTAATCCTATTCTAGGTATACATCCCACAGAAATGCTCACAAGGGTCCTTCTGGTGTATATTATAGTACTGGCTTTGGTAACCAGGATTTGTAGATCACTTAGATGACTAAATAAATTAAATATAGAATAGCATGGATGGACATATAATGGAATACTTTTCAGCAATCAGAATCAATAACCTATTCTCACATACATTGGCATCAATTCCTTTCAGAGACATGATGTTGAATAGGGAAACACAGAATGAGAATTTTATCAAAATTCCACTTCTATATATTTCAACACTCAACAAAGTAATATTATATGTTACAAAGACAAACATAAATCTAAATAAATGTTTCAGTAGGTGACTATGGGAGAAGGGGAATGGGAGTGTAGATAGGGGAATAAAGGGAAAATAGTTGAGTAAAATAAAAGTAAAGCACTTTTCATGAATAAAATGCAGTGTGTCACGAACTAGGAATAATATTAATGAAATCCACACATCTGAATGCCAAAAATAAAATAAAATCAGTAAAGTAAGAGACAAATTTGAGAAACTTTCATATTGGAGAGAAAAAATTGTCAAAATATAATATAAGAAGATTGAATATGAAATATACTAGAGATTAAAAGTATAGGTGTTCTTTCTTTTTGTTAGGAAAAAAGACATAATTGAAACAAATTTTCCTCATTGGAAAAGAAAATTCCAAATATGCAAACTAAGAGAATTATTACACCTCAACGAACATCAGAGAAAATAAGCATTGTATTAGTTATCTATTGCTAACAAATTAGCCCAAAACTTCACAGCTGTAAATAACAAACATTTAATATCTTACAGTTTCCATGGGTGAGGAATCTGAGGACAGCTTCAATGAGTGGTTGACTCTAAGTGTCTCATGAGGTTGCAGATGAGCCGTTAGCTGGAGCCAAAGTCATCTCACAGCACAAATGGGGCTGGAGAATCATTTCTAAGCCCACAAAAGTGGCTTTTGGCCACGTGGCCTTCCCAGAGCTGCCTCACAACATGGCAGCTAGCTGAGAAAGTGAGAACAACCAAGATGAAAGCCACAGTCTCTATGTAAACTGAGATCACAAATGACGTCCAATCATTTCTGCTGTATTTTATTTATTAGAAGCAAGTCAATAAGTCCAGACCATAATCAAGAGAAGAGGATTATACAAGGACATGATTACTAGGTGACAAGGATCATTGGCAGTCAACTTAGATTCTGCCTACCTGAGTTTTTTTTTTTTTAATTCAAAAAGCATGACTGAAAAGTATACGTATGCTGAATGCTTTGTTAGCCAAAGTATATGAATTTTTAAGTTAAAAAAAATCTATGAGATTTTATTCAGGCTGATGTGGAAGAGTAATAAAGAAAAAAGGGAATTATTGGTTTAACCTACTCTGTGGTACCAAATGTCAGGTGAACCTTGTAAGTATCCCCACACAAATTTTGCACTCAATCGAAATAAGTCTCAAATGTGAAAGCAGAAGAGAAACATTCTCATATTAAAAAAGAAAATCCCAGCAACCTTCTTGAACAAATTACTTGATGACGCATTGCAGCTAAACAAGAGTTAAATAAAAATTAGCAGAGCAAAAATGTAAAGTTGCGGTATGTAAAGAACTGTTTTTTTAAATCTTGGCTTCTAGGAAGATACCCTTGGAAAATAAACAAATCAAAGTTAACATATGACAATGTGTAACACTGTCATTTAATTAACAGGAAAACATAAATGAAAATTGAAATGCTTACAAAAAGAAAGAACACTAAAATGATGGCCAATTATGTTCACATCACAAGTCATTTTTTTTGCAATGTAATTATTATTAATACAGAAAATGCTTATGCAGAATCATAATTAAAATGCCAAGCTAAAATTTACATATTTTGCAAGATTTTCAAAATATCAAGTAAATATCCAGAATGAAAAAGATTGCAAGAAAATATATCAAATAAAATTTTTGGTTGTATATCCCTCTAATTGTTATTAGTGAAGGGTATTTTTAAATTCTGCTTTGTAACTTCTGTACTTAGGATACCTAAGGAGAATCCATAGAAACAGAATAAGAAATCTCTAAAAATCTATGACTGTAAGGTTAAGTTTGGATAGGAGGCATCCTTTTTCCTATATCATACCCAGGCCTGATCTCTGAACACAGTCATTGCCAGAATCATAAAGGAACGTAACTAACATATTGGAGATGCCTTTACTGCATATACCAAAAGGTAGACAATAAAACACATGGGCTAAAATTGGGTAGTATTCTATCACCTTATTTCTATCCTTGGAATCTAGCACAATGACAGGTATGCAAGTGGATACTCAGTTTATAATGGAATGAAGGGAGGCAAGGAAAGTGGGGTAAAAATAGAGATGGATGGAAGGAAGGGAGGAAATGAGGAAGGAAGAGAGAGAGAGAGGAAGGAGGGAGAATTTCAACCATGAAAGAGCAGTGGAGATACTCACAAGTAAAAATGGACAATAAAAGAATTGTCACCAGCATAAATCATTTCTGAATAAGTATTCACTGCACGCATTATCAGGACAAACTATTATCTCTGCATTTTATCTGTGAGGTTGTTCTCATTTATTCATTTATGGAGTATCTACTAAGGGCCTACTCTGGCACTGAGATACAAGGAAAAACAAAGTGATTGTTCCTTGTCTCATGGAGCTCAACCTATCAATTGGTCCCTTAGATTAAAGGTGCAGGACATCAAAATATCAGCCAAAAAAAAAAAAAAGAGTCAGTGTGAATTTTATGTTGTGGATAAACATTTCTTTTGAACATCAGAATTTAAAAAGGTAAAAATAGTTGGCCCAATGGGTTAGCTAGATAAACCATTTTTCTCCAGTGACCTGGGCCTTAGATGTAAATTAAATTTATATCGTATGCCTTGATGAAGGTGAAATGTGCTTAAGTAAGAAGGACATGATTTACTACAGTGTCTTTAATATTATTTGTTTGATTTTTCCTGAAAGAATAGTCTCCCCATTGTTCCTCTCCGAAATCCTGCTGTGCCTGACAAAATATAAGGATATTTTCTGATGTATGGGGCCCTCCATTATCACTCCAGAAGTTCACTCATAAGAAATAAATAATCATAACTAGAAAATTCTAAAATGGTTCCATCTACAGGTCAGAAGCCAATAATACCAACAAGAAAACAATATGAAAGTACTAGCAGGAATAAAAATAAAGCTAGTAAAGATGAAATGTGTTTCAGGAAAGGAAAATAAATGCAAAAGGGCATGCAGCCAAACCAAACTCAAAAAATGTTTGCAGAGATGCATCCATTCATTTGTTTATCCAAATATATTGAGTACCTACCATGTGCCAGATACTATTGCCTATCAAGAGTGTATAACAAGAGTGAAAATGTCACAAAATAGTAATGAGTAAGACAGTGATTATAAATGAATTAAATTAATTTGTGACCAATACCTTGCCAAATGGTTCATTTACATAGGCTCATTTACTTCTCATTACCGTCCTATGATGCACCTTTTAAAATAATCTCCATTTTAGAGATGAGAAAATGAACTGTTAATCTCAAATGTCCAGATTCTTAAACATTTTAACATAATAATAGTAACAGTAATGAAATTGAGTATTGAGTCTAAGTCATAGAAGATCTAAAATCCTTTAACAGGCATACAAACATTAACACAATAAATAATGCAATGTTTGGAGTCACACAAATTTAATTTTAACCTCAATTTTAGCATCTAGCAGTGGGTGCAATAAATCTAGTTATTTAACATATCTGAGCATGTTTCTTCATCTTAAAATATATAAAACGAAATGCACCTCATAGGATTGTGTCAAAATTAAATAATAGCATAATTCATGAAAAAAAAAACATGGATAAGTTAAACTTTACTAAATGTAAAAACTTCTGCTCTCTGAAAGACACTGTTAAGGAAATGAAAAGACAAGCCATGTACTTGGAGAAAACATTTGCAAAATACATATCTGATAAAGGACCTGTACCCAAAATATACAAAGAGCACTCAAAACTCAAAAATAAGAAAACAAACAACCCAATTTTAAAATGGACAAACAATATGAACAGACACATCACCAAACAACATTTTGGCAATTTCTTAATTTTTCCTAAATTTCCTAAATTTTCCAACTGAACTGAACACTTGTATCCATGCAAAATCCTGCACACAAATGTTTATAGCAGCTTTATTCATAATTCACAAAAACTAGAAGCAACCAATATGTCCTTCAATATGTGACTGGAGAAACAAATTGCGGTTCATACATAAACAATTGAATAGTATCCAGAGGGAAATAAAATGAGCTACAAAACCACAGAAGACATGGAAGATACTTAAGGGCATAGTGCTAAGTGAAATTAGCCAATCTAAAAAGGCTGCATACTATATGGTTCTAACTATGTGACATTGTGGAAAAGGCAAAACTGTGGAGACAGTTAAAACCAGTGGTTGCCAGGGGGAAGGGAGAAGGGATAAATAGGCGAACTACAGTAGAGCTCTAGGGTGGTAAAACTATTCTGTATGATACTGTAATGGTAGAAATATGACGTTATGCATTTGTCAAATCCATAGAAATTTAAACAAATACAGTGGACCTTAATATATGCCTATTTTTTACTGGCCATCAAAGAGATGATACTAACATCTCTTGAAGGAATATTGGCGAAGATGCAGCAGCCAAAACCACAGCCTGATCAATACAGTCCCTTCTAAGCCTCATTCCTGAACCCCTTAACTTGCCACATGTACCCTCTTATTCCCCGGTTGAGCCAGAACAAGCTGTCCCCTAGGATTCACTCTGGGAATGGAAGGACGGTCATTCCCTTCCCTTTTCCCCAGTCTCTCTTGTCTAATGCCTCTCCTAGGCCCACTCATTTCTGTCTTCCACTTGCTATTGATTGGCCCCTATATTTTTAAGCTTCTCACCAAGTTTATTTCTTCCAGACTCGAAGCCTTTCATACCAAACTAATGTTGATGTGAGAATTTTCATCCCTCCCAACCACCATTCTGGATGCCTCCCTTCTCAACCTAAGTGAGATAGCAGAAAGTTTTATTCCTCTTCATGTAGGGCCTATAGCCCTGACAAGCAGGCAGGAGCTACAGAAGACAGACAAAAATCCTTCAGCAATCCTTAAGATTAACAGACTAGAACTCTGAGTGGGAAGTTGAGGCTGGCTATAGGAGGGCCCTGAGGGGGAGGGGAAACATACTACAAAGAAGCCTTTGAGCAAGCATGGCTAATCAAAGTCAGGAGGACCTGTCCTGCACAGATATCCTGCCTGGGGCTACCCATCTAGGCAGAATACCTGGTGGCAGCTGACCCACCAAGTGTGCTATCTAACCACCAGTCACCACCTTAGAGAGACTGGAGGGTAGGAGAGCGCGCCCAGGACAAGGAAGGGGAGCAGCAAGTAAGTAAAGCTAAGCAATAAAAGCAGATGGCCCCACAGTGCCTCAGCCTCTTGCCTCTCACTTCTTCCCTTTCCAGAATGCTCCCATACTCTCTTTTGCATGTGTACTTGATAAACTTTCTGTTTACTAAAAAAAAAAAAAAAAAAAGCAAAAATAAGTTAGAAGGTTGTAGGTTCCCAGAAATAACGCAGACTATGACAAAATAATCTGACTTTATTAAAATGTATGAAATAATCTCACTGGAGGGGGTAGAAGAAAAGATGCTGATGTAAGTAACTTTGGAAATGAATGGAGTCCGTAAGATTAAAGTCAAAAGGAACTGCTCACAATCATTCAGCTCTAGTCTATAAGCCTGTGTTTTATGCAGGTACAGATTAAACATTTCTGGTACTGTGATACATGTATTGTGAAATAGAACAATTAAGAAAATGGATGGCACCTGGTAGACGCCAGATTTCTCATTGTTGGAGTGAAAATTTAGGTAAGTAAGGGGAGGAGGTTAGAGTGATCATGGGGTAATGAATTGGAGTTGGTGACCACAGTGAGAACTCAGGTTTTAAAACAGGTACAGATACTTACTTACATTTATAGATATTTATAGATAAACACTGATTGGTATACATGCATATATTTCTTTTCTCAGTCAGCTGAGAGGGCCCCAAAAAAATGACAACCCATAGCAATAAGCACAGCTAGTGCCCAGATCTTTATTTCTAATAGGATTGTCCATAATATGACTAATTTTCCAGGAGCTTGGAAAAGCTCATGGTGGCAGAAATTTTAATGAAATAAAAATAAAAGCTACATTAATGAGGTTATACCAAAGACTCGGAGAAGTCAACTGAAAATGCTCCCAGTGGCAAAACCTGGAAGAATCAGAGCAACAAATTATTGGATTAAAACCAAAAGTATAAAATAAATATCCATTAACCCATCCGAATATAAATAAATCATACTGCTATAAACAAATAACTGAATAAATTAATAAATGGGAGAGAAGAAACAAATTACCCATGCAGAAGAATTTAAAATCAATTACGTACATACTCCACCCTAAAGGAAAGAGAGCCTAACCTCCCATTCCTTAAGTGGGCTGTACATAATGACTTCCTTCCAAAGAGTATAGCATGTAAAAGGGGAAAACAGAATAACTTTGCAGTGCAGAAGCCTGATAAACACTACTTCTGCCAGTTGATCAAGGTCACCATCAACTGTCGTACATCAAGTGGATAGTATGTACCTTGTAAGAAGTGTGATGAAAATGGCACTTCACCTCATGATCTTTCTCCTAAAAACACATATCCCCAGTCTAATCATGAAAAAAACAGACAAATTCCAATACAGAGGCATCCTACAGTATTCCAGACCAGTATTCCTCAAAACTGCCAAGGTTATCACAAACAAAAGTCTGAGAAAATGTTACATCCAGAATGAACCTAAGGAAACATGGTTACTAAGGGTAATGTAGTATTCTGGAAGGGGTCACGGAATAGAGAAAGCAAATTAGGTAAAAACTAAAGAAACATAGATAAACATGGACTTCTGTTAATAATAATGTATCCATATTGGTTCATTAAGGAAACATAGATAAACATGGACTTTAGCTAATAATAATGTTGGTTCAGTTGTGATAACAAATATACCATACTAAATTAAGATGTTAATAACAGAGAAAACTAGTAGCAACCTGGCATCCATGCCCTTAGACGTCTCTTGCACCCTGACTTTGATTGTCCTCATGAGCCCCGTTTGTGCTCAGTATCCTGTACTCACATGCCTTGCAAGCGACGATGCCATGAGTCCGACTTCCAATTCCAGCACAGGAGTTGAATGGATTGCAGCAGTTACAATTGCTGCAACAACTACAATTTGTTGTCTAACTTACAAAAGATTTTATGTTAAAGACTGTCGCAACAAGGTTATGGTAAACCTTCACATCCAGAAAGACAACCCCAAGGTAGTACACTCTTTTGACACGGAAGATTTGGAAGATAAAGTCGTGTACTGCCATTGTTGAAGGTCCCACAACTTCTCACTCTGTGACTGGTCTCCAGCAAAACACAATGAGGACACGAGACAATGTGGGACCTCCGATCATTAAGAAAAAAGGAACTTAAATGGACAGTTTTGATACCTCAAATAACTTGTCATAATGTTACCTAATTGTTTAATTAGAAGGAATACCACTTCTGTGAGAGTCACATCCCGTAGGTTCTAGATGTGATATGTTGCAAACTACAGCTTTTACACGCTTGGCATTTGCCATTTGCCTTACTTGTTGAAATGTTGTTGTACACATTTGTTTAAACAAAAAAAGAAAAGAAAGGAAAAAGGAAAAGAAAGCCTCATTGCTTGTGGATTATTTTGGTCTTGTAAGGAGCCATTTCTTTAAATTTAAAATAATGATATTAGAAAATAGTTGCATGTTGAAATTAACAAATTAAATTATTCTCAAAATCACACACGTTTCGAAGAAAAATTATCACATTTTCTATTTCTTAGTTAACCTAAAAAGTAAATTGGTTGTGATTAAACTACATTAATTTCTTAATACAAGCCAGGAAAAATCTTTTGACCTTGATTTTCTTCTTGACAGTAATGTCACTCAGAAAATGTGGCTTCCATGTTTTCACAGTTTTCAATCAAAATGAACTATGAATGTCATTCTGTTTAATTAAAAGTGAGCCAGATCAATAATGAAGGGGTGGTAACTTCTTTGTATTCATCTTCATGAATATTTAATTGCTCCATTAAAAGGACTGATAGTGGAAATTTAGATCAAAGTAATACTAAATTTCAGGTCATTCTGTAGGGCCTCTCATGTAATGTTCTGGAATCCTAGAGCAAGCAGGAGCAAGCTCTTGAGCTGGGGATAGTGAAAGAATTGGGGAAGGACATAATGTCAAATCTCCTGAATGCAAAGCCACACATCCATGCCATAAATGGTAGTCACAAGTCGCGATCAAAAGTGTTGGGAATTTTTTTTCTCATTTTGGCTCATCTGGCACATGGCTAATACTAGTAGAGAAACTATTTTGAACAGAAAATTAAGAAGTACATCCTCTCCTAAACTGTGTGCTCTTTTTCTTAAAAGCAAAAATTTGAAGATAAGTTTTTATGAAATAGTCTTCCAAGATTGACATCAGAAACTTTGCATTCATTACTGGTTCAGAAAAAAGAAAATATCAAAGCCAAAAATAACTAGGAATTAATAAATGAATTAAAACAGGAGTTAAATTTATTTTTAAAGAGAGATCGTTTTGGGTTTTATACATTAGAAGGAAAAAATGACAATTCATACATGATATATATTTATGTAAATAGATGACTTGAAATTGGAAATATACTCAAACAGGTAAATATGCCCATTATTTCCTTTAATGTAATTGAATTCTCAGTCATAGCCAATCGTAAGTTTCCTGTGGCTAAAGTCCAGTTACCTTGGAACTCTTAAAAATCCATGAAACTAAACAGTAACATTCTTATATTATATATAATCACTAATATTTTTAAAATATATGGTTGTGAATCACAGTATTGTGTAGATAAATTTAATAGCAAAGTTGTGTAAAAAATAATAGAGAAAATTGCATTTGGGGGGGTTGTGGGGGGTATACAAGGGAACTCTTTACAATCCACTCATTTTTTCTGACACAAAAAAAACAAAGTCTATTAATAAAATGCAAAAATATATAAATGATTCAGCATATGCTGTATACCTCATAATCAGTTTGGTACAGAGTAGGTGCTAAGCAAATTTGATACCTACTGTTTTGTTTTTAATAGCAGACAAACAGAGTAGAATATCCTGAATTGAGAATGAACGTAGCCTCCTTGGCTAGATTCTGGAGCAATGTAGAAATTTATGACCATGAATTTATTTTCACCATCCAACATGATGGAAAGAGGCCACTTGATGGAAACTTTGAATTCAATCATGTAGATTCTTCTGCTCATCAGGGATTTATCCTCAATTCTTCAGTCTTTTCAGTGAAGTTGATATCTAATAATTGATAGCTATAAATATTGGTGGGAGATTTAAAAGTCTTTTTATTCAAGAAATTCTGAAAGTGCTTACTGTAAAAACAAATATATTTACTAAATGATATAATTAATTCATGTGGCTAGGAAAGTTCAATTATTAGACATTTCTGTATGAAAAACCTGATTGGAAGTGGCCTGAAAATGTTAAGAGGGAAAAAATTTAAAACACTCTTCAGTTAAAGCCAATTCCCTGTTTAAATTGCTTAAAAAATCTTAAAAAAAAATGTTTAAAATAGCAGTTCTTAGAAAATATGTGGCTCACCTAAAGATTTAAAAATAAAGGGAAATTCATTCTCATCCTATATTTAAAATAATTAATATTAGTTGTCTCACTAATACGTGAATAACCAGGCATTTTTCACAAAGTTAACAGAAAATCTGATAGACTCTGAATATCTTTTATCTTCAAGTGGAATTCACTGCATTCTCTAGCCATTTTATATTACTGAATAACAAGAACCAATTCTGGAATATTATCCTAAGACCATATATTTCTTTAATGGTCACTATGAAATAGTCCCATTTACATCCGAGTCGTAAATGTCGGCTCTGTCTGAACCTGACTGCTTCACTTGACACAATGGGAAGAGCAGAGGGATTCAGCAAGGCTTCTATTGTTCCGAGATTTAAAAGACTTGCTTTATTCTTTCTTTTTTTAGTTAAAACAAGAACATTCTTTCTTCCTCTGTGCTTTCTTTCTTTATTCTTTTTTTCCTTTTTCCTTTTTTTTAGTTCACTAAAGAGAAATCATTTGGCCTTTTTTTCAAAATTGTGAAATTCATTAAGTGACAGTCTCCCTATTCTATAAACCACTAATCATATACAGATACATATGTAGACAGCCAGTCAATGAGCCAGAGAGGCAGAAATAGAAAGATAGACAGAGAGAAGGACTAAGACAGTAAGAGGGGAAGAGAGCTGGCTTTTTCTCTACTGTAGCCCTACCTGCTTTGCAAATCTATGAATACATTACCAATGCTTATTGACAACCTAAGTATGGCACCCTGCAACATGCTACTGCCTTCATACTAAAAAACTTTAATTATTTGTTGGTCACTTTCCACTTGTCTAGAGTGATGCTACCTGCTGCCGGGGTCATGGAAGGATTATAAGTGATACCTAAGACATATTTCTCTTGTCAAGGAGACTAAGACCACACCGAGGATGTAGTTTTGACACACAAATGCTACAACAAATAGTTCATAAGAGTAGAATGAGGGTTAAAAGTGCCTCCTTCTATACTCTTTTACACTGATTGCTCTTTTCTACTGTCTCTCAGGAGACCTAATTTCTTCTTATTATCCTTTCCATTATTTCTCTTTTCCTTTGTGTGTGATTGTCACTAGTGATTTCAAAGGACCTTATGCTAAAAGGTACTGAATTCTGATGCACAGTACTCACAGATAGGGAACCCTTCACTCTTCAAATACATTAAGTACATGCCTCTCGAATTCAAGACCAATAGGCAACGCCACCTCCCTCTCACCCTGTAGTTGCAGTAGTCTCATGGCATTGACTTTCATGGAGCACTTGCTTCTCTTACCCCAAGATTCTATTCTACTCTATAGCTATGAGTAGAGTCAGCTCAATGGAAGTCACATGAGCTGTGTGGAGAGGATGGACCCCAAACAAAATTGAAGGATATTACTGGGGCTCTTAAAAATAAGTGCTGAATGCTTTTTAAAAATGCACCTTCATGTGATTTATGAGTCTGCATGAGATTAATTTCATACCTTGATCTGCCTTACTTTCTTACGCACTCTCTTGTCCTCTTCTCTCCATGCATTAATGTAAGCACATCAATCTTATTTTAGATTCTCCAAATCTCTATACTGTTACCAATTGAAGGACTTTTGAACATGTTCTTCCTTCTACCTGGAATGCTCTTCCTTCCATAATCCCCTGATTCCCCACTCCTATTCTCCTTCTCTCTAATGAACTCTTTCTAGTGGTCTCAGATTAAAATTCTTTGGAATCTACTCAGTAACTTTACTCCAGCAAAAATTATGCAAATTAATCATCATATTTTATTCCTTCAGAGCACCAATACTTTCCCTACAATACACTCATCTGTGTTAATATAAATAAATGTTATGGCCCTCTATAGTATTAACTTAAATGGCTGTTTCACCTACTACAATGTTGTAAGCTCCATGAAGGCAAGAGGTTGGTCATTTTTATTCATTGCTGCATCCTGAACTCATAAAACAGTATCTACTGCATAGAAGGTGCTCAGTACATAACATTAAATGCTTAGGTGCATGAATGAATCATTATCAGTGCTAATAGTAATGAGAAAGTTAACATGAAATTTCTCGCAAAATATGAGACTTTGTAAATATGAGACATTGTTATTGTCTTCATGATTATTATTAATAGCTGGATAACAATTAAGCTAACACTAGGGCAAGTCAACTGATGTTCAAGTAGTCCCAAGACTTTTAAAAAAATTATGAATTCTATTTTTGCAACACAGATTCATTGTCCTGAGAAAAACTGTTACTGCATTTGAAGACTTAAAGCATAGGGTCTTTTATTATTATTGTTATTTATTTGTTTCTTTACTTGCTATTTTAAATAGTTCCAGGTAAAGGTTAGCTGTGGAAGAATCCTAAGAAATTGATAATAGAATAATATTGATGCTGAATAGAAAAAACAGTCCCTAAATCATAGTAGCATGAAGTCAGTGATAGAGGACACTTTTATAAGCATGCCAGGCTCCTGAGAAGCAACGTCAAGTGGATTTTCAACCATTAACATTATGTCACTTTGCCCAGTATTTGCTTTTTACAACCCTGCTTGCTTTTACCTCAATGAACTTTCTCATTCCCTATTTTTTTTTTGTATGCTGTATGGAGGGGTCACATTTAATTATTTTTCCATGTGAATATCCCATTATTGCAGCACCATTTGTTGAATTTCTGTTTGTTTGTTTTTGCTGATTGTTTTATTTGGGGGAAGTGCATGGACCAGGGTCTCCCGCATGGCAGGTGAGGATTCTACCACTGAACTACCCTTGCACCCCCCCATTCCCTAACTTTTGAATATCATTCCACTGTCATGGATTTACTAAAACCACTAGTTGAATACTAATTAAAACCTTTGGTGTTATCCCAAGACTCTGCCTCCATGATCCAGTATTATTTTCTGGTATCCCATGTTCCTGATTTCAGTCTTGTTCTACCCCAGGTAACAACTTATATACACCTAAATTGGTAGTATTTGTATTACCATTACATTATAGCTTTGATAAAACACCTCACAATTTCTCCAATGCGGTAAAATCATTTTTACATATATGACTTTGTCTTGGAATATTATCACATAGATTTCTTTGTATTTTTACTGAAATTGTTTATTGTATTTATTTCATACTTTTACCATGCAAATATTTTTAAACTATTTTTTATTATTTGGATATGTATTAATATACAAACTGACATTTTTGCAGTTCTGTCTCAATGCATGTTTTTTTGTGATACAAGAATAAGTATACAGTGTAAAAAGAACTTCAGTGAGAACCAGGACAGCTGTATTCTCAGCTGCTCTTTCAACCAACTGGAGAATGGAGAAGGGTCCATTTAAATCTCTTAGATCTCTAGTTCCTTTCATGTAAACCAAGGTTTTGAAGTAAATAATAATGAAGGTCTTCCTGCTCTAATGTTCAATGACTCCATGAACTTTCAGTAGAGATTTTTATTCAGGTCTGAATAGTCTTAGATAAGTTTATTGGATATTTGGATATTGTTATTTCTGTTGTAGCATAGAAAATTCTACTCTGCGGTTTCTCCTTGAGAATGGTATTCTATCACCAGAAATATGGCTAATTGTACCCCAGTTTTCCCAAACAATAGCTCAGAGCAGCAAATAGCCTAAAATGAGATCATTTTAGGCAGAAGAACTATTTTTTCCAATTTCAAATTTTTTCAATTTTAATTTTAAAATGATGTACATATTTTTAAATATCACATCAAACTCCTGATTATACATTTAAACATTTAGGATAAGGCTAATTTTATTTAAGATTAAAAATAAGTAAATTCAAAGAAAGTTAGTACATAAATATATTTTGTTTATTTAATCCAAGTCATACTTCTATGTGGCAAAAACTATGAAGATGAAAATCGACCCTCAAATTTATTTGGAACTTTAAGGACTCTGAAAAGGTGAAATAGTTTTGAAAAAAACAGTTTGGGGGAATCAAGCTTCCATATTCCAAATAGTACTACAAAGCTACAGTAATCAAAAGGTACTGGCATAAAGACAGACTAATATAATAATGGAGTAGAATTGAAAATCCAGAAATAAACCCATACATTTCCAGACAATTGATTTTTTTTCAACCAAGAGCTTTGAGGAATTAATGTTCCTAAAATGTAGGAAGTTAAAAAGCAAATGTTGTACACAAATAAAGTGTATTATCATGTTGACTTTTGTATAAAAAGATGGCTGGCACTTTTTGGAGTGGTAAATGAGTAGACAATTGATTTTTGACAAAGGTATCAAGTACATGTAATGGGGAAGGACATTCTCTTCCATAAATGGTTTCAGGATAACTAGATATCTACATACAAATGAATTAAGTTAGACCCATACCACACATTATACCCAAAAATCAACTCAAAATGGATCAAGGACTTACATATAAAAGCTAAAACTATACAACTTTTAGAGGATAGCATAGGGGTAAATCTTCATGAATGGGATATGGCAATGGATTATTAGAGATAACACCAAAAGCATAAACAACAAAAGAAACAATCAAAATTCATCAAAATAAATTGTGAATAAAGGAAGTTATGTGCCAGAGATCCGGTACCTGCCCATGCAAAAATTAAAAATAAAAATAAATTTTTAAATAAAGGAAGTTATGAAGAAAGTGACAAGGCAACTTACCTAATGGGAGAAATTAATGCATACCATATATTGGATATATAAAGAAATTTTACAGTGCAACAACAAAAAGACAAACAACTCAAAATATGGGCAAAGAACTTGAATAGACATTTCTCTAATTAAGATATACAAATGAACAATATATGTACGAAAAGATGCTCAACATCATTAACCATTAGAGAAATGCAAATCAAAACCATAATGATATACACTTTACACTCACAAGTTTGGCTATTATTTTAAAAAATGGAAAATAAATGTTGAAGAGGATATACATTGTTAGTGGGAATGTAAAAATGGTGCAGTCACTATAGAGAGCAATATGGTGCTCCTCAAAAAGTTAAATTTGCAATTACCATATCATATGACCCAGCAATTCCACTTTCTAGATATATACCCAAAGAAAGGAAAAAGAGGATCTCAAATAGATACTTGCACATAATGCTTATGGTGGTATGATTCACAGTTGTCAAAAGGTAGAAACCACCCAAGTGTGTATCCATCTATAAATGAATGGATAAAATGTGGTACATTAACACTCAATGGATTATTATTTGGCCAAAAGAAAGAATGAAATTATGAGATATGAGGCAACGTGGAAGAACCTTGAAAACATCATGTTCAGTTGAATAAGCAAGACATATAAGGAAAAATATTCATGATATCACATAGAAGAGATGACAAAAAATAGCAAATTTGCAAGATATAAAGCGATTTAGAGGCTACTGGGGATGGAGGTCAGGGAAAGGGGAGTGCTTGTTTGGGGAAACCAACAAACAAAAAAAGCTATGAGGGGAATTTGGAAATATGTGAGAACTAGGCTATAGAATCCTAAAGGTGCTGAGAAGGGCACTAAATTGACTTCACAGCTTTTTGCAGCTTTGTGCTCTCTCCTATAATGCTGATTTCCAAAGTTTCAGAGAGTGTATTTCCTCTTTCATGTAGTCTAATCTTTCACTGAGACAAAGAAGTATTCGTTGATGCTGTTTGCTTTGCTTATTTGTAGATTTGCTTTTATCATTATCAAAATCTCTGCTAGCTTTGCTTCACTGGAGAATACAACATACATAGACCTTTCAAATTAATGGGTTTTCTACCCTACTGAATTTGACTGCGACTTCGCCCTCTCTCTAAAAATTGATCTGACAGTGTAGGCGATACCACCACCCAGGAACTGACAGTCAGTGACAGTAACTGGGGGGAAGAAAGAGCAATGGAACATAACATTACACAGAAATCTTTTTCAGAAATGCATCTGCGCCGTACAAAAGGCCTCATTGTTTTAGGAAACACCGCTTCGTTAACAGACTAGGGGGGATGAAGTTGAATTCAGTAATATCTTGAAAAATTCAAGTTCTCTTCATTAATTTATTTGTATCCAAGTTTTAAGGGATTTTTTTAAGGGCCATTTCATCGCAATTCCCATAGATAGGGTAACTGAAATTCATTATCTTCTCAGCCCTATTCCCAGACTAACTTTAATCAAAGGGAGTTTTATACTGAAGACATACAATTTCGTTTTAATTAGATGGTCTAGAGCATATAGATGAGCTAATATTTCTAGAGGCATCTTTAAGGCTTTTTATAAGGGCCATTGTGTTTTACAGTGTCACAGAGAAAAAGGAAGTTAAATCATGATTTTTACTAGGGCTGTAGGGAAAAAAAAAAGCAATTGCCTTGTATTGTAAACAGGATTATTCAAATGCCTTCTGCCTTAAGCAAAAAGTGTAAGGGGAGTTTTTAATCAGCTTATTACATAAGGGTTCAGTATTTTCTCCATTTTTTAGTGGATGGAAATGTCATGCAGCATACAGGTAAGTTTAAGAATGGTATCTACACGCTCAGAGAGTTTTATGAAGCAAAAGATCCAACCTGATTTCAGGTGACCAAGGACATTTAAATTGTGTAGTTTACATTTCTCAGTTTTTACATATGGATGTTACCTATTTACTGTTCTCTGTTTAAGGCAATCTTAACTGTGAAAGACACAGATGATACTAACTCAATACCGTATAGAGTTTGATTAGGTATTCTGCTTTCTTTAGATTTGACATACGGCATAATTTTTTTCTGTTTGGTGGGAAAGCGGTGCAATGTATTTGATAACTATGGTTTTGTCTTTGTAGTATTGTTACACTCAACTTTATCTTAATTTTACTATAAGTAAACCTATTCTCTTATAGTCTAATGATTTGTTGTTACTTTAACTTTTAAAAAATGGTAGGATCTTTGATTAAGAATAATACAATCTTTTTTTTTACTTAATAGTAACATAAATCTGGAGAGAAATTCAGTCAAGTCTATTAGCCAATAAATCAATTAGATTTATTGAGCACTTAGTATGTGCCAATAGATATGCTATAAGAAACATATACAACTCTTCCAGCCATTAAGCCACCATTTAGTTCGAGATACAACAGTAAAATACACTAAGACTAAATGAATTGTTTACTGAAAACTCCATTATTGGGAGAAAAATCTTGCAACTTTGAAATGAAGAGTAAGATGAGGATAGTTAGAGGCCTAATGACACAGGGTCCTGGAAAGATACATGAAAACTGAGAAAAGAGTAAACACCAAGACTGGAGGAGCAGTAATTTCTCCCCTCATGAGGAGAGTAGAGTGGTTTAGGGAGCAGCTCAAATGGTGAACTAACATTCAAGTCAGTGAAAACCCCTGTTAGGGACTTCGTGGCATGCTTTAATAACTAGAATTTGAGTTTGCTTCCACTTGGTGCTACCTACATTTTAGAAATAAACACTCCAAAATTAATTTTGATATTTTATATATTAATTGTTAATAGTAATGTATTGGCAGATAACACCAGAATTCAAAATATAAGAATGATGTAAGAAAAGAGACAACAATTTAGGCAAGATTAAGTAAGATATAAATTCTAGATTAATACCTCTTATTTGTCACCCGTATTTCAATTGTTCCCAAACTAAACCTGTAGTGTATTCTATATTTTGTTATAAAAATGATCTTCCTATCACTTTTCCTTCAACTTCATAAACATAAATATTGCATTCCTTATAGAAAAGGAGAGTTTCAACAACTCTATGGCTGCTAGAAGCTTTGGCTACAGATTCACTGGCTTATCATCTTAAGTGATAAATAATGCTCTTTTATCCTTGACCATGTGTTTACTTCTGTTTGTCATATACTCAAAATTTAAGGCCCTTATAAAAAGCCTTAAAGATGTCTCTAGAAATATTAGCTCATCTATATGCTCTAGAAAACTTGGAAAATGCCAAGGGATAAAATAGAATAGAAAAATATTAACCTTTTAGTTTATTTAGTATAAAATATCTACACCCTAAATTGACAACCAGAATTTTCACTGTGCCAATGATTGGAAATCGATACATCCTATCAAAGTACCCTCCTCTATACTTTCAACTCCTATGTTCAAACCCAAATTTGAATTCAGTCAGTATTTTTAGGAATGAAAATGATGGATTACTCAATTTGGCAAGTTTGCAAAGATTTCATTTTTACATTTAAGTATGAAGGAAGAGTCCTACCATTTTATCCCTTGGTATGAGCAAGGGATATCTATTTACCTTTTAGTTATTTATTTAACACTTTATCAAACACTAGCAACTCAACAGTGGATCAGTTATCATTGGTGACCTCAAAGTGTTCACAATGCAAGCTGGCATTTCAGAGCAGACTGATGTGTGTGCTATAGAAGCACAGAGGGATATATATGGAAGGCAGAAGAAAGGTAAAAGGTGCCTATAAACTGAATCCTAGCAGCCTTTTCCTTCCTTCTTTTGTTCCTTTTTTGACTTATAGAAAAGAGGGAACCAAATATGTGTTTTGACTGAAAGTCAGATGAGAGGAAACTTTAAAGATTGGAGATTGGAGCCCAAGGCCTATGGGGTGAAAAGACACAGTAGGGAAGGGGATAGCATTGAACAGACAGAGACACAGACCCTTCATTCTTGGAGATAGTCACTCGTTTTTTATGTGGTGTAAGGCAAGTAGAAAACGATGATGATAGGTATTAGGCTGTGGCTCCTTGTGAAAGGTAATGAAGAATTCAAAGTTGTTGAAAGGAAAAAGAGGGTCATTTGATCAAGAATTACCACAAATGTTTAGCCTGGGAAGTTGAGGGCCTATCTGAGATTTTAAAAGGTGAATTTTCAGTGACCCTGATCTTCATTGTTTCTGAGTTTCATCAGGAGCACCAGTAAAAAATCCATATAGCTGGCATGTAAAACCTAATAGCAATTATTGTTATCAGAGTAGTATTAATCCATTGCTGGCATTTACCAAGTTAATGCAAAAGTATGGAGAAGCAAAAGAGTGGACAGTGCTACAAAAGTTTTTTTCTTCAAATGTAAGTTGGAATGGGGATGGAAAAGTCGAATTACCTTTTTTTAACCAACTTTACAATAGTATGATCCACGATTTACTTTTTAAGGGAATTTTCTTTGTCCACTGTCTCCCTAGAATGTGTCTGCCTAGTAAGTATGTATTTGTCCTCAATTCTGGATTTTCAAAAGCTACGCATCAATCAAGATTAAGCTTAAATGCTATCTCTTGAACGAAGCATCCCGTATTTCCATACTTGCTCCTTGAATTCCCATTCAAGACCCAAATGATTTTCCCTTATATAAAAATATAGTACCTTATTATACACTTCAGTTTCAAAATAGAAAATGGTATTGAATTCAGTAGTGAACACACATAATTTCCTCTATTTTCTGCAAACACATTTAGGATTGAATGCCAATCCCACCATCTTTTAACTGCCCAGTACGTGCCTTGCTCATACCAAGGGATAAAATGGTAGGACTCTTCCTTCATACCTAAATGTAAAAAATGAAATCTTTGCAAACTTGCCAAATCGAGTAATCCATCATTTTCATTCCTTAAAATACTGACTGAATTCAAATTTGGGTTTGAACATAGGAGTTGAAAGTATAGAGGAAGGTACTTTGATAGGATGTATCGATTTCCAACCATTGGCACATTGAAAATTATAGTTGTCAATTCAGGGTGAAGATATTTTATACTCTGTCATTTTCAAGTTTGAGGAGGCTTAAATATAATCTAGTGCATAGGAAGTACACACTACAAAAACGTCATTGTATTTAAAAATGCAAGAGGATCAGTGCCCTCAAAGACAAGTTAAAATCTATCCTAAGCCTATTATAAACTTTCTCTTGGCACCTAATCTGTTTATATAATATCAGATTGAACTGTGTGTTCTTATTCTTGTTCACGTCTCTGAGAATAATCTGTAATTTTATACAAAACCTGGTCAGTCAGTTCTGATCCTCCCATTTCCAACTGATTGCCCTCTTCCATGATAGCTTCATTATAATGACATTTTTACTTGATATAAAATTTGAATGTTCGGTTTAACAAACAGATTTTAATTCGCCAAATTAGAAAATGCCAAAAGGAAATTTCAAAAAGCTCTATCAGAAAAAGATTTTTAAATAGATTTTAACCAAATCTGGCAAAAAAAAAAAAAATCTCTAAATGTAATCCTTTGGTATCATATAGAATATCAGAAAATATATTTTTTCATTTTATCTTTTCCATATTAAATGCAACATCCTGGGTTATAATTTTATCCCCTGTGCTGCAGGATCTGTTGTTTTTGTGATTCGGCCACATTTCCACAACTGGAGCCAATACTTCAAACGTGTCAGTCACATATGCTAGTTAGGAATAAGCAAACTGTTGAGAACAACAGGGATATTTCGAATAATCACCATGGCATATTGGGAGATTTGTTTGGGCAAATTGGCACAGCATTCACCACTTCTGTTTATATTATTTACCTGCTGACTTTGTTAGTGTATTTCTTCATGTTTAATACGCAGAAACAAGCTCACGCACCTGCAGAGATACGCAAAATCAAGCAGACCTCCAGCGACAGAAAAGCAATTTGTTTTCACTTTCTTAATTCAAATATAAATTTATTTTCTCCGTTTTTTTCAAAGGGTGCAGCACAGCATGTTCAATTTCTGCAAAATCTCATCCAAATGGTATTGCAGGAGAAATGTTGGTTTTTCAAGGAAAAATTGTTCAACCAAAAAAAAAAAAAAAAAGCAGCAGCATTCATTTCATTGGGATGGGCGCTGGAAATCAAGCATCTCCCAGGTCGCAGCAGGTAGGCAGGCTTCACCCTCCTGAGGAGCTGCAGCATAACCTAGTGGAAAGACCCCAGACAAGGGCCTGGAGATTAAAGTTCTCAAATCTAACCCTGAGACAAGCTAATCACTCACTCAGGCTGTCTCTAGCAAAGGGTGAAATACTAGTCTTTGTAATCAACTCTCTGAGAGAAAATGAAAGGAATCGGTTATTTGACATTAGGGAATCTGTACATCTAATACAGTCTTTTGGTTTGTTTGTTCATAATCATATGATCATGTGAGAATATACATGTAATCATATTCTCAATATTTGTTTCCACTCTCAGATAAATGATAAAATACTCTTTACCTCTATATATGTAATTTAAAACTCTATGTATGTAATTTTAAAAGGAGTATACATTTTAAATACCTTTTAACCTTCATCTCAATAGCTTTTGCAATATGAATTTTTTGATATTTTATTTTTCAAAACTCATTTATTTATAAACATTATATGTATTAAATCATAAATCCACTTCAAGTCATATAGTATACTTTCTTGAATTTAAAATAGCAATTTTATTTATCATACTGTTACCTAAGGGTTATTTATTTTAATTTGTCCCTTACAAAGATTCTTAGGGATTTATTTAGTTTTATGTGATCTTGAGATTTTTTTATAGAAATGCTTTCCAAATATTCATCTGTATTTGGCAGCTCAAAAAATATTTAAGACAAAAATGAGGGAAAATACACTTCTTAAAAGATTTTATTCACCCCAAGTGTATTTAGATAGGTTACCTTCACTTGTATACCATTAAAATTATTTACAAATGCATGATTAAAATATAACATCACTTGAGATTGAAAATGAAATTGTGTTGCAATTCCTAATCTCAATTCATATCTATAATTGAGAAAAAAGATAGTTCACATTAGCAATCATAAATGTTCTGTATTTCATCTGTGAATTCATTTGAAGAATATTGAATATCTCACTCTGGATGAAGAATTTAGGAGCAAAACATGCTACAGTATCAGCTAACAAATACAGCATGAAAAGAAAAGGTACCTTTAAAATTACAGCAATCACCCTTGCCATTTCTATCCCTTTCTGGTTGGATCTTTAGTCAGCGGTTCATAATTTCACTGGGATTAATTTGCCAGCATTCTGAAGACAGTTATCTTATTTTCTGGAATTCAGAAAAGGATCAGCCTCCACACAATCTATTTCACTTATCTTTCAGAACAGCAGCGCATGATGAAAGGAGATTTATGTTGAATGAATATATTTGTCATTGTCCGTAGTTCCTAGATTATATGAATATGACCCAGATGGGCTTTTTTCCTGAACACAATAGGACATACTTATGCATAAATAAGTCCTGTGCAATTTAAGAACTATCATTCTTGCTAGTTCCTATTCTTCTAGTCATAATTGATATCCTCACCTTGATCATAAGTTATTTGCCTTATAAGAAGACTATTTTCTGATTGTGAAAGAAAAAGCAGGGATTCCTATAAGCATTTGTACAATGAGCCATTAAATGATGTATTTAAATTCATTTATTCTTTGAACCCAGATTATAGTCGAAAACTGTGTCTATTTAGACATCAAACTATGCATTAGGCACATATATAATTTAAAAAGAGGAGATATAAAGGTAGGAAAAATATTTCCAAATAATTCTGTCCTTCATTTTACATAAATGAACTTGGTTTCTTTGGAATTTCTTCATCGTATAGATGAAAAGGAAGAGAGAAAGTAAGAGACAAGCAGACTCAATAAAACATAAATCAAAGCACTAAACTTGGGAAATCTTGATAGATGCAACTTCTCCTGTAGTGACAATATAGGGGACACATTTCACTTTTAAACTTTTTTCCATTAGTTTTTTGACAGGAGTACACTAGTTCAGCTTTAATGAGATTCTAGTGTAAAAACTTCAGGGCTAAATAAAAGAAACAAATCAAAAGGACCGAATGATTGCCATTTAATGTGAAAGAATGAAAGTGCAAACAATCATTGTATGACATCTAGCTGTGCTAGTCACTGCAGAATGACAGGTAGAACAATTCAAAGTTACTGATCTAAAGACGGAATAACAGCTTATATGTTTGAAGTGCTCGGAAGATGAAGAAATAAAATAGACTCTGAGATAAGACATGGTTAAGCCTTTTAAAATCCATGCCCTATTGTCAGTATCATTTGAATGGTTTGTACACAATTTTTCTGAAATCATTTGAGTGAGGGAATTAATTTTAGAGCTCGTTTTATGGTTTTATGCTTAAGCTTCAGAGATTGTTTAAAGAATATCATCTATAATATGACTGCATAATTAAAAGTGCATTTTACAGGTTTGCTAGATTGCAGTATAAGAATTTACATTTGGGACTACATTGGTAGGTGAGACTTATGCCATAGTTCTGCTTTGATTTGAAAGAAGATTGATTTTTTCACATTTAAAAATTACTATAATTTCATATGTTTCCTTTCCTTTTTTCTTTATTCAGAAAAACATGAAAATATCTCCAATTCTTTCTTTCAATAAGCCTTTTTATTAGAGAAATAACCTCTTCTAGTTACTGCTGGAAACAATAATCTGTAATTGTTGCTTTCAGTCCTAATTTGGCCTCTCCCTACTTTTTCATCTCAATCTAATCTAAACCTATTTGTGCAAATAAAATGATATTTACCTCATCCTCTGCTACAAGCTTTCAAGATTACAGGCTTCAGGAAAAATCAATACAAAATACCAGCTTAGCAGCAGCTCAGTAAGAATGCTAACTTTTCTTCCCAGTATTTCTGACTTTCAGCTATCATGTAGTAAAGGTAGAACTCATACCACTAAAAAGAGAAAAAAGGGGGGGAAGGGTGAAGGGGGGCATAAAAAAACCACTCCGGTGATGTGCTTGGTGCTGGGTTAGTAGCCACTTTCAGTTTACAAGCCAAAGTGAAGTGTGTGGTCAAGCTCCCAGCCTTTAACTCTTGTTTCTGCACAACACATCTTACAGAGTTCACAAAAGGAGGTTCTTGACCTCGCAGATGATTTTTTTTCAGACTCAAATACCATCTTCATTTATTATTTATTTGCTTCAAGCAGTTGGGACTTGAGGTATCATCATACCTGACTGGTTGATTTAAGGAAGTGGCCACCTCTCTGTTGGGGAATCTCACGAGAATAAAATCCTATTACTTTCCAAAAAGATTACTTCATTTACTTCCCAGAATAAGGTTTTGATGAAAGCATTAGAATGTTGAGTTTGTAAACAACCAAGAATTCTCAGAAGTATTGCTCTTTATTTTTTTTTTTTTTTTTTTTTTTTTTTTTTTATGTTTCAAATGGAAGCTTGTTTCGCTATTTCTTTTTCTTTTGGTTTTGTGTCCTTTTTAAACTTGGGACTGTAAGAACACAAATAGGTTAGTTCTTGTAAACAGTGTTTGCTGGAATATTGAATTATAACATGTTTATGCTCTGTAATAATATAAAACGTAGAACTTATTCTGCCTTTTCAAGCTTCTGGTAGAATGTTGTTTTTCCTCCTCTCACCTCCATGTATCAACTTCCCTCCAGTTTTGAGTACACTCTGTTTTGAAACTTTTATTGCAGTAGATCAATTTGTCTCTAAGAGATACTGAGATGAATGATAAGAATACCTTTTTTAAAGATGATCAAGTTGGAGACAATTGTCATAAACAATGACATCATCTTTTCACCCCATCACTTCCCCCATCTCTCACTGGCTAAAGATATCTGCAGAGATATATTTTCTGAGCACTACAACAGAAACGTAAATGCTATAGAATGCTCAAAAATTTTTGAGTAAAGAATCTATGTAACTTCTTCCTTCATTAAATCGTTTACTTCTAAGAATGTTGTATTTAGATAAACTACTACTTAAGGAAATCTAATAGTAAGAATATTTTTTATTCATTTCCAGACTATAGACGCTATAACAAATACCATAGATGGCTGCTCCTGATTTAACAATACTGCTATTAGAAAGCATACTTTGCAAGAAACAGCTTCTTTGAGGTTGTTAGTCATATTACAAAGATTTTTTTAATTTCCATATGGTATGCCATTAGATAATGTCTCTCCCATCAAATAGATCTTTATTAGATTAAAAAAAGTGATTCAAACATCTTTTTCCTGTAAGATTCTTTTATATTAAGGAAAGTACATATATTCAGTGATCATCTTTGTTAAAAGATTTCCCAAGCATAATCTGTTATACAGCTGGTTTCAGAAATGTTCAATACAACAAAACAAAAATAGTAAAGTGAAATAATTTGACTGTCCTTTAGTTCTTGCTGTAATGCAATTTTATATCTTCATTTATGACCTAATTAATCATTTTAAACAAAAATTAATAAAAATGGTTAAGACACAGGAAATTTTTCTTTCAATAAAAATATTGAAAATGCTGTAAGAAATACAAAAGGATATTTCTTATTGATATAGCTAATGTGAAAATAATTAAGACAAATATTATTTGAAAGCCATCATATCTAAATATAGTTGACTACCAAAACACCTGCTTTATATAGTTAGGAAAATAATTGTAAATTGAAAAGCTTCTGTTATTCTTCTGCACTTACCCTTAACCAGTTTTTACACACCTTATTCAATAATTCTGGAAAGGAGGCAAGAATCGATTTCTTAGTGTAGATACTGTAAAGTTTGTATCCACTTATAAATAATGAGCTCTTATGAAGTCAGGATTATTCTATGACCTCTGATTTTGTGGAACAGAACCAGAGTTCTAAATTAATTTAGAAAGTTTGGAGTCATGCATATTAGAGCTTTTCTATTTAAGAAAAGGGAACATTCAAGATATCAGCAAAAGTATTTCTCACAAATTTTAAGATTGGTGAAAATATGCCATCATAGTATTATAAATTTTATTTCTAAGTTTCAAAACTCTTTACAAACTTCATCACTAATTATCTATATCACTAACAGTGCACAATAAGCATCAGCATTTCCATTATCCCAACTATAAATCCAAAAAGGAAAGGAAATACATATCTTGCCCATGAGCCCCATAGGCAAGAGGACTATCTGTGTCTGTGTCGTGTCTGACTCAGCAAGGCAGTTCAGCAAAATGAATGGAGGTGACTGGTCAATTGCTGTTCTAGTTTCCCAGTTGTTAAAACAGAGACCATGCAATGGGTTGGGCTTAAACAACAGGAAATTATTGGCTCAAGGTTTCAGAGGCTGGAAGGCTTGCTTCCTCCCAGGGTCAGTGTCTTCTGGTTGACCAGCAATCTTTGAGCTTCCGTTGCCTTTTCTTCACATGGCAATGCACATGGCAGTGTCTTCTCCTTTCTCTTTCAGTTCCACTGATGCCCACCTTCCGACTGTTCCACGTGGCTTCTCTCTCTCTGTGGCCTTCTCTATAAGGCCTCCAGTAACAGGGTTAGGACTCATTTTACTGATTTGTGCCACTCCTTAACCAAAGTTACCGCATCGAAGGTTCCTACTTACAATGGGCTCACACCAATAGGAATAATTAAGAATATATATTTTTCCTGGGGTACAAAAATCCAAGCCACCACAATTGCCAAGAAGCAATCAAGATCATGTTAGTGGTATGGCAAGCATGTGAAAAGGTGAACTATTCTTAATATATGCTTACAAAATTGATCAATAAGTTGTTGTATAGTTGTTGTAAAATATTTTAGGTTATTAGTTTTTTGACATTATAAAAGAAAAAGCCCAAGACAAGCTTATTCTGTCAGAAATAATAGCACTAAGTAAGCATAATCGTGACTTTTCCACTGAATGCTCATTTATAACTCTGTATGATTAGGTAAGCTCATCTAATTTGGAATTATAAAAGCCATTTATGGTTATAAGATATTCCAGTTCTCACAGGAAATTTGAGAAATGTGTGGAGATAGAAATGTTTCTCATAAATATATTGAAAACTCAAGAGAATAAATACGAGCAGGAAGGGAAAGTAAATATTAATGTGAACTTTATAAATTAATTAAAAATTTTTTTCTTTGACAAATAACTTCAAAATAACCACAGGCCATACATATACACATATATGCTCATATGCACACACATATGGATATACATATCATGTGTGCATCATCAAAATTCACCGGAATATGTTCTGTGCTTGACCACTCCAGCGTGCAAATTCTTCAACATTTGGTAAATGCTTGAATAACACCCACATTATTTAATAGATGTCGACATTAAAAGGTAGAGATTGGTTGTTCGTATAAATGCTATCCATCTTTGGATAATTGTTATCTAGGTAAATACTCTTCATTTTAAATTTTTCAGAGGTAGAAAATGCTTAATTTCTATTTTATCATTACTTCTGCATTTAGTAGTCAGAATTTTTTTGAAGAGGATTTTCTTTTATCAATTGCTTGGTTACTGTAAATGCAGTCTGTACACAAAAAGCGAAATACATGCCTGATACTTTCTTTTTATGTATCAATATTCAGAATAATTAGCTGGTATTCTAGTAACATTCAATGATGACCAATGAATTTGTGGAACTCCAGTATTACATTTTCATGGATGTTTATGTGTTTGACATCTTGTAGGTCACTGTCTTCATTATTCGAAAAAATGAAACTAAAATTGTCACACATTAGCCAAATAAAATTTCTTAAACTTGACTTTCAAGTCCTTTCAACATGAGACCATTAGTTTTTTGTTTGTTTGTTTGTTTGTTTTGGTAGTTTCCTTTCTTTGTGGCACAACAAGTTATCCCAACTCATCTCTTACGTTTCCTGCTTTATATATGGAATTAGCCATTAGTCAAGTAGCTCTAGTTCCTGTCAGTGGGAAATAGTATTCACAAGTCACCACTTGAATGTTAGTGCTGGGTAATACCTTTGTAATAGAAAAATAAAACAAAAAAAGAAATCATGCTTTAACATTACTACAAATGAAAAATAGAAGGGTTTTATTTATTTTATTTGTAAGAAAAGAACTTTTTTCCTTTACCTACAAAGATGATATTACTGACATCATTCATATGGCTGATGTCATGTATAATTTTTCAGTAATTTTAGATTTCATGCTATTTCTTTGGTGACTAACCAAGATAACTGATCTGGATTATAAGTGAGGTCTATGACCACAGAGCAGAGAGAAACTGAAGGTCCATGTGGTGATATTTGTCATATAAAGTTCTTAAATTATAGCATTTTTGAGATGGAAATCACCTAAAGCAGCATATAGTTTAATCTCAAATTGGAATAGTCAGGGAAGGGAAGTAGGACGAGAGACTACAGGATTCAAAATTCAATGATGAATGTGGCTGTGGGAAGGATTGACTTTAAGGGGACATGAGGGAACTTTGGGGAGTGATAAGAACGTTCTATATGTTGATTGCCATAGTGGTTACATGAAACAATACACTTAGGAGATTCGTTGAAATTTTACATTTTAAATGGGTTAATTTATTGTTTGAAAGTATTCCTCAATAAAGCTGATTTTGAAAAACCCTCAGTCACTATTCCTGTAATAGTCATTGCTTTCTCAGATATGGTATGGTCCTGGTTGGTGCTTCCAGAACGATTCTGTTGAGAACCAGTTTCCTCATTTTACAGTTGTAATAAGTAGAAAAAGGAGAAATTGTGTGACTGTAGTCACAAAGTCAGAAGCAAAGTAAGACTAGAATGAGTGTGAACCAAGTAGCTATACGTTGGGTTGTGGGGACACCGGCTCAGGTACAACAGAAACTTTCCCCAAATGACTGCTTTATTATTTACATGGCATAAAGGGTCTAAAAGAGCAGAAGAAGAGATCCCATTATAGCCGGTCTCCCAGGAAGGGCAAACTGCTCAGATCAGGGTCAGTGAATGGCAACTCTGCATGACCCACTTCACCCGTGAGAGGAGAAACAAATCTGTGCTGCCAGAGGGCACAGTATTTATACACCCAGGGGGAGAAAGTCCTGTCACTGACAGTTTCTACCCTAATAAGCATCTGGGACTGTTCATTACCTGGTTTGGATTTAAGGTATGGTCAGGCTGCTCCTTTAGACCTAAGGTCTTCAGGGATGTGGAATGGAAACTTACTGAAACATCTGCACACAATAGAAAAGGAGATGGCGAATAGGGGAGGGCTGGAAGTTGGCTTCTAGGTGAGTCTGTAACTTTACCAGAAGTGAGTCTCCTTATTTCAGTTCAGTTCTTGTCCTAAGGTAACAACAAATTAAATTCACTGCTCTCTAAGTTTGTAAGTGGAGTCATTTATGAGCCTTATAATACCAGAATGCAAAAACTATTGTGAAAAACAGGAAGTCAATCTGGAACTGTTGTTAAATTAACTGTTTTAAAATCCAATTTTTATAGAAATCCGTGGGAGTATGTTTTTAAAACAGATCTTTCTATGCACCTGTAAAGTAATAAGTTCTAAGTATCAAATGTATCTCATACATTGGGAAAAATTATGCTGGATTTCTCAAGAGTGGAAATACTTCCATATTTATTAGAATGTTTTGCCTAAAATAAGTGGACTTAGAGAAGATTGTTAAATGGAGTGGAGATGAAATATATGAAATTCTTATGTAAATAATATGAATTGGCTAGAGATAAATAAGAAATTGTACATATAGCAATACAGAATCACTGGATTTGACATTTGTACATATGTGATATAAAAATAAGGATATTGAGGAATCTAAGACTATCTGAATTCCATTTTGATGGAACCAGTCAGGTAGCATAAT